>NC_061774.1:17870946-18193696 GCF_022458985.1 Mugil cephalus | reverse complement strand
AAGGTTCAGTTTAAGGTGTTCCATTTGTTGGTCATGAAAGAAAAGACAGTAAAAATGGATTTTTATGCCATCCAACAAAATAACAAGTTCACAGAAAGAACTTCCCCATGAGTCCAGGAACCCCCGTTGGTGACTTAGACTCTTACCAGCATTTCAATGGGAGTGAGGGATCTAAATTTAGATTCTCCATCATTTCCTGGTGCCAAAGTACTACAGACATACTGCAACTAAGAAGAAACAGCCATGGAACACCCGGCAGATTGTGGCTGCTTTGAAGACCGGCACTGTGAAAATGTTTAGTCTCTCTCTTTCCACCTATGCAAATGTCTCCTTTGCATCTTCTAATTATATCCACTCATACATTAGATAACAACGTAAAGGCTGGTGACTGTGTTGTTGTTTCCCTGCTTTGTTTTTCTTTGTGTTCATTTTCATGGTTCTTAAATTGGTGGAGACACAAACAACAATGCACCAGGGGAATTTTGCTTCCTTTTGGAGTTCAGTTCATTCCTAGAACCCTAAACTATTTGGACAAATAAGTTGGTGAAGGCATGTTATGTTCCTCATAATGCAGTAACTGTTTTTGCCGTCCTGGGACCTCCAGATTGATCCAAAGCCTGTACTGAGTAATACAGGCTGAAAGGAAAAAATAAGTGGATGTTGGTCACTCCAATTATCTGGACACGTCAAAGATAAGATTATAGATTATAAACAACAGTTACTGCATTGACTGAACTCTGATGTGGTTTCCACAAGAACATAATTTTTTCATTGAAAAACCATCAAACCAGAACATACAAGCCATCTATGGTGTCCCTTCTAATGAGCAACGCCTTTTTAATCTATTAACTATCACAGCACTGACAGTGCTGTTGTTATGATTAGGAAATAACGCTGGTCATGGGTGAAACCATAAACATTAAGGCTGGAAACATGCTGGCTATCCAGTTTTGAAGTGGACTGTGGACGGAATCAGGTTATGTAAGGTTCTAAAGGCAATGGCGAATCCTACAGATGTGGGTAATTGCGGACTTGGTCTACAAGGTCGTCCTCAGATCTTTGCATTGTTCACACATCCCTCTACCGGCTCCACCATTCATTTTAAGGTATCTTGCATACACACGGCTTTATTTTTACAGGATGTCAAAGGTGTTTGAGGGATAGCCGAGGCAATTTTATCTCTGGTCTTGGCGTCACTTGCCAGGAAAGAGAAGACGTCAAACAAACATCCTAGTTTACGCGCTGACTGTGAGAAATAGTATTTATGCTCTATTATCGATCATTTGTGGTGAGCAGCGAGGGCGGCTTTAGTGTGACTGTATTTCTTTCACACACAGTCTGTTTCTTCTCACTCTTCAGAAAAGGACCTCGTCGAAACTGAACTCGTACATAAGTAGTCATTTCCTCTTCCTCTCATTGCTCCTGCAATAAAATTTCCCACCAGCGCTATAACAGATCCCCCCTATTTCACACACATACACACACCCTACTTCATCATATTTACTGTGCCAGTAGCTTCCGTAGTCAGCTACTGTGAGCCCATTAAGGGACGGTTTCTCTATATTGTGTGTTTGTGCACGCTTGCATGCTGGTGTGAGTGCGTGAGTGCTTCAGAGTCGGCTGGGGACTCCGAGTATTACTCCTTCCTTAGGATCTCTCCTGGAGGCTGCTATGCGCGATTGATTTGTTTTGCTAATACTCTTCGTTTCCCTTCCCATCATTCTTATCTCACAATGATGCTTGCCTGTTTCCATGTGAAGTCACACATGGGAGCAACAACAACCATTGTAGCAGTGGAGGAAGAAATCTCAACGCATGCTGATGAACAGTTTTGCTGTTGGGGAACTTTAGAAAAAAGAAAAAAGAAAAAAAAATCAGCACCTCCCAGCAGTGTGTACTGAGGTTTGCTCTCAAGAAGAAAAAAAAACAACATATCTCATTCCTTGAGTCTCCAGTGAGCTACAGTCTCCACTGAAGAAGAGGAGATGGCGCCTCACCTATCATGCCTTAGCTTAAGGCTTTTGGAGACGCTCCATTGTCTTTTAGAAAATCCTTGTTCATGAATCCCGAGCTGTCACTGCAGCTAACTCAAACGCACCCTTTCCAACCCTCTTTCCCTGAGGTGATGCGATTTAAAGAAGAGGTCGTACCTGCGTTAATAGCTTACAAATCTGTCTAAAACCCTTGAATGAAATACAATCTCATAATAGGGCTAACTCGGATGTCTCCAAAATCCCTCTGTGAGCTCTCATTATTTTAAAAAGAACTGAGTTCCCAAGAATACAGCAGGAATCCTCTTCTGCAACAATAATCTTTATATAGCAAGTTAGTGGTTGGGAGACATCATTAATCCACTGAGAACTCGTTATTATCCATATCTCCATTTACATCTGCATTATACCAATTCGGGGAGCAATTCTGCCACATTCAAACCAAACTACAAATGAATTAATGTCATCTGATTACATGGAAGCATGAGAAAACCCATACTGTTAGGGTTCCCATGAAATGAATACCAAGCGAAGCAACGTAGCCATAGGTTGGAAATCTGTGGTCATGAAGAAAAGGGGGTTCCCCCGATATGCCTCATACATTAAAATAACATTACATCTTAGACTAAAATAACAGTCTCCAAACATTTTGGGGGTTCAGTGATGGCACATTCTTGCACGATATTAATCAGGTTGATTATGACTATGAGTGTAAGAAGAATCTACCTTCATATTATTTAGATGGTGTCCAAAAAGACCAAGACCTCCAGATCAAGCACCAAGGCAAGAGTAGCAAGGATAAATTTCATTTTTAGACGGAACAAAGAACAGCTGGTATTGTTTCTGCAGGAGGTCAAAAAGAGCGCAAATTCTAATTCTGTAAAGTCTCCAAGACACATGGTAATTGGCCTAATTGTAGGTGGACTAATGATCAATGTAAGCTGAGTAAAGTTGCAAAGTTGTCGACATTGTTGCCACAGTTACCTTGAAACAGTAATCTGATTAGTGATAACTGATTACTCCTTTGAAAAGTGACTCACTTACTTTACTAATTACTTGATGTTAAAAGTAACTAAGTTAGATATATATATATATATATATAAAAAAAAGTTTTGAGACTTCTAAGTCTTTACTTTTTTTTTTTAAGCCCCCCTAGGGGAGGCGTACCTCTAACCCGTCACCCTGCAAGCTGCGCATCAAACCACTACTCCACCATTGTTGCTCACATTTGTGCTCCTCATGCTGAAATCGTGACTTGTCGTGACTTCATATAATTTAAGTTTTTCTGTGTTACAGACTCAACAACACAGGGGGTTCCACTCTACATGTGGCCCCATATGAGATACGAATGTATCTCCAACTTACAACTGCCTGTATATTTCCCAGGTCTGCTTGCTTACACCACCACATAAACCAGCCTCTCTACATCGTGTTCGCCTGTCACCGCCTGGTGACGCTCGCCAGCTCTCTGGCAATCCCCACAAAAGTTATCATCTCACGAAGATACCTGTTTAATGTTTAATGCAGAACATTCAGCTCTGTGTAGCTCAGAGTTTCCAAAGAACTGGAGGAGAAAGCTTGAGAGATGCCAAGCTGGAAAACCGTGAAGGCTGCAATGTGTCGAGGATAAGCACACGACTGCTTTCTGTGAAGCTCGCTACGAGGAGACAGCATACCCTTGAGTGTGGCTGTCACTGTGAAACTACGTTTTACAGTGAGTTCAGAAGATTCGTGATCTCAGGGGAGGTGCTGTGAGGTGTTGGCCTCAGTGACCATGTTCACATTTCATAACTTATTGTAAAAACCCAAATAAAGCTTTTTGATGGATTTCAATTTGCCAGTAATCAAGTATGCGTTGATGCTATCGGTAAGCTAGCAGATTTCATCTATATTATGAAATGGAAAATGGTTAAAACAGGAGAAAACACATTAATTCCCAAACTATTGAGTCATATCTAAGCTGATAAGATCATGCATATTCAATTTAATACACTCTAAACTTCCACAGCGGTATATTTTAGATTCACTGAAGTTAACCACACTGATATAATATATAAAATAAATTCTCTATTGAATGAATCCTCTGAATGAGTCACTTTTTCATTTCATTTTTATATAAATATTCTCAATGCCTTTCCCAAACTTCATAAACAACAAATTAAGAGCAGACTTCTACTTGTGTAGGGCGGCTGTACTTTTCCTGTCAGTGTTTGAACAGATGGGTGCATCTCCAAATTACAAATGTCGGTCTATTTTAAAATTTTTATTAATCTTTCTAAAATCCATTTCGGAAGTTTTTTGAATAGTCAGACATGCACTGCAGAACATTCCTGATCTCCGCATCTCCGCAGGGATAAATGGAAAATGAAAGCTCAAGAAAAACGGCCTCATTCATTTCGTAGTGTCTTCGCTTATTAGCATCAACTTGAGGAATTCCTCGCCTCGCATTAACCTGATAGGATAATGTGAGGCAGGGAGTCGTCGCCGAGCCTTCGAGGGGGCCTGCTTGAGGGGCGAGGAGGAGTGAAGAGGGTATCGGGCGGGTGAGAGCCCAGTGGAGACGGCCGCGAGAGCCGAGTGGCCTGCTGACCTTCATTAACGCGTCTCAGCGAGCCGCGCCGAGCGGCACGCTGTGTGATAGTGCCTGTTTGCCCAAACAAAGGGGGAAGACGGTGACAAATTGCACCGAGCAAAGATAAGGTTGTTATTAGGGCTGTTAAAATCAAAAGTTGGAAAGAGAAGACAAGTGAGAGAGGAGGAAAACACATTACACGACAGCGGCGTGTCTGCTATTTGCCACATTAGCAGATGATGTAAACAACAAGATGCTTTGATGTAAGACCATTAGGCAACATACGGTCTTCATAATGGTATCTTTATGTATACAGAAGGCATGAATGAGAAAGTAGTCCTTAAACGAAGCAGAGATAAAAGGAGGAGAGCATGTGTGTCTCTGCGTGTGTGTGTTTGACCCAAGAGATTGCCCAGAAGCAATGTGGTGTGGGTAGAACTCAAACCGCATTAGACCCACAAGGAGTGAGCTCTACTGTGTGCCAAACAGAACCGAACTGAACTACACAAAAAAACAAGATTCTCTTTCAGTGTTATTTCACTGCGACCAGTACCAACCGAGCTAGAGGCTCTGTGTGGCTACGCCTGCAACGCACTGCTTTGAGTTCAGTGCCGATGCTAGCATGCTGTTGAGTTTTAAGGGGTTAAGTAAGGCTTTATCTCACCATATAAAGAGTGGTTTACCGCTTTGCTGCCGCTTGCTCACGAGATTAGAATACACCTCACACTGACATCTCACACATTGGATACCAGCTAAAGCCAATTTCAGCTACACACAAAACTACTGGATACATGAAATGCAGCACTCCTCCCTTTGTCTATGGGTAGAGCCTAGCTAGAACAAGACTGCTGAAGCAATACTTATTCTCTGTGTGCCAAATAAATAACCTAAACGAGAGAGGTTTTTCAGTGCTCATACATAGTCAGACTATCCTTTCCTATATAAAGATCCTGGGCTAAAGGAGAGGAAAATTTCCTCCTTCGACAATGCTAACGTGCAGATGCTGAGCGCTTGACATGTTTGGCATCTTAAGCGTATGGACATTTATGAATTAGCCTTACACAAAATGGAGCTGATTATTTTTTAATGGTATCGAGCCACAAGCCAAGGACAAAATTAACTTTGAGCTGCATAGCACAGTTACGAGACTATCAAAGTGATTCATCCCAGGGGAAGCTATATGAAAGTCCACTGCAGTTCGTCTCATAAAAATAATTAGGTGTGTCAGTTGAAGTGTGGATTAAAAAAAATTACTATGCCAGCCACATTTTAAATTATATATATTTTTTCTTTATTTATAATTTCTTTCCTGTCAGTGTTATAACACTTTAATTAATTGACATCAATACACTTTAGATGCAACTCCTTAAATTCATTATTTTATACTTACATACATATATATGATACTAACATCTAGACACTACAGGCAAGATGCAATCATTAGCAGTGCATCAGTGGTCTGTAAAAATAACAGGCAGCAGTATTTTTACTGGTGTAGCCTGAAAGCTTCAATTTGGGCTTATCACTCGCTGCCATCGTCACACTGAATGAAGCCATAACATCCAGAATTAGGAAAATACGTGGGCGTCTGGGTGGATCCGAATGTGACCTCCGTATCAGCAACTTATTTATGAACCAAGAATGCCCACGCTGATAAATAGGCTTTCACTACATATTTCAAGAATCATCTACAGCTACGAGGAGCTGCATTAATTTAACTTTTCAGCATATTAAAAGCATTCCCATCTGGATTTATATAATTATGATTTGTTTAATCAGAAAAAAATCACTTAAATGTTCATTCAGGGTGCAAATGGTATATTCAGTTTATCCAGACTAAGTAACATAACATGATTTGGCCAGTTATTGGTGGAAATGGCAAATTGTGCCAATGTTGTAGCCCAATGGACAAAATTTCTTGTCAGCTTTTGCGGATACTTCCAGTGTCCTTCTTGGAAAGCCTAATAAATAGTGCAAAACCTTCAAAGAATGTTTAGTTATTAAACACAGCAAATCAAAAATGTGACAGACCTAAAATGCAAAGTAAGTAACCAATGGCTAGTAGTAGTACACATGAACATGCATGAGTTCCAAATGCTTACATATATATATATGTGTAAAATGTTAAATAGGGTGAATGAAAAACATGCAAATACTGTGGCATGTGTTAATGTATATATGCACATGGGGCATGTAAAAGATCTCTCTGGGAAATCAAAGAAACATGTGCTGAGACTGTTTCAGAACTCCAGCCAACTCTTGCTATCTGATGGAGACCTGCCCACAGCCTTGGCTTGCCCTCAGCCTGTCTGCCAGGCAGCAGAAGTCTGATCACAGCCTCTGAGCGCAGAAACAAAGAGATATCTTCCACCGATATGGGTATGGGTATGCCTTTTTTTTTTTCTGTCCCTTTCATAACCAATTCTTATTTGACTAAGTCAGATTCCTTTGGGAATTAACTCTGACAAAGCAATCAGTTTTTATTATTCGCAGGAAACCAACTCCGTTGACTTTGAAGTCGCAAGTCTCAAGCAGAGCCTTTACCTTTTTTTAACGCATGAACACTGCAACACAAAAACACCATCCGAGTTGTGTGGCATCGTGACAAACAGCCCCATTCGGAAAACAATGCACGCACAAAGCGATACACCGACATCGCAGCCATTGATCTGTCAAAGCAGCCATCATCCCATGCTAAGTATTTCTCCCCATTAACAAATCATGAACCATCTGCCTGCTCAGCTGAAACTGTATGCGATGTGAGGAATGCCTATCATGTTATGCTTAATTAATGAGGCAGTGTACGCTTGCCAAGGAATCACACCACCGCAAACATGTAATAGTGTGCAAATGTTCCCCCATTTCTGAGAAATGGGAAACTTTGGCATGGTTGTTAGCGCTGGGTTTGCACGGACCGCACGGCTGGCAGAGGTTCAAGCTGAATTAATCGTTGAAGAGGCCGAGGTGAAATGATGTTCAAAAGCAGGGAAGGTGTTATGTGGAGATATGAGGGCCGTTTGATTGATGACGCACAAGAATGTAACCGTCAGTGACACAGCAGTTCAGCACCAAAGCATGTTGCGGAAACCCATTAGGCACTGTGACTTGTCCACTGAGGTTGGCCAGGGCAGTCGATCAGGTTTGACGAAACTAATTTTTCATATGAACACAACCACGTTGCTACACACGAGCTGCACTTTAAAGCCACTACGCAAAACCCTACATCATGCAATTTCTGCTTATCATTACTCATTCAAGCCAAATGTAACACAATCCGTAGCAGACACGTTTCCCAAAGGGTTTGGAAAGAACACAAGTCCATGACAACGACCACTGCTAACTATACTTACAGTCACTATGCTATACGCTGAACTGGCTGCTGATGCCAAACGGAGGGATTTATGCAGTCCATTTTCCCACTAAAAGCAACCAGCACAGTGGTGCTTTGAGCTTAAACGGTGACGCAGCTTAGCACTAATTTTCCCAGAACCGTGAAGGTCTGAACGAACGCATTCATTTAGTTTGTCTTTAATCATCCCATAGAAACAGGTGGCTGACTGTCGGACCATTTGACAGGCCGACATGACTTTCGGAAAGTTCTAATATAACAAGCCAGCCACAGTGCTTGAGTTACACTATCCGAAATCCAAAGGTCGAGATAACTGGAAAAGCCTGCAAACTCACCGGCGAGGCAGCTTTTTGCTTAGAAAAAAATATAAGCATTTTATTTATACAGAAATTCCATATGGCGAGATAGATATAGGCTGGTCGCGGCGTACAGATGATATCAAGGAAACTGGCAGCAACATTTTACTTCTCCTTCAAAAGAAAGTGGGATAACAAAGTTTTGGAGGGCGGATGTAATAAATAAGTTCAAAGAAAGCAGCTACTTTTCCCTCGCGTGCCCCGTACATACGGAGAATACGGTGACAGACAATCAGATTTCCTCCCACACAAACACACACACACACACACGCATCAAGGTAATGCAGACAGCAACGAGCCTCTCAGGAAAGAAATAGTCAGCTCGGTGAGGAGCGATTAGAGCTCCCTTTGGTCGCCATGGCGTTACCGATGATTGATGTGATTAATAAAGCTGTTGTCATGGCGCCCTCCATGCCTCTGAACGCAGGCCAAAAGACATAGAGGGGGGAGAGAAATAGGAATCATCAGAACTACAGACACTACAGGCAGTCATGTATCTAACCACTGTGATTTATCTTTTTCACAGCTCTGTGACAAACCTCACTCATCAGATTATTATTTTATACACCACATCACCTCATTTAATCACATGAAGATATAACTGTCACAGTGCAGCTGAGCCGCGGCGCTGTCATTGATTGCTCTGTGAAATCAAGTCTTGCCAATAAGGCTAATCAATTTATGCATCTGATATTTTCTCAAGTAATTAATTTAGAATTCTTTCGCCTTCGGGTATGAGAATATCCCAGGATACTGAGACAACGTTCTTCACTTCTTTTCTACGCACTGTCTAAGAGCTTCACATTTGTGCTGCTAATGCTAGAAATAGGGTAATGGGTTTGGACATGTTTTCAGCACTGGGTTTTCACTTCTGGTTTCTGTTCTCAGTTGACCAAATTTCTGTTTTCTCCTAGGTCTGATTGGACTAGAACAAAAAGTACTCGAGAAAAGAGCTGTGATGTCACCTTCAGGCTTTTAAATGTTATATCTCATTTTAAAATCCCTCAGTCATTCTGAAAATAATCAAATAAGTAAATTAAAAAAATGTGAGTGTGATTTATTATCCTCAAGATTATACGTTGAAGTAGTTTGAATTGCATTATATGCATCTGATGTTATATTATATGACATTTGATGTATTTGGACAAGTGAACTAATATGTAGTTGTTAATAAGCTGTGATGATTAATATGTTATCATACACATTTGTTCATTTTTGTCTTTTGATTTGGAGCACAGAGAGAAACCTTATCATTCATTTAAAGTCATGTTTCTGTATACATGTGAAGTATATATTCAGCATCCATGCTTCTTTTTGCTTTGTTTTGGTCACAACCAGTTGTACCACTGATAAAATATAGTTGCTTTTTTCATAAGGTTGTGAGTGACACAGTTCACTACACGATACATTACAGTACATGGTCCCACTGTGCGACTGAACAAACTTATAAAAATGGCGCAAAATTACTAATAACCAAAATTTGCAGAATGAGTGGAGGGATTTTAGACATAGCCCTAGACTGCTGGTGAGCATGGTAACCAAGCAACCTCAAAGTGATAACAAATTTGGCTTTCAGATGTTTTATGCTCAGCTGACCCTTGCTCCTTGCTTTAGTTAGCCTGGAAGCCAGACCAACTTCCTTGCCCACACATATTTAATACTGAAAGCTTGCCTGGAGTAGCTCCTTTGGGGACTGATTATGAAGAGAAGTCAGGCCAATCAACCAAATCGTTTGGGTGGGTTTTATCCAGCAACTGGACTTGTAGAGTTTTGAGAAGACGCAGATATGAAGAAGCTACTGGATGAACTGCGAAACATCTTCTTAAAACTCTACATGTCCAGTTGCCTTTTTTTTTTAACGCCCTTTGGTTTATCCAGTGGTGGACAGAAGAGTAATGGTGACGTAGTCATACACATCATTGGAGCTGATTGGTTCTGATAGGTTGCAGGATTATCCAATGGGTTGCTACTAGACCAGGCTGGGCTTTAGCTATGCTCAAAAGTACCACTTTGACCCAGCATCTGGCATTAATCTGACAAAATACAGAAATTAAAGTCCTTGAGGTGCAGTCAGATGAAGATCTAAAACTGACAAACATTTGTAACATTTTGTAAAAATATGACAACCACTCATCTAAATTACAATTACACCAGCACTTAAATGTATGTCATGTACTGCACAGGATAGTGTTTATATTTGCCTTAGCCTTATTATAAATGTCAGTGTCATTTTCTCAAACTTCTTGAGGATTCAGTTTAACTTCTGCTGGCCATACAGCGGGTAACCCTATTCTAGTTTAAGTGATATATTTATTGGGATTACTGCTTGTGCATTTTAATACCTGAAGGGGACTTTTGCTGTAATTATTTTTTAATGGAGTGTATAATACAGTCCTTTAATCAAGAAAAATGTCTGAAAGCAAATGGAAAGTCTTAGATGACTGAGCAGGGTGAAATTGAAGTGTTTTTCAATTTGCTTTGTATGTTCTTTGACATTTCCAAAAGCTGGCAATAAGGAACAGAAGACCCAATACTAATAAGTTGTTTTTGAATCGTCTCAGCGGCGAATGGTATAACAGTTTGGTTTGATCGATATGAGTTTGCCTTTATGTCTCAACAGCACAGAGCCAAGGGAGATAATGTCATTATGCTTCATAAATGGCTGCATGCAGTGTAATTAAGTAGGAAATTACCTGGAGGTCAGCTCACACCTGGTGGAGCTGAATAGCTGCGATAATGACAGGATTGTTATAGCTTTGATATCAGCTGCCTGTTTTGTGTGCTCCCTCTTTGATTTTGCCTGAACGCTGCGAGGAGCCCACTGTTCTGATTTTGACCCTGTCCGAAGGTTGCTTCTGGACTCACAGAGCAAAGATAATTTCCCTGTAGTTTATCTGTGATCTGTCTGTTTTTTTTTTTTTTCACGGTTCATCTGTGATCAATCTTAAGACAATGGTTTGTTGTAATCACAGCTGGAAGGCTTCATTCTCTCTGTATCTGTTCATTACACATTTCCCTGAGCATGTGCTCTCTTCAATTCATTAGGGTTTCCTCCTTGTGTTTTACCGCACTCAAACAGCCTTTTCTAACGCACGGGCGAATTCATTGGAAGCCACACTGGAGATGACTGGGCGACTCGCTGTGCTGGGAAATGAACAATGGTGTGCTGCTGAATTGCTGCAGACAGTGGGTGGGTATGATGTCTTTCTCCTGCCTTCCAATAGAGCGGAATGAAAAATATCCCATGCAATGTACAGTAACGTATAACGAACGCACCAAGATGTAGAAATGTCTCTGCGAGGCTTGGTAAGTCATACTTTGTGGAGATCTGGATCTTTTTGCTGCATTATGAGCTCAAATTACACTGATGGTACTCTGTCTGCGAAAGCACTCTGATATTAGATGTTTTTTATTGTATTACCATGGCAATGATAACTCACTGCGGAGCTCGGAGGGGGGACAGAAATATTGGAGCAGTTGCGATTGTGACACAAACTAAATCAGTTGTGGCCCTCGGGGACGGGGATGGGGAGGCCCGAGGTCCACCTGTCTGTGAATGTAGGCCACTGGGTGAGAAGGGAGGAGGAGGAGGAGGAGAAAGTAGCCCTAACCTTCGGCGATTATTACAGGCATGATACGCTCTGCTCCTCAGCTCTGACATGTTAATATTACATGAAACTGTTAGGGATGACAATGAGCCTGAGGCAACAGGGAGACATTGAGATTTTTTTTTCCTCCCTTTTTTTTCCCCCCTCCAGCCTTGCCACTGCCTTTAAATAACTCATGGCCTCATTATCCAAATAGACACGGGAAAGCACGGAACAGTGTATAATTAATACGGTTTGGGTGAATTTATTTAATATTCTGTTTACACAGATTATACAGTACAGTAGACATCTGTACACAGAATTCCACAAGTGTTTCCATAAAGTCCATTAACGCCATACTGACCGTTAAATGAATGACATTACACGTTCTGTTTTGTTTCCCCAAGAGGAAATTAGAGACAATTCACCATAAAAATAGGTTTTCCAAGACAGTTTTATTGTCGGTCAAAAGCAGAGATTTTCAAACTGTGGTAATGCCCGAGAATATGCGTAAAGAGATTCGCTCATCGTCCATCGCTTTGTTGCTGTTGGTCATTAGCGGCAGTTCCAGGCTCTTGTTGCCTTGGTAACCCTCTTTTATGTTTCCCACTGCGAATGTTATTGAGTTAAACGTGCAGAAAATATTGCTAGTGTGTTTAAAGAGCTAGCTATTCTTGCCATCACCACTCTCTGTTTTTAAAAATGATAAATAAATGTATACTGCCAGTGCTTCATCTGCGTACGGTCGGTGTTCCAGGTCCGTGTCCTTGCAGTAAATATTCAAACTCTGTGTTTCTGCATCATATGCAAATCAATCAGATGCTCCTGTTGGTCATCACCTCAGTCGTGTCGCCTTGTGGTCGGGACTAGTTCAACTCGGTACCCACATCTTCAACTTAGTAACCGCCCAGTTGAGATTAGTTCAAGTTTTTGTCCAAACAACAAAACAGGGAGGGAATAAACAATAAGGAAGCAAAGAAAAGTTAAATATCATGAATCAGAAGTCAAAAGATGAAGATGAAAAAAAGGAGGCATTTGTATTAGGACACAGGTATCAGCAAATGATGAAGACGGGTAACAACACAAAGACAGAAAGTGAACTCAACCTAGATAGTTGGGGAACAGCTATTTAATCATGAAGGGAAAAATAAAACCAAAAACTAAAAACCCAAAAGATCTCAGCTCTTTCATTATACGACGAGAAAGGGGCACAGCGTCTATTGACCTAGTTATAAAAAATTTAAGTCCCACTCTTCCGCAGAGTCTACAACACTGTGTTGCATAAACAAGTGCCCACAAGTGTTGGATATCCTCCACGCTGTGCGCCCTCTCCTACTCTGCACAGGATTCCGCACTTCTTACTTTCAAACCACCTCTCCCTCTCTCCTTGCCATTCTATCTCCTGCATAATCTTACCCCCACCCCCCTACACCCCGCAGATTCTCGATTCATCCCTCCAAGGACACATCTACCACGCCATTATCTTCTTCCTGCTGGCATGAAATTGAAGCGTATCTACAAAGAACGCTCCCAAACATAAACGCTCGAATGCAACCCCGGTTCGGCCAAGGGCATGCGCTCGACGAGGTCAAGAGGAGCGACCACTGCTGATTATCTCTCTCCCGTGACCTCTTTCCCCAAACTGCGTCGCCTTGTGTCACTTTTTTTTACCGCGCTGTCCACCTGCGGAGGCTCCTATCTCCGAGGCAGTCAAACAAACGCGGTGACAGTCGGAGGGGGCGAGCTGAAGGCGTCAGGGTGGTGGCTTATGACAGCGACACAAAAGCACTGGTGTTTAGTGAAGGAGGTTGTATCATACATTAGGCTGCTGCTGCATCGGCCTGCCACAGAGCTGAGGTAACCATGGCAACAGGCTGCCGGTGGAGTGAGAGTCAGCAGGCTAGAGTCAGTGGGCCCTCAGCTTTTGAACGCCAAGAGAGATTAGCTCAGAGCAAAGCCCTAAACCTCAGACTACATGCAGCACGGTGGGTATTGATGTTTGAGGGGATACGCAAAGTTTTTGAAGCAAACAACCAACCAAACAGTTGACATCAAAGCACATGTGCGACCGCGCCCGCTGAAAAAACCCAGCGCCCGTGGCAGTATGAAATGTAGAAATTACGCATAAAGCAGCTGAGGACACTGATAACACAGCAGCGACGATAAAACACCCCGTGATATGTCGGCAATCAGTGCAAATTGCATCATTTGCGAGCAGATGATCGATCCTGAAAGATTAATTACATTGTTAGGAGATGTGAAACTCATTGCCATGATGTCTGTAGCAGATTGCCATGGCAATAGAAAACAATGAGAGCAACGGAGATAAAAGGAAGCGAGTGGTGCTTACATAACAAGCCAAGGGCAAAACGTGAGGAGGCTCAATGAGCTACGAAGAGAAAAGGCGGAAGAGCGAGAGCGCTTGCGGAACAAGGAGAAATAAATCGATAAGAAGAAACCTAGACAGGAAGAAGGAGGAAGAGAGGCGAACAGATATCGGAAATGTACAAAAGTAAAAAACAAGCGGGAGGCCGACGGGTATCTAATCTTTCAGAGAGCTTTTAGCCTAGCTTAAGAGGTCAGGTGCGTGGCAAATTATGAGATCTTGAGAGCAGAAAGAGAAACGCTGCATGGACGGGGCGCTGTGGTAAATACCGGAGGAGAGATTACTAACTGACGCGTCGTGTCGTGAAATAAACATGAGGAATCATCAGAGGGCTTCTCTTTATCCTCTTAATCCACCTACTCAAGTAGGACATGACACTCTCTCCCCTCCACTCACATCTTTTTCTCACTTTATCCCATTTGCGTATCGTCCAGCAAAGCTACGTCCAAAACAATGACGGCAAATCAATGTGCAATGTTTTCTAGCCAATGTGGGCCTTCTGAGGTCCTCTTCTGACAGTAGCAGGCCGCACGGAGCAGAAACACGATTACATGTCTTCCCTTCTCTAAAATTGCAGCTGGCAAATAGCAAAACGCCGCGTCACTGTCGCCATCTGGTAGCGCTCCTCATTCCTGTTGCACCACCTTTTAACGAGGAAAGCATGGGAGAATTTTCTAATGCGGTGTGACATCTCATTCCTCGTGTGCTTTTCAGTGTTAACACTTCAAACGCTCGCTAAACTGAAGTCCGTTTGATCCCTCGCAGGTGCTGAGAATTCAAGGAGTCGTATTACTGTGTCGCTGGTGTAATAGAAGTGACACGGCACGTCGCGGTCAGCCAGTCCTCCACATTGGTCCAGAGTGAAATATAACTACACACAATAGATTGCTACGAAATTTAGTTATGAGAGTCATGGTTCACCCAGGGTGAACTGCTTAGGTGATTCCATTCCTCCTAGAACACTTAAGGTCCGTTCACACCCAGGTGTCCCCATGGAACAAATCGACTGAACCAAGAAAGAGAGGGTCAACTACCCACTTACTGGAGTGAGAACACACGTTACCAACGGATATGATACAACCTACTATTGATTAGCTGTGGAGGTGATAGCAGCATTAAAACATTGTTCTCTTCTTAAAGCTCTGATGCCGCTCAGACTGAACATGATTTCAGGCCTATTAAATCGTCTGATTTCCATTTTTGATTATTGTCTGATTGCCCTGTGAACACGAACCAAATCAATGTAGAATGCAATATTGATTCATACTGTATCATATTACTCCTTGAATCGGAAAAAAAAGTCACCCCTTATCCTTCTGTTGTTCTAGAACAAAATTTTATGCAATGTATTTTACTAAATGATATATTTTAGTTAATTTACCACAACAGAAATACTCAAGCACTCCATACCGTGTCATATTAAATCTGCTGTTGTAGTTAAAGTTAGGGGTGGGAAAAATATCGATATGGCAATGTATCGTGATATCTTTTCTTCTGATACATTACTAATTTTGAATGTCTTAATATTGATTTAAAAAAACAAACAATTGCAATAAACTGGAAATGGATCATTTGGATTAATATTATATTTTGTGAACGATGTTGCAATATATCGCAATATCATGATATTCCAATAATGTATCGTACCGTGAGTCAAGTATCGTGATACGTATCGTGAAGTCCTTGCCGACGCCTTCCCCTTGTAAAAGTGGCATGATTGGATTTGGCTTGCAGTCGTGACACATAGTGGCAGAGCTTCATTCATTTGAGACTGATGGCGGTGGTGTGTCATTTTAAATAATAATAAAATAATAATTATAATATGCAGATAGCTGCGCAATGCAAATGCGTGAAAAACCCACTCACATGTGCAGAGACACATACACAGCGTGTCTGAGCATCACTCTATTGCAGGCTTTACCTGCAGGCAAGAGAACTAGAGTAAGTCTCACTGAATCCAAAGCCAGTATACTGACCAGACTGATGGTGCCTGCACTTCAACAGCTAATACAGAGAGTGGCAAAAGTAAACCATTAAAGGAAAAAACAACATAATAAAAGGCAGCTTTCAATAAATAGTAACAAGTGTATAAACTTCAAAATCAATGCTTATACCTGTCAGCCAAGTAATCCCTTTACTGATTATGTAATTCATAATTGGCTTCACTAATGGTCCTCTTTTTCTTGTCTTGCTTTTTCCAAGTGTAGTTAAGACAATTTTTAATTGCGAGGTTTTTTGCAAACTCCACTATAGTCCAGCCCCTAAGGAGCTTTACTTTCCTCTCCCCAAATATCAATCACTGAAATGAGATTGTCCCATTAAAAGAGCTTTAATAGGCCTAATCAGTGAGGCGGGGAGATGAATAGCGAATCAATTAAGCAGATTTGTGTAAGAAGAGACACTGATGAGACTTTGCATTTCACAGGTGAAGATTTTTTTGAGATGATTGACAGGCTTTGGTTTATTGCCATGGTGTTCAGTTAGACTGGCTAACCGTGTGGGTTATCTTAACCCTCCTATTATCCTTGGGATCAATTTGACCCCAATCAATGTTCATCATTCAAAAAATAACAGTAGAGAGAAGGTCAACTCACTGGTAGCAAGAGGTTATTTATGTAGTCAGCATATAAACAAAGTGTCTGACACAAAAACTTGGTTAACAAGTTTATGTAAATCATTTTCTTGAGGGTAAAAGGTGTTAGTAATATTTGAGGATAATAGGAGGGATAACAATGTGCACTGCCACTTAAAAGTATTTGTACCCTTCAAAATTTTCAAAATTTCTGCATTAAAAGTACTCAAATCATCAGTGGATTTTCAGCAGACAAAGAGAACCCAATTGACTAAATAAAGCTGAAATTGTATACTTTGATATTTTTTGTTTTGTTTAGTTTTTTTGGAAAATTAACCAATATGATATATCTGCAAGATACACTGGAGGTGTATAATGGTACAGACAAAGGAGCTTCCTAAGGACTTTAGAAAAAGAGCTGTTGTTGCTCATCAGTCTGGAAAAGTTACAAAAACACCTCCAGACACAATCAGAAAGATCTTGAACAAATGGAGATTAGCAGTCGACCAGCAAAGATCACTCCAAAAGCAAGATACATAATAGCCTGAGAGATCATAAAGGATCTCAAGTAAACGTTGTGTGAGGACCTGAAGCAAACAGTTCGTGTGAAGAAACTCAGAACGGAAGCAGCTGAAGCAGTTCCGGACGGAACAGTCGGCCAAAATCCCTCAAAGTCGTGTGTAGACGACTTGATCAGAATCTGAGATGTTTAGTTGCTGTTGTTGCTGAAACAAGGGATCACACCAGACACTGAAAACTACGGCAGCCCTAAGTGGTCATGGGAAAACAGAACTTGTTTGTTTTCCCGAGGTACTGAGATAAATAACTTCAGATCTGGAGAAAACAAAGGAAATTAACTCGTTATCACAGGAAAACGGAGGAAATAATGTGTGTGAATGCATGACCGTTTAAGGCTTCGGTGGAAAACAAGGGTTCACAAATGATTAATTTTCTTCAATAAACAAACACAAAAGCATAATATTTCCATTTCATTTATTTGATTGGGTTCTATTTGTCTGTTGTCAGGACTTGAATGAAAATCCGCTCATGCTGACTGAAAGCATTTCAAGCTGCCTGAAAGGGCCCTTTTACAAAGTAAACAAGTGCATTAAACTGGGATTTTGTACCATTATTAGTGTATCCCTAGAAAAAAATGGATAATTTTCCCTTTCTCCTTATGTGTCATGTTGCACTGCTTTTTTTTTTTTTAATAGTCTAACTATGTTCACACTATTATACAGTTTCCTACAGTTGGAAGCCCAGCCATGAACCACTGTGGCCCGGGTCGGCAGGAAAATGTATTTTGGGCCCACTAAAAGAATAAGTTTAACATTGTGTTGTATTTGGAACATCATCACCTCTTTACCTCGCTGTCAAAAAGCCTTTACTGACAAGGTACTGAATCAGCTCTATTGATCTGTGCTCTCTTCACAGCTACCACACTCCACTGTTAATGTGTACTTGCAGAACATGACAGCTGCTGGCTGTGTGACTTCTGTGTTTTAAGTCGCTAAATTGGATCCAAGCTGACGCGCTAACTCGCCAAAGTCTCGCATGTTCTGTGAGGTGAAATTATCAATGGAGCCTGGGGTCTTTGATAAGAGCAATATAATGGCTTCAGCTTCACATCACAAATGGCTGACTAAAGCAGTGATTATATTCAAAATATTGCATGCACTTAATCATTGTTAGACAGGCTTGGTTTAGGTAGTTTAAATATGGCGTGTTTTACCTGCTCATCACTGAATGTCAGAGGTGACAACCAGTCCTATTATGGTGTTACAAGTAAACTACCAGCGGGTGCTGGCCATAGACTGACCACACTTCCTCAAGACTCACTTGTATTTCATTTTAGTAGTAGTGCACTCATGACTACCTCCCCCAGTTACAAAGAAATGTTGGTTTACACATTGTACTTTCTTTTCTTGCTTTAGTGTTATCCCACTAGCACGGTGGAGGAAGAGCTTATGATCTACTGCAGTCAGTCACCAGGGGGAGCTCTAATTTGAATGTTGAGGGTTTTTTTTCTTATTTTGTTTTATTATAATTTTGACAAAACATTTCCAACTTAATGCCACATAAACTCCAGTATCAGCTTTTTCTGGGTTTTTAGTCACATCACGAAGGCTTAATTAACGGATATGGGCCACAAAGATGAATGTGTTGACACGTGAGCTCCATCGTTAACATTTTCAGGCCCTCTCCGACCATTCTTGATTAAACATTACCCATCGAAATTAATTCCCAACCCTGGAAATGGTAGTCCATTTTTGGAAACCTCTGGAGGTTTGAGGTTTTGCAGCCCTTCGACGGCTTCATTTGTCACACGCGCTTGGACTCTCTTGCCATTCAAGCTGATGTCCTTTCAATGTAGATGACTCAAGTGCTCTTACGCTGACACAAGAATAACAAGCATCAAATAATAAGCATGCCACAAAGGTACCTGTATAATTTTATTCATTGTGTCATTGTGTTTTGGTGTTTTTTCCAATGTTTAAATGACATTTAATGACTGATGTGTGTAACACCAGATTGCAAATATGCATTTATGATCTGTTGCTGTTATTATCCATAATACAGAATAGTCATACCTCAGAAAAATGCAAAGTTAAATGATTAAAAAGGTCACAGAATATCACGTTTTCAAAATTATCGGAATGTCAGGTCTATTCGGGTCACAGAATTTATTTTATCTTTATCCGTCTCTGCTTCCACCCCCTTCCAGCCCGTATTTCTCTCACTTGCAACAATGAATAATTATTTGGCAAAGGCACACATCAGTGAGGTCACGGATCCCCGATGCACGGCACACAGCGACTGTCTGTCTCGACTGACAACTTGCATGGCTTTGGTCTAGTTTTCTGCTCGGCCACGGGTGGAAGAGGGAGGACAGAGGAACAGGGGCGAGGGGAGACGGCTGATGCATATTTCATGAAGGCATTGCGGACACAGCAAGTAGCCCGGTGAGAAAGGGGGTGGGTGAGAGGTGGACAGTGCAGCAGCCTTATATTAGCGTCATTCGTCGAAACCAGTGAGTGATGTTACTCGCTTTGTAAATACCAGTCAAATTGTTGTCTTCGGTTCTGTTACGTGTCCGTTATAGAAGCAGCTTTCGGCATTACCTCTGTTGCCAGATGATACAGTGGTTTACATAAAACGCATCGCTACGGCCGCGCTCCACATGCTGGTAGGGAGACTGGGAGTAAATGTCAAAGCCTCACACGGCATTATGAATTATATAGCAGTCATCTAGAAAACAGAGGAGGTTAGTGAAATGCGCATGGAGCGCTATCTGCGGCCCTTGTGTAATGCCCGGATCTAGGCTTATTAGTGTGCAACGTGCGCTCCGAAAAACACGCAGCAAAAAAAAACTGCGATCGTTAATCGGCCGTCAGCCCCGACCTCCGACGCCTGCTTTAAGTTAACGCGGCTCTTTCCACTTCACCAGTCAAAATTGATATAAAGCCTTCATTAAACTCCAAATATCACTGGATTTTACTGCTTAATTAAAAAAGCAACCATGTTGTGCAACGCGTTATTGCCCAGTTGGGAAAGTAATGCCAATTTGTCTCTTCTAAATTTGGTTTGCGAGCGAAAATGCGAAAGCTCTTTCAATACAAATGTCAGAGAGAGGAGGTTTCAAATGTTGTCTCACGATTCCCGCTTCGTCTGAAGCGTATGAGGTCTTCACAGGCGTGTTTGTTCGACAGCCCGGTCGCACTCAATCAGGAGGGGGGCTTGCGAGTCCCAACACGGCTCAGCCTCTGTGGTCCAAGATACTCGTCAAGCTCTAAGACGCAGGCCCGCGTTTCAAAAACTCCCTTCAGCAGCCGTCAGGAAGGCACCTGATCCTACATGTTGGTCTTCCACAGCCTATGGCTGGCGGTAACGATATGATTTTATTTACCGCTTAAGTGCCCTTTGTATTTGCCGGCTGAAGCACTCTTCCGTGAGTGAACCGCTGGCATTTCTCCGCCGAGTGTAAGGGAGCCTGCATGTCAGAGCCTCGGCAGAGAGCCTCTGTTCCGGTTCACGTGCCCCGTCCCCTGCTCCTCTACCGGATTATGATCGCTTTGTGAGATGTCAACAGGAGTTAATGAATATCCCCTTTCACAAAGCCCGGGTAATCCTGCCAACAAAATGCCCCCCCCTCATTGATAAGATCTACCATAATACCAGGAGGGAGACCACTGGCATCCAGCTCGCAACCGCAGAGGGATTTTTCACGCTTTGATGCCTAAGCCCGCATTCCTTTATTTCTTTATTTTTTTGCAACACTCTGATGAAATTGGGTGCAGTTATTATTGGGGGATTTGTTGCCGGCAGTGCCAATGAAACAGTCTACCTCCTGCTTAATCTACCCTTCAGTGTACTAGCACTGTTTCTGTCTCATTTTATCAGAGTTCCTTTCTTCCACGCTCGCCCATGCTCCCTCCCCTCTCCCCACATCTCTCTTTTTTTCCCCCCCATTTGTCTCTCTTCCTCTCAGGTCCTCATCTCCTCCAAGGCTTGAATGAGTAATTGGCTGATACCCTTTGTATAATCCTTTGTGGTGGGAAAATGCATTTTTTAGTGTTTTCATAATGCATCGTCTAAATTTGCATTTTTAAAACAGTGCACTCGTTTCCCCTAGATTTCGGGAGGAAAACTTTATATCCCCGCACCTCAGTAATTCTGAACTTGGCCACAGCTCCCCTTCGATATTCTCCTCCTTGAATCAGGCGGGCTACCGCGCACAAGAGAAACTAGGACCACTCGTTCACTAATTACAGGTGTTCAAACGCATACACCTCCAGAATGTCAAAAGAATTACCAAGTGAGGAATAGAATGATAATAATCACGCACTGTGCCGGGCTGTTTTCTTATGATATGTAATGAAAGCATGTAATTGAGCACATTCTGTGACAAGTGATTGTCTACTACAGTCAACAGCTGCAGGCAAACTGCACAAAACCGGCTGCAACTACAAATACTGTGACTTCTTACTAGAAGTGAATTAGGACCTAAATTGGCATTCATAGATTGAACAAACATTTAGCCACAGGCTCGACATTTAAAGCGCGGCTTTAATAGGTGTGTGGGGAGAGCTGTGTCCGGTAAATGTCAGCAAAATGGGCAAAGAGGATACTCACATCAGCTGGATTTCCATTTGAATGTAACCTGCGTGTAAAATTTTTGAATTATGTTTAATCTGTCTGGTTCAGATCTCAACAATGCAACGTACAACGACGTGAACTACCAACTGATTAACTGCTAATGCATGATGGATGATGATGTTTGTATTTTTACAGTATAGTCGGTACTGTTATTAGACTTCTTATGTATTTTTTTTTTTTTTTTTTTTTTCTGTACATTCTCCCTCCATACACAAAAAAGCTGATATTACTTCTTCGGCAAACTGTGAAATACCTCAGTTCCCAAGCTTTCCATGTGTGGCGTTTGGTCGACGATGTACGGAAAATGCAAAGAAATGACAATTTTCACCATTTAAAAGAAAAAAAGATAATGGAAAAATGAAGTGTACACCTACTTTATTACACCCACATAATTAGAATCTGGGGCTCCAGTTTAGAACCTGTTCAGGGAGTTGCACGAGTGACTTGTCTTATGTAAGCCTCCAGCGTCCAGGCTCTGCTGTTCTCTTTGCTGCTGCTGAAGTGCACCGATCAGCCACAACATTAAAACCGCTGACAGGAGAAGTAAACAACATCTTGTGACAGTGCAATGTTCTGCTGGGAAAACCTTTGGACTCGGCATTCGTGTGGATGTTACCTACACAGGTGCCACCCTTCTATACTAGACCAGGCACCACCACCTCATCTACGTCTGTGGGATGGAAAAAGCCTGATCCACAGATTCCCCTTTTCTCTCAACCCACAGGACCCAAAGGCCCCCACTAACAACATTCTGTTGCCAGGCACCACCGGGCACCCTCAGAGGACCCATGTATTTATCATTTTATTTTGAACAAAAATAGAAGTATAAACTTAATAACTACAACCAACTTATCACCCTATGATTCATTGATATATTGCATGTCCCTGTGTACTATAAAATGAATGGAGTAATATACAAAATGCATTGCTATATAATCAATTAGCTGCACCAATACAGTATATAATTATACCATATACACCATCAATCAATCAACTTTAACACAATATAATTGCAATTACTAACAAATTATAAATAAATAGTTATAGAAATGTATATTACTCTGATGAATCACAACTGTTTCGGAGGCACAATGGAGAACTACACAGTATTGGGACATTAGGTCATCAGGTCAGTGGTATGCCTGCTTGGTTTAAGTGAACAGATAGATCTCAGTCAATGCCAAACAAACAACAGCCAGTTTGTCTGCGTCCCCAAGAATTCTAAGTAGAAGAATTTCATCACAGACTCTGCAACTATCGCACCTGTCGTTGTCAACAATGTACAATCCAAAAGAGATTCCACAAATCTGAGAAGCAGTGTGCCAGGGAAAAAAAAGAAAAAAAAAAAGCCTTTTCTTTGCCAGAAACAGCATTAGAGCAAGGTCTTTTGGAAAAATATGCTCTCCACAGACAGGGACGACGTTGTTTGGCAGTCAGTGAGCAGACCCTAACCCTAACCCTAAGTCACTGATTTCTCTGTGAATTCTGCAACATATTAAAGACGGCTTAAAGAAAATGTCCCTGAAAGTTGAAGTTGAACCTGAAGTGGATCCTTCAGGATAATCGCGTAGCATACCAGCAAATCCTCCAAGGAAATGACTCAAAAAGAAGAGATGGAGGGGTGTGGAATGGACAAGTCAAAGCCCAGATTTGAATTAGACATGCGAGAAAACCAACAATTTCCACAGTGCAAGAATGTATTTCTGCTAAGGGGGTGTTTAATACTTTTTGCAGTTGAATTATGTGGTGCGTGTAGCACTTTTATTTGTAGGCACAATTTAAAAAATGTGCGTCCACATACTGTATGTCAAAAAAAGACTTTTTTTTTTCTCCCCACCTGACCGTGTGTTTCCTCGACTCTTTTCCCCTCAGCATCTATGGAGAATACATGCAAGACAACACACCCGGGTCACTGCATTAGCCGCACTTTGTAAAATGAACATGTCAAACCAGGATGCTGAACAAATCTTAAGCCCATCCTGTCAAGCTTAGTGTGCGATCTAATAGGTCATTGAGCATAAGCCGTAACCCCCTTTCACATCACTTCATCACACGGACATGAATTGCTTAACGTGAGCAGCAGCAAATGACTTCTCTGAGATATTGATCTCAGGTCAGCCTTCTGTCCTTTAAGCGTAGCAGTCTAAGCAGACGCTAATGTCCATGACACTCACTCAATTGTAGCCATTGACATTCTGTGCTAGTAGTCTGTAGGTCATTAAATGATAAATGTAGGCACCTTTTAGACTGTCCTGATGAATGCTGTGCGTCACTGGAGACAAAATAATAACTTCAGCCATCGTCATAAAAAGCCGCACAGACGGCAGCGTGCACGGCATCAACCGCGCTTTAGATTTAATTACAACCAAGGTAAGATTACAAAGTGGCTAAGAGAAAGGTGTTTTGTTTTTCAGATTAGTTATACATCTTTGGAATTAATTGCGCGTCTAATTTGCATGATGTCTAATTTGATAATGTCTCTGGATTTCGAGGACGTGTTTCATGGCACATCATTTCAATTCCATCGTGTTGACTGAGAGAGGCGCACGGCCATTCACCGATTTTAGCACATAATCAGTAATGTGTAATTAGTGTAATCAATATTAGTGAAATGAATCCATCCCGTGCGGTGCCTGTGGGCTCCCTGAGAAATAACAAGGTTAGAACAGCAACGTAACACTTAACCGTTTCCACGCTGAGAGGCATGCAAAACAACTCTGACGCAGTTGAAAAGATCCCTCTTGATTTTCCATCAAATCCGCCGTCTGTTTCCAAATCATTTGTGCAACATTTACACTCTTGCTTTCCCGCGTGCTTTCATCTCATCATAAATAGGACAAAAGCTTGTTATATTTAAAAGCGGTTGTCTATGCTTCCTGTCATCGCCGAAGTCACGGTGGGAGTGATCTGACTCGAGCATTGTCTGATCTGGCGTAGGCTGGTTTCCATCTGTCAGTAACAGCCAGTGATCAGAGAGGAATTTCAAGTCTCTTCCGCGCCTCGCGCATGAAGTGCTAATTCATTGCCAATTTGATTCCAAACATCGCAGCACAAATTGTTTCCTCCGCTCGCGGTTTTACCCTCCGCGTCCTAGCTTTTAAGATACCACGGGAATTCGCTTGTTGAGGGAGATGCTTCCACTCTGCTCATTTTACTTGTCCTGTTAACCTTGTTTGCTTCGAATGCTGCAGTTCAAGGGTACTTAGAGGAAAATGCACTGAGCAAAGTGCTGGTGTGCTACCGAGAACAAAAACCTGTGGACCTCTGGCGAACATTTGCAGTCTCGTGTTATTTCTCACTGTATTTAACATTAAAGGTTTCTGAAAGACAAGAACAAATACCTTGAATCCAAAATGAAAAGAAACTGCGGACTGCATGCAAAAGACATAAGAGAACTAAACCAAATCCCATGGCTTTGTGGGCTTTACACAGAGTGGAATGTGCTTACCTCACATCAGTCATACTTGCACTGTGTTCCCTGACTGACTACTGCAGATGTAGGCTAACTCTGTCTCATGTCTCTTATGTAACAAGAAGGGCTACCTTCCTTGGAGCGCTGCCAGCTAAGAGCTGTTAAGGCAATCTGAGCAAAGACGTGTTATACCCTTATCTGACAGCATGGGCCAGAGACAGGTGACACCTTCCTAACACAAAAACCAACTGATTGCAACAACTCTTTATCTTTCACAGCCCTGCAGTTACACCAATCCAGACGGCAGACCCAGCCCCCCCACCCCCCCTCTGGGAAGAAACCAAATCCCAAAGCTGACAACAAGCGATCACAGAGTTAGATTTTGAGACATCTGGTCCTCAGCCTCGGGAGAAGGTAAGAGTAATTCCTCCAAGTATTAATTTAAGATACGGAGATTGGTGTAAGATTAAATGGAATACGGTGGGTAAAGAAAGGTACACACACGCGCAATGGAGACTTTCGGCACGTTCGTCACGGGAGAGCCACTTCGTAATCCCTTACAGCTCTGTAAAATGTGTCTTTGGATGTGGGGCCATGATGTGGTTCACATTCCCTTCAAAGGGGGAAGCTGGAAAGCGAAGAAGAATTGACTGATGTTATTTTTCATTATTATTCCAGCACCAGCTCAACAGCAACTGCACTGCATTATAGATAGTAAGAGGGGGTTAGGTTGTGTTTCATCTCCTTATTGGCCCAATTGTGAAGATCTTTATGGTCCTATATGTATAATATAGCAACACGGTCATAGATTGAATGCCCCTTGTCTCACCAGTCACCCTCCATTCTTGACAATAGATGCCCATAATTTTGGGCTTTTAAATGACCAGACTGACAAAACCCACATGAAAAAAGTAGTAGTCCTGTACAGCGGTCAAGTATTAACGTAGCCACTCAAGAGAACAGTCGGTTGTCGGTATCACCATTGTGTCCAATCATACATACTTCAAATGTCGTCTAACCACTATAGTCTACAGCTTCCTTTGAGACAGACAAGGTCGGGAAGTGATTCCCTGGTTTGCACACATGATAAATTATAAATTCACAGTAAATTAGGAATATTCCTCAAGTTGTTTGAAATGATGGTCAACAACAGCGTTTTTTTTTTTTTTTCCATTTCAATAACTACAATTTTTTTTGGTATTACTTTTTATTTTTCCTATTACTTTACTCCTGCTTACTTTTTCACTTTCCACACTTCGCCAGAAAACACAGATTACCCCGTAGCATTTCTTAAATTGTAATAAACACTCCAAGAAAGCCTCGTGATTGCATTCTGTGTGGCAACTCATTTCTTGGGCTACACCAGATTTGCAAGAATGGCAAGCACTTTGTGTACACCATTTTCCACACTGCATTCATGAGCTTGTGAATTCCCTTTGAAGTCAGCAATGTCGTTACCAATGAAATTAAAATGACTGATAAAAAATCATCACCACTCAAAAAAAAAAAAAAAAAAAAAAAAACGTTGGCCCACATTATTTGCTATCACTGCAGACACAGACACACAATTTTCATGTGTTGTGTTTGGGCTGCGTGAATGACGGCTGGAAATTATTTCTGTGCTGAAAGTGAATACTGATTTCGGCTCGGCAGCTTTAAACTGATCCAGAAAAAAATGCAACAGCCAATGCAACAGACATTATTTGAAAGAATCTGGCAAATTGTTGATGTACATTTAAAAATACAACAACTCTCAAGGCCAGCTCACACAACCACACATTCTTTATGCCGATTTAATTAATTTCCACCCCCACGCGCATTTTGGATAAGGCTCCTCACACCTTGTTGATGAAGTTTACACTTGTCTTGGATGTAACTGCACGGAGTAGGAGGCGTTTCTGATATATGCACAGGTACAAGCATCTCGCACAAACACAAAAATGGACTGCGTACACACACACACACACATATATCATAAAATACATCTTCACAGGGGAAGCACTGGGATTGAGCTAAAACTAAACACACACGCTAATCCTGTGTGTACACTCGTCAAGTGGATGTGTTGACGTGAGGTGTTTTCTTAGCGGAGTGTGAGAGGCATGCAGAGACGTGCGGACCCAAAGCTATGTCACCTATCAGCATATTTCATTAGTAGATGGTTATATCTGAGTAACCCCCCGGCTTAACGGAAGAGTCATACCTCGCCCAGAGGGACCAGAATGAAAGAAGAAAAAGAAGATATCGGTTATGATGTGGCTGACAGAGAAGACATATGTCATTAATACGTGTAGTAGCTCACTATCTCTCTAAATTTTTCCCCATGTGTGTTACAGTGACCACTCTGCAACAACAGAAATCCTCACAAATCCCTTTTCTTTGAACTTCACGGCCAATTAATTCAAACAATGCGGCTTTCATTACATAAAAGAAAGAAGTCCAACAGCTTTATTTGGGGCTCCGTCTGTCTAATAGCTAAAAACGCTTTTTGGCTCGGTTTGTTTGTTGTTTAATGGAAAATAAAGTTCCGACAGCCCTTTGTTCACTTTGGTTTCATGATGGAGGCCACTGTATGGCTGACATTTGACGCAGAAGTCCCTCTCATGTTTTTTAGCCCTTCGTCGCCATTAAATGCACAAGTAATTTCAAACATGAAAAGGCTGTTTTGCACGAAGTGTGCCAAAGAGAAGTGAATGAGCAAAAAGGAAAACTTTCAGGCCATATTATCCAAAAGGAAGTACGTCAAAAGACCCAAGACTAGCCCATCTGATATATAGATATAAAAAAAAGCATAATTTATGACTTGATAAAATAATGTCACACAAAATGCGCAAAAAAGGGAAAAAATATACTATGTTCACTGCCTACTTGCACGCAGTGTTCTCTTGTTCCTAGTTCCTAAAACTTTTTGGGGTGTCAGTCAGCTGTAGCACCTGCAGCTGAGACAGTGCAAAGGTGTTTGTGAGCAAGCAGAGATAAATGGCTGAGAGAGCTGTCAGAAAGAAATGTTGAAGAGGCAGCTACAATTAAACGAAAACTGTTAAACAGTTAAATAAATGTGAAAATGGTTAGATATTGGAAAAATAAATGAAACCAATAAGAGGGCATATGATACATATAACTAGTACCACGTTGTGGTTACTGAAATAGATTGTCGCAAAGTATTAGACTTTTATCAGACTTGCACAGACCCTAACACCGTAGCTGATGTGCACCTCCCCATCGAGGAAATGTTGACTGAGGAGGTTCGATCAGTTTTATTTTCTAAATCTGATCTCTGCATTTAACTTATTCTTACCTCAGACATAGACACCACCTGGAGATGAAACCAGTGATTCTGCTTCTCTAACCACTAGTCAGCTGAGCCAATAGCAGTGAATGTGATATTAAAATATTCTACGTTGAAGTTTGCTGCCTTTTTAAAAAGGTGCTGTAGACGTATTTATTTTTTTGTCAGAGAAATTTGCATAGTGCCTATCACAGTATATTACTTTTAGATGGATATGCCACTCAGAGAGTTTGACTGACATGAAACACAGAAATGACAGACATGGCGGCAACATGTCAGCATTACTTCAGCGTACATGATGGATAGAGAGCTGCTGCACAGCTGGCCGAATAACAATCTGACCAAAGTGCGGTGGTTATTATAAACTGTTCCATCGCATAAAAAAAGGGTCAAAAATACAGCAGTCTCAGTTTCTTAACTTTCCAGTTTACGTGACTATTCATACACCCTCCACTATTTTACATTCTCCATTCATTCATTGAAGATTCACAAAACTCTGAGCTTTTATTAGCCGCAGAAGCTCACGCTTGCACTTTCCCTGCTCGCTCGCTCGCTCCATCGGCGCCCGCCATCAAACCCCTCCGTCTTTTTTCCACCTCTGCTCTCTAGCTCTTTTCCATCACTCCATCTCTCTCCCTGCTCCCCCCTCCCTCATTCTGTATGAAGCTGTTCCAGTGTGTGATCAAAGCACAGTGCGCTGGAGTTCTTTCCTCCCTCTGTCAGAAGCAAAGAGACAAGAGAAACAAAGGGCCCCACAGTAGTCTGCCACAAATAACCTCTTCACGGTGCAACAACTGCCTCGCACGCAGACACACACACGCGTACGTAGCGATTCAGCCCGTGGCGGTGGTAGGAAAAGTGAGTATGGCAGATCTGTTTGAGGGAGCCGAGTGGATCCTGCCACTTGTTGGGTCTGCACAGTGATCACCGGCATAAAAGGATGCTGCTTCTAATTATCTCCTATTCACACCAAACTGACACGCCACGTACAGAGAAACTTGGCTGATAGGGGAGCTGGCTGCCTGGTTCGTGGTGCAGAGTGATGCGGAACGGTGCAGAACGAGAAGTTAACCCTGTATTGGGCAAGGAACCATATATGGTAACTTCTCGGTGAGGTTTAGAAGCATGTGGTTTTCACTCAGCCAATCAGAGAAGAGCAAGGAAACATTGTCAGGTCAAATCAGGGCTTTATTAGGTACCATGAACAAGTTGCCTAATGTTACGTTATAATGCGTTCACTCACTGGCCACTTTATTATGTACACCTGTTCAGTTGCTTGTTGCAATGCATTTATTTATGTGGAGGTGATCAAGACAACTTGCTGGAGTTCAAAACGAGCATCAGAATGAGGAAGAAAGGGGATTTAAGTGACTTTGAACGTGGTGTGGTTGTTGGTGCCAGACGGGCTGGTCTGCATATTTCAGAAACTGCTGATCTACTGGGATTTTCATGCACAACCATCGCTAGGGTTTACAGTGACAGTACTGTTGCTGACGGTGTCCATCCCTTTATGGACATATCCAGCAGGATAATGCACCACGTCACAAAGCTCATATCATCTAAAACTGGTTTCTTGAACATGCCAATGAGTTCACTGTACTCCAATGGCCTCCACAGTCACCAGATCTCAATCCAACAAAGCACCTTTGGGATGTGGTGGAACGGGAGATTCACATCACAGATGTGCAGCTGACAAATCTGCAGTAACTGTGTGATGCTATCATGTCAATATGGACCAATATCTCTGAGGAATGTTTCAAACACCTTGTTGGAATTATGGCACGAGGAATTAAGGCAGTTCGGAAGGTAAAGGGGGACCAACCTTTTACTAGCAAGGTGTACCTAATATTGAAAAAATTCACAGAAGTAAAACAGTCTTCTTATGTCCTACAGTAACACTGTAGGGATGAAATCTAAGTTTTCCCTGTATATCAATGAGGCCCCCATAACGGATAAAGGGTGCGTGGCCGCCTAAACATTACAGGAGCTGCCGAGAGCCAAATTCTGAATGAAGAGAATGAGGCTACATTGAAAAGCTACATTGAAAAGCATAAAGCCAGAGGAGGGAACAAGATTATCATCGTCCTTGGGGTTTTACATTGGGGTTATTTGATATCTATGTTTTTAGGCGGCCATTCAGCAGCACTGTGAATGATATTCTAATTCCCCCTAGAGACAGTTCTTACAGAATTTGTGTATTTGAAGTGTTATTATACACATTTCTTCAACACATTTTGTTGTTTTAAACCCAATTTCTGTCCGTCTACCTGTGCATTCACATCTATCTTCCCCCGGCTCACCCTCCATAAAACTTTCCTTTGCACTTCCAGCTGCCTATATCCTACATTATGCAATGTTTTTACAGACTTCCAGATCAGATGCCTTGATCCAAAGGAAACCTGTAGGCCCAAAAGCCAGTGAGTGAAGTTAGATCTTAACAGAGAATAGGTGAGGAGGTATATGGTATTACTTGTTCCAATTTGGCCTCCAACAGCAATGGAGCTTGACGAGATTTGTGTGGATGTCAGTCGGTGTAGTGGCCTGTAATGAGGGTCTGTCCACTACTGCCGCACTTGTTAAGGGACTCAACCATGGTGTCAAACTACAATTCAAAACAAAAAGGTTTGTGTAAGTCAAACATTAGCAATCTCCTAATGATGAAACACAATTCAGATAGCCACAACAGGTTTTATTTTTTTTATTTCTTTGTTGTTAACCCTGTCAGTGGTTTATGAGAGACTGCGGCACATCCGGCGAATCCATTGTTAGCCAGTCCCTGCTCGATGTCTCGGAATCGTGTGTGTGTGTGTGGCTCATTGTCCTCCATTAGGGTTTTTGGCGGAATCAGTGTGGAGGCAGCTCTGGGCCGTATAATGAGCGCGGCTGAAATCACAGCTAACAGCCTCGCGGAGCAGGTGCTCCCCGAACACAAACCACATTATTCCCTGCATCTCCGCCAGGACCACGGCCGAGAGTTCCACAGACGCACAGATACCCGCGCCCACTCGCGCACCTCTCCGCGCACGCACGCGCACACACACGCGGACGTGAATCGATATTGTTGTTTGAGAAAGGCGCAAGAAAAGAAAGAACTCCATCTGACAGTAATGAACAAAGCCCGGCTCAGCGCTGTGATGAAACTGATGCTACCTGACATATTTTCTGAGGACTGTCTTCTTGCGCTTCTTTCTTTCCCTCAAGAAAATACTGGTGCCAGACATATCCCACACACCCATACTAAACACTTGTGTCACATAATAAACTTATCACAAAGCTTTCTCTGCTACACAAAGAACACCAGTACATCTGTCTTCATTTTTGCCTCATACTCTGTCTCTATGCTCAGTTGCACTGGGATTGTTCTTCAGGGGTACTACGGTGCAGCCGTGCTAATTACGTGATACTGATGCGCCTTTCATGCCTCCAGTTTATTTTTGCTAAGCTCACAAAAAAAAAAGAATGTTAAAGCACTTTTGTCTCTGTCCCTTTTGTTCGGTTTATCTCTCTCTACTGACATCAACAGATGGCCCTTTGTCTTGGCTCCAAATATGTATTTTGCCAGAATGACAGCAGCTAAGAGTTCTATCGCACATTACCACACCTTCAACGTCGGAGATTTAGCTCCATTAACCCTCTCAGATTTCTAAATGTTATCAGTAAATTGTTTTCATGCTGTGGATTAGTCTCCCGCTTTGTGCGTAATTGGTGTCCTCTCGCCCATATCTGTTTGAACAGCTATTTGGACGGGTTGTTTATTTGGATGAAACACGGCAGTTACAGTGTTTGAACTATAAACATCGACGACCGGGAATCATGGGATTGACCGTAAGCTGGAATGATCCAATCACAGTTTTGCAACCATTACTACGAGCGGCCAGTTGGTCAAGCTTTGGACAGAAGTGTACATGAGCTTCAGTAATATGCTGCAAAGTATTTGGATGGTGGTTAATTTGTTTTTCTTTGCAAAACCAAAAGTACAGAGTGTTTTTTTTTTCTGTTGCAATCATTAGCATTTAAAGCTAGCTGTTCCCTACGTACTGTACCATTTTGTGGTTCTAAACCCATTTTCTGTCGGCCTACCTTTGCACTCTCATCCATCTGCACCCCAGTCACGTCCACAAAAATTCTCCTTCATACTTCAAACTGCATATATCCTACATTATGCAGTGTTTTCCAGCCTTTCAGATCAGATGCCTTGATCCAAATTAAACATGCAGCCCCAAAAACCCCTGAGTGGAGTTAGATTTTAACTGAGAAAAGGAGGTATTTGGTGTAACTTGTTCCAATTTGGCCTGCAGCTATTTAGTTTCAGAGATTTGTGTAGATGTTTATAGATGTTGTGACCTATCTGTATATGTTCATAACATGCCAATATTTGCAGCTGTCCTGCTGTTTGGGGATGTTTGCGCATCATCCTCAGTCAAACTGAGATAGTGTTGAGCTTGCCAAAAACATTAGCCACATTTCCACCTCTGGAGCTCTGGAGGTACCCAGTGCATTTCAGCTGAAGGCCTCAGCGTCAAAATCAAGCCCTGCGAGAAATTACTTTGCTCTCTAAACAGTCCCCGCTTTGGAGTTAACTTTGTGGACGTGGCTTGCAGCGCTTAACACATCTGAATGGTTGAGAACTTACAAAATTTTGTCCCTTTTAGCATTCACTCTGTGACCCCATTTGCAAAGCAGTAACTCAGAATCAACAGAAGCATGGCTTGAATGGCGGTTATACGCTGATCAGCCACAACATTAAAACCACTGACAGGAAAAGTAAATAACGTTGACCGTCTCGTCTTGTGACAATACAGTGTTCTGCTGATAAACATTTGATCCTGGCATTTGTGTTGATGTTACTTAGACATGTACCTCCCACCTAGACCTGACCAGGCACCTCCACCCCATATCAATGACACTCACAAGGTGTTGACGTGGCTTCCAGATTCACTAGATCCCAAGCTGATCAAGCATTTGTGGGTTCCACTGAAAAAAGCCTGATCCACAGAGGCCCCTCCCCTGAACCCATAGGTCCCAGAGGCCCCCACTGACAACACTGTGTCGCCAGAAACCACAGGACACCCTCAGAAGGCCCATGTCCATTCTCTGATGTGGCACGTATGAAGGAGACCTACACATTATTAGGAAGGTGATCATAATTTTATCCCTAATCGGTTCAGACTGTAATGGAACAAGTTCTTGAGAAAAATGCATCAAATAATTATGTTTTCTTGTAGGAGAAAAAACAAATTTGCCAATTTTTCTAAACTGCGGAATTGCAAGCCAACAACAGCGTGGAAACAAAGTTTGGGCTGCTACAGGACAGAGAAACTAAAAGGGTTAACCAGTGTGAACTTTTGCTTCTCCACATTATCTCTGTACCATTTGGACTAAGTGGCTCCATATAATGGAATATTCCTTGCAATGGCCAAACTGATAATATTACAATATTGATGGCAAAAAAAAAAATCTTACAACTCTCACAGCTTTATGGTACAGTTGGCATGGCAACTGGTACTCACCATTACGTCACATCCTGTTTCTATAGCGTCAAGTAACTAACTAGAACAAAACCTATTAAAAAAAAATGACATTTCAACAGGTATCAACATTATATTAAATGCCTAAAATGACAGAAGACGTCCTTAAAAAAATGTTGTGTATCTTAATGTTTTAGTCCCATTCACTGGCATGGGAGGAGGTGGAGCTTATGACTCCAGGGAGACCTCTACTTGCTTTGGCTTCACTTTTAGATTGCATGTAGTCTTGACAGGTGCAAGATGAGTAATTAAGGTGCGGGAGATTTTGGCAAACAGTCAGTTGTTCATTTATTTTGTCCATCGTAAAGCAAGTGCATGGTTCCCATGATAAACACAATGGTTCATGACCCTCCACCCACTTACAAAAAAGAAGCCACCCGGGTCTATTGCCACACAGCTTCATCAGTGTGGCAGAAAACACATCATCCAACTGCGATACCTCCCCTTTTGTTGGCTATAGCTTTACAAACTGAGGCAGAGACTGAGCCACTCTGTGGGAGCTTAGGCGGAGATCTGTTCAGTAGCTCAGCCATCTAAGCGCTACAAATGACCCACAATATGCTAGAGTGCCCACAGGGGAAATAAAGCTTCCAGACATGAGACTCCATCACCACTGCGCTCAAGTGAGGGAAATGGAGGGGCAGAGAGCGTTTAACCATGCTTGCTTCACTGGCCTCCCGCGTCTTGTTAAAAGCCGATGGCCACTTATGACAGAGGGGATAGAAGAGATGATGAAATGTAATGGGCCAAGAGGAAAGGAGCTTGGCTGAAGAGGTCTGGGAAGCGAGAGGGAAGAAGATACAGGAGCAGATGGGAGATTTGAATGGTCTTAATAAAACGATGGGGTAAATTATGCTGTGCCTACACGTGCTTGCGTGTGCCAGTTTGTGTGTGGAAAAAAAGCGCTACCTGTCTTTGTTTTCAGGATAAAAGCGGATACGCCGCTTGCTTTAATCACAACACTTACTCGACCTGTTGTAAATAATTTGCGCATCAGCAGCTTCTTCACGTTTGTTGTTGTGGGAAACATATATTTAGCCCTGAAAGCACCGCTAACAGTATGACTAATGGTATGGAAGACAAGATACGTGAAGAAAAAGTGCCTGTGGCCAAATGTATGTACAAGATAACAACTTGGGCTTTGTATGAAGATAAGAAAACTTTTGCCTGAAGAAACATTGTGTTAGGATTTGCCTTTTCCATGGTCCAAAACAACAAAATTATCATACGGTCCCTTTGTTGCATTACAAAGCCGCTCTTGAACATGCAGGTCAGCTGCAGATGACTTTGTAGTATGTTTTGAGGCTGCACAAAAAGAAACGAAAAATTTGGAAAAACCTGTTTGTTCTATTGCAGAAGTTGAGACCACTGACTAGGGCTTGGCGGTATACCGGTATTTTTTTCATTATGATTTTTTATATACCAGTATTTGATTGTATTTGATAGAAATGCTGCGCCCTAAGACACTATTTCAGACCGGACCATTTTCAATGTAGTGCTTCTAAACACACATGGTGCGATTGTGTCTTGCGAGGTGTGGTGAAGATGGAAAGGTTTCAAAAAACGAAGTGGAAGACCAGAACGAGGGAACTTGTGCCAAAAAAAGGAGCCATGTTGGTTGTTTGAGGTTTTTTTTTTAGGGTGACCAGACGTCCCGTACCACTGACTGTATTTAAAGATGGCATTTGTGACGTCACCCACGGGGAGAGTGATTTTGCGAATGCCCGACTCCACCCAATTACAGGCTAATTAAAAAATGACCAAAAAAAGGGAGGCATAGTGGTCCCGCAGAAGTGACAAAGGTATACAGCTAGATACCAATAGGGGCACATTTAGAGCAAACACATTAAGGCCAAAAACATATTTTGTACCAGGCTGTAAAGTATGTTGGAAAATTCAGCATTTTAACATGGGGTGTATGAGGACAGCCTGACTTTGAAAGTAGTCTCAAATTGATATTTCAGGAACTACTTTTTGTCGAAACATTGTAAACGCAGCTTCGAAGGGACAGCTTGGCTCTGTCCAAATCTCCCAAATATCATTTTCAGCACCTCTAACACTAGTTGACACAGTATCTGCAGTTTGCTTAGCCCACATAAAAATTAAAACAATTGTAAGGTATGTTTTTGACAGATTATCCATTTAGCTAGTACCAATTATTGTTGTGAGCAGCCTCACTGTGATTCTTTGGCTACGATGCTCTATCTCTACCTAGCTGTGTACTAAGCAAACATTATGGACTCTAGTGCTCACTTCAGACAGAACTGGTTCCCACCGAGTCCCAGATGGGTTCCACGCAGTCAGATTGTCAGAATGCACATGTTGGCCGGGCCTTGTTTGTAGTCGCCCCGCTGTGAGAAGGTCAGCACCTCGCTGTTCCAGGGAGCTGCACAACCTCCTCTGGAAGCATTCCTGAACTTATCAACGCGCTTGATAGCTACCACTTGTGGCAGGATGATTTACCAATTGTGTCATGCTGAGAAATTACATTCGAGCAGCGTAGGTTGTAACCTATTCGTTTTTTTTTTTTATTATTACCATTTTTTAAAGAAATTCTCTGTCTTGAATCATCTGTAGTGGACATGAATTTGTACCAATTTGTTTGTAAGCCCTGAGGAGAAACACAGCGAAACAAAAGCCTGAGGAAAATTATACATGACTTTTAAGCAAGTCGATGTAACCGCGAACACGCTCCGTCTTGTAATACGCTACCCCCATGTCCTCACTCATCCTCCACTGTGACCGCTGCTCTGACACGGACAGGAAAATTACATTTGTGAAATGGGAAATTTCTTCGAGGCAACCATCTACCAGCGAGCCTCTGGCCTTTCGCCGAGTTCGGCTCGCAGGAAGATATGAGACCGACTTATCACTGCGTTTTTTTCACTGGAATATTTACAGCATATGTCCAGGATTAGGATGAGAAAAAAAATCGCAACCGCCCCCCTCCCACGGGGACTGATTTTAAAGTGGGATTCCTGTAACTAAGATTAAACCCAAGACATCGGTGGAATTAAGTTAATTCCGCTGTTTGCTTTGATGAGCTGTTCGTTATTGGGAGTGTAAAAACAATCAGGCAGAAGATTTCTTTGTCTCGGTCAATTAACTCTTAAAGCCTGCTTCAAATCACCAAGGAAAATTTGAGCTCTGTTCCCTGAATGCAAAATAAATCAACATCAAAAACACAGCGAACAGAACAACACTGTAAAATCTGAACATCTGATGTTCATGTTTGAGCGCTGACATGCGAGGGAGTTCAGACGCTACAATTAGTATTTGCTCGGGAAACACGAAAGGGATAGGATGAAAATGGAGGGGAGAAGCGTGTGCTGTAATTTGAGAAATGTTAAAATGACGCCGGTTAACGAGAGCGTCACAGAATAATGAATAAATAACCAAATAAAATACGATAAGTGTCGGCAAGAAAAATAGCAATGTTTTATTTTCAGTCTTGTTCATGTGTCATAGTGTCTGATAATTAAAATCAAGGTGCATGTAGGTCCTACCAGAACACAGAAAATCTGCATTTCAGTGCTTGTTGTTTACTTATTCATCTCTTGCTGCTGCGACACTGCAAATTTTCCCCACCGTTGGATAAATAAAGGATTATTTTATCTAATCCTATTTGCACGACATCCGTTGAATCATTCTACAATTGCAGCAGCGAATGAGCATTAATAAATGTGGAAAATGAATTCAAAACTTTGGACATTTAAGTAATTATCATTATTTTAGGCCATTATTTCCACACAATTCCCATGCAGATTTGATGGAAACTCTTCAAGTTCTAATTATTCTACTTGTGCCGGTCAGCATTGCCCGTGTTTCATGCTGTCGGGAGACAAAGACGAAGAAATGAAGTGTGATTTACACGTGGGAGACACTCCTTGTCCAGGAGCTGACACAGTTAATCAGCCACATGAGTTAAATGTTCTGCATGAGAGTGTGTAGGGAAATGTGTTCACTTTTCTGATGCAATTCCTCAACACAGCAGTATTTCCCATATAGGACATGTTTTACATATATTTTTTTAAACAACTTTTACAAATGCCAATGAATAATGATCATCAGTGTCTTCAGTGATTTTTGACTATGGCTTGGTGATAGGTTCCCTACTACAATCTACTGCTCTGACTCCACAGAGTAGGTGAAGGTGTTTGGAGGAGATACATAAGAGTGTTTCTGGCCACGTTCTGAACATATGTAATCTGAGGTATTAATAATAATAATAATGATAATAATAATAATGCATTGGTTTTATATAGCGCTTTATCATTACATGCTCAAAGTGCTTACAACTGAATACATTATTCATTCTCTCACACAGTCGCACCCTGGTGGGGGTAAACTACCTCAGTAGTCACAGCTGCCCTGGGGCGGACTGACGGAAACGTGGCTGCTAATCCGCGCCAACGGCCTCTCCGACCACCACCAAACATCACTCACTCGCAGTCATACACCAGTGGGGTACACACTGGGAGCAAAGTGGGTCGGCTCTACCTCCTGAGCTACTGCTGTCCTAATCTTAAAACAGAAAAGAATATTAAGGCAGAAAAGTACAGGGCAGGAATGACTTTAGCCTGCACGAAAAGGTCAGCGCCTTTTCTCTCTTTTCTCCTTTACTAATGTACAATAATTAACTACCAATGGAGAACTAGCAGCAGTTTTCCTACACGACTCAGGCTGGCGCTGCATTTAACACCTGATGTGCACATGATTCAGGTTATCGATTAGCGCTTCCAAGAACGCGCGTTTGCCGTAGCCGCTGTTCCTGGCTGCAGCGTGGCATCCCACTGTTTACGCTGCAGACGATTTCTGCCATCTTTCTGTTTGAACGGAGCGCTCAGGGACTCATAATCTGTGTTCGGCTGTCAAAATGATTTATCCAGCCAGCTGAAAAGCATATGGGCTTGTGTGTGTGTGTGTGTGTGTGTGTGTGTGCGAGTCAAGTGTATGTTCCATGTTTGGTCGTTCCATGCCGTGTGCTTACAGATTGCATGTCTATAAGCGCAAAGGAGGACCCCGGAGCTGCTGGTGCCGCTCATCCAAAATATTTTCACCTCGCATGAGAATGATTGTAATTTCAAGCCTCTCTGGGAGTAATCATGTGTTGCATTGACTGAGGGGAGATAACTGGCCGAGGCGAACATACACATCCCCGCTCTATTCTATCTTCCCTCGCAGCCCACCGCTGCCATTTATGTGCGCGAGTTGCGTTTGCATGTTCGAGGAGCGCAAAACAGAGGGGTGGCGCGAGAAAAAAAAAAGAAGGGCTTATCGGCACGAATGTCTTATGCGCTGCGCATAATGACACGGTGTCATATCTCCCGCCACCCCCGCCGCACCAGCGGATACCTGCTGTCGCGTCGCCATCGAGGGTGCGCACCGATATCTGACGTCCCTACAGCAAAGCCAGCTAAGCCAGGTGCCCTTGCTCCCAAAGATAAACCCCCTAAAGCTTGAATGACAGGATGAGCACTTTGAGACCACAAACACACACTTTCTCTCACTCTTTTCACCTCTATATTTTTTTTTTTCCTTTTTATCTGCCATTACCCCCATTCCCGTCTCGCTCCCTCTGGGCTCAGCTTGGCCGCTTCTAATTCTTTTATTGCAACGTAAGCGCAGATGTCATCCTGTCACATGGAGACAGCCGCCATATTCATAACTAACAGCCGGTATTTTCTCTTCACATGGAAATTTACCTAATTATCCGAAAACAACACATGAAGCCCAACAGGAGATTCCTCAAAACTCCTTTGCGGGACGCCGGGGGGGGGGGGGGGGGGGGCACGAGATCGTCCCTTGGTCTCTGCTGGCAAACGGAAGGGGAGGAGGAAACTGGGAAAACTCGCAGCTGCGAGAGATAGCTGAGTGGTAGCAGAGGGGAGATAGCCACGTCCCGCATGCATTACCGGGGGAGGGTTTAAACGGGGTTAAAAGAATCTGAGCCTCTTGAAGGAAACGGGCTGTTTTGTGTAGTTCAGCAGCAGTGTAGACCATTACATGCAGCTGCCTTTCTCCGGTTTCCATGAGCGCGCTACAGAAAAGAATTTCCAGAAAACAGTCCAACCTGTTTGTATCCATGGTAATTTTGTTGGCAAAGTTTCTCCATTCTGCAAACCCAGTCATGAATTCTGATGCTGGTCACGTTCTCATGTGAAAGGTATACTACAGTTTCTTTGAAGTGGGATTGTGTGAGGTACTTATACAGCGCATTAAACTGCGCCGTAGTGCCATTATTAAAATGTAGCCCTGAAAAGGACTCTCATTTCCTCACTCTCCTAATGTGTTATATTTCACAACTTTACCATTAAAGTCCCTTACTGACATTCCTCTATTATATACACTCATCAACAGTAATGTTAAAAACACCTGCCTAACGTTGCTTGGTTCTCTCTTTTGGCTCCCATAAAGTTCAGGTACATCTGGATATGGACACAGACCTGAGGGTGTCTGATCGTGTCCGGGACCAGGACGTTAGTAGGGGAGCCTTTGGGACCAGCTGGTGGATGTCTGCTGTCATTAGGTCAGCATCAGTGATGGCCAGTGCGCGTCTAAATGACATCTACTTAAATACCAGGACCATTTCTCGGCAGAATGTGGCGCTGCCACGAGACTATTAATGTTATTCCCTTCCCCTGTCATCGGTTTTAATGTTGTGGCTGATCGGTGCAGTTTGCTTTCTTTGTACTCGGGCTGTACGAGTTGCTTATTCATCTGGAGAGAGGAGAACGGTACGGGAGCCAAGCAATGAACCGCCAATAGAAAAAAAACGAAGCTACCTAAAAGAACCTCAACTAAAAAAGAAAATCAATATCAGTTAAAGCGTACGCTATATTTAGAATATTATCACTGCTGTACCTTTCAGTCAGGCGAACTATTCTGATGTTGAAGCTGTTGTATTGATCTGTGCTCTTAACAGCCTCCAAACAGTGATTTTTTTTCCCTCGTAGAACACATACCTCTGTGTCAGGTATGGAGTTTTAACACGTTGGTTCAGACGTGAAATAACACGCTAACGCACAATAGCACGAACAAACTAACCGATGAGTCGGCAGTAGACCAGGAACTCAACCAGCACTGGATTCTGTTCCTTCTAGGAAAAATTGAGATTGATAATTATGCATTTCATTTTTTTTGTAAGTGATCTTATCTTCTCATTATGCCTCTTCACTTCTTACATGGCCGTTTGTTTGCTAAACGTTAGCCCTGATGGTTTCTGGATGATAACAGTTGCTTCTCTTGACTTACAAGTACCTTTTAACTTCCTATGTCATAACTGCCCCACAGTTTGTGAAACTAGTAAGTGATGCAGAAGGAATGCTGTGCAAAGCAGCCAGAAACAAACCTCCTTTTCAGTGGAAAAACACCGGCAACATGTTTCTATCGACAAGACCAAAATTATTTGCATTTATTGTTTATGTGAACTGAGTTACCACCGGACTACCTCAAGTTTCAAATACCACTTGCTGGCCATGCCTAAATGACTGACTGCAGCATGCGGGTCGACAATCATGCCTCCGATCTTGATTAAAAATTTAAACAGATCTGCACCAATGATTCCCATTGAGCATCATTTAATCCTCTTTAAATAAAGTCTTAAACGTTTCATTGCATATACAAGCAAGATAAAACAAACAAAAAAAAAAAATGCTGAACAATGTTCCGGCGCAGTGTGGTCAACAGCAAATGTTTATTTTAAGTCCAATTTAGACTAAGGCGGAAAATAAACATTTGTCTCGCAGATGCTGAAAGCAGAAGCAAACAGCAGTTGGTTGATGAGATCAGGGCAGAGCCCCGTAGGAGTCGAGCACAACTCCAAAACAAGAACAACTTCTTACATTGCACGGGAGCGACAGAACTACTCAACCCTCGCGCCGCTTGATCTGCAAAGATCATCACTTAATCACAGTGACTCCTGCCGTGATTAAGAGGACACGCAAATGAGCCCGGGCACGCCATAACTAAAATGAGCGTTATTGTAACGATTGGACGAAGGAACAATGCTCCCCCGACATCCTCACCCTGGCGGTTTCACAACAATTCACACCTCCTCATGTGAACCTGAGGACTCTGTTCCGCGACTCCTGTGAGCTCAGCAGCTGCCGTGTGACACAGAGAAGCAAATCATTCACACGGTCTGAATAATGAACCTTTGCATGTCAGTATAAGCACTTTATTATGTTAGATCCTTCCGCGTTACTTAAATCCTCCATTGATTTCATAGAGACTGATAATATGTGGTGAGCTGATGGTGGGATGATATTACACTTTAAAGTTTATGAACTTTATATCAGTATATATTGCAAAACTATCTTTTGGATGCATCAGTATCATATGTGTAAAAAATGACTCAATTCAATCTTGGACAAAATAATTAGTCATCTGTAGTCATTGACCACTGCACACAGTACAGATAATTGGTTGCTTACCGACAAGAGCACAACTTAAACCTCTCCATATATCATATTTTAAAATTCGTCATATTGTGGACTTGAAATTTTAATACATTTTTTCATTCATTTCAGTATTCATCAATTATTCGGAATTTGAATAAATTCCCCCAAGGTGCTCATGAGATATTGCGTTTATATGGCAAACGGATTGGCACGGATGAGGAACCGGAAAACATAAAGCAATGCAAAAGCTACGGCTGTCTCCAGCATATAAATTATGGGGTATGTGATCACTGTGATTTTCTTTAAAAAAAAAAAAAAAACAATAATAATAATGCATAAGCTCACTTTCAGTGCAGTGCTGGAATTACAAAAAGTAGCAAATATGTATATAGTCACATAAGTCAGACTAAATTAAACTGTAAATGTCAGGTATTTCTTATACATCCATTTATCGCTTTTGGGATGATAACTGATATCTGACTGCAGGTGGAATTGTAATACTTTACACTGAAAGACTGCTTGGAAAATTGAAATCCAATATCCTGTCGTATCATTGTTCTCGAACCGCGAGCGAGCCAATTTGGCGAGGGGGAGACGGTGTGATGTGGGAGACCTCGGGTGGGGGGGGGGAGTCGTGACCCATGCTGCGGGTCAAACGTGGATTCACACCCCGTAGCGTCGGCTTGAGAAAACACTGCTAATCCGACCGGAGTAGGTCAGGTCAAATATATGCGAAACACTCTGAGGCGCATTCACGGGCGAAGGCGCGCACAAGCGCACCCCCCACACACACACACGGCTTACTCACGGCTTTGGCAAAGGTGTGCAGGCTGCTCGCAGCACTGGCATGATGACATATTCAACGGCGTGAAAGAGAGGGAGAGCTGGGGCCGGGGCGGGGGTGGGGAGTTTATCAAAAGGATCATTTGGAAACATCTGGGTCCACAATCAGTATCCCCTTCCTCTAATTAACTTCCCCCTGCATCCTCATTTTTGCTCTCCATCCTGTCCTTTCAATCTCTTTCCAGCAACAAATCTCTCCGCCGCTTTCCCCCTGCCCTCTCCTCTCCCTCTTCTTCTTCTTCTTCTTCTCCTCTTTCAGTGCGCCAAGGGGGCCCATGATTCTCCGCTTCTCCTTGGCTCGGGATTGGAAGCGAAATGCAGGGGCACGCGCGCACAGACGCGAGGAACACGAACAGGAAGACACAAATACACACACACACACACACACGTAAGGTTGGTTTCTAATGCCATCGTCATGGTAACACTCCCTCGCTCCTTTGCTCGCACAAACGAACAGAGCGCATATCCCAGGAATCAGTGTGGATTCTTATGTAACTACACAACCCCACGCACGCACACACACACACACACACACACACACACACACACACACACACACACAGAGAAAGACAGACAGACAGACAGATGAGAGTGCGTCAGTGCTAGACCACATAGTGAGAGCATCTGTCATCAACGTTATACCTTTCACTGTGACAAGAACAGTATGTACCGCTGTGTTACTTCAGCCTCATTATAAGACACACTCCAGCACACACGCATACACACTCCCACACACACACACGTGCGCGCGCGCACACCAGAGGCTTCTTCAGTGCTTCACTACACAGCGAGAGGTGGAAATGGCTGTTCAACTAGTTGCGGCAACACTGGCGGCTCATGTATCAGCATACTAATTACTACTTTTTCTCCCCGAGGGCGCCGAACATATACGACGCTGGGGAGGACGGACAAACGAGAACGGGGTCATCACTGCAGATGTAACGAAGTCTAATTTATGTCAGAAGGCCGGCGTCGAAAGGAAGGCGAGCGGGAAGCGTAAGGGGAGACAGACGATGGCTGTGACCTATTTGCGCGCAACGTACAGGTTACGGCGGAAACGGAGGGAGCGCGTGCGTTTAATCCGTTTGTGTTACATCGGACCTTGGCGCTGCAATGGTACACACTGAGTGGCTGCGTGACACATTCTACTCTGTGGCCATTCATGCGCCCGATGACTGGTGTATTGTTTGCAGACACAGCAACCAGCCCCCACATCAAAAAAACAGGACAGGAGAAACAGGTGGAATTGACCATCTTGTGACAATGCAATGTTCTGCTGGGAAACTTTTGGACCTCTAATTTGTGTGGATGCTACTGCTACTGACATGTGCCACCCACCTACTGTACACCAGACCAACCACCCCAATGGCATTGACACTGCTTAATGGCCTGATGCATGCACACACACAAAGAAGGTTTAGGAACGACTCAAAGAAACATGAAAAGCAGCCTCCAAATTCACTAGATCCCAAACCGAACGTGTCTGTGGGACGCGCTGGAACAAGCCTGATTCACAGAGGGTCCTTCTCTCAACTCATAAGACCCAAAGCCCCCCCTCCCACAAACTGCATTCTGTTGACACTACATGGTGAGTCACAAGGGAGACCAACACAATATTAGAACGGAGGTCAAAATCTTGTGCCTGATTGGTGTAGATTTAAAAAGAAAAAGTGTTTGTATTATGCCTCAGGGTAACACGGTAGACCTATTTTCATCAGGTTGATCCAAAGAGTCATTTTCAATTATATTTATTTAGACACCATTACTGCACAGTGGCATCGAGTTTACTCACCGCCGAAGTAAGAAAACACCAAATGGAACTGGTTTGTAACACCCTCACACTTTCACACTGAGCAGGCTGCAGATTTCACACACAAGGGGGAGCTGTCCAGCCGCTGTAAGGCCAGTACCACTCGAGTCAACCTCTGACACTTCGAGCGCATGAAAGAAACAGCACCAGACATTTACACCGTACACAAGTTTCGAATATTTTAACAAACCCATTTTTACCCGTGGGCTAAGCCAAACAGCACTTCTGTGTTTAATTCAATCCCGTTTAATAGCACCACAACTAGATCCTCCGAAATGATCACACAGTTGAATTACCACCTTTCTGACACATAGTCTAAACATCAGAGCAGTCATTAGGGGGATTTAGTGCAGGACTCTTATATTAGAACGCATTCGTAGTCTATAGCTCTGTTACAGGGGAGGTCTTCCTCCCCAACAATGCAACTACAAGTCAGCAAACTGGAAAAAAGAAGCAAGTGCGTCTACACAAAGCCGTTTCCACTGCAGCCAAAGATCACAGTTCCCTATTACATTTGCATAAAAACAACATAAACTACAGTAAAAATGAAACGGGGAAGACCTTTCCCCCATTGCACTTACCATAAAGTGAATGAAAGAATTTCATAGCACCCGTGGGGAATATAATGAAAGCATGAAGCGGCCTGATCATTGTGCATCCAGCTACTGTTGCCAGTAGTGCTATTATGGTGGCGCGGGGGGGGGGGGGGATCTAATGTTGAACTATAAATCAAAGCCTACAGCGCTGTTTATGTTTCATTTTACCCATATGGCACCTCATAAATATATGTTTGTGGCTCTGAGATACAAAATTATAATTCATTTGCGCCTCAAAACTGTAAATAATGGCTGGAGGTGCCATGACTAGCAATTTCGATTCAGTGCAAGAGTGGCAAAATTGTGGATAATGTATAAAATTATTACATTACCAAAAAACACGTCTTAGATCCCGTTAGTCGCTGCCACTTCCATTACGGCAACGCGATTTGGAATTAGATTTAAGAGTTGGGTCACAGCTAAAGGAATTACTTGTCAGGTCTCATTCATTAGATAATAGAGGAAAAATAAAGTGAAGAACAACTCAGCCCCGGCAACTTAGTTCGGAGCCGCTTCGAGCAGGTGAGGAGAGCGGTTGTGGTAATCGGTGCCCGGTGGCTCGCTCACAATTGGCTCTTCAAGATGGTTGCGTTTGAGAGCGCTTCCTCGAGGAGCTGTTGGCCCAATCATCTCAGACGGAGTACGTCTGTTTGTGGCGCGGCCTGTGGTGCATGAAATCTGACTGTCAGGGTCCGCTGACGCACCTGCCTGCAGACACGCGTTGACGCAATCACACACACACACACACACGAGCACACACGAGCAAACACACGCCGAGGCCGGTAATTGGGCTCGTGCAGCCAAACGACAAGAACGGCGAAATCTCACTTCCTGTCTTCGCCCGGCGTGTGATAGTGCTTTCCTGTGTTTCGGTTCGAATGCCCTGCCATACACTCGCCAACCCCAAAAATCAAGCAATTTCCCGTGAAGCCATCCGAGTGTGACAGCAGCAGGTGCCTAATGGGCACGGCTTAGGGGAACAGGGCATTACCACAATCCAGCAAACTCAATTGTATTAATCCTCTGGATTAGCCGCTTTAATTCTCGACACGTTTCCCGTTTAAAAAGTCTTATTTCCTTGCTGAAAGTGGGAGCAGCACGTGAGGCGAATGCTCAACTGTTCCAAGTGTCGCACAAGACTTCCGCCCTTGTTTTTTTTTGCGAGAAAAGTCTCAAATTCGGCCCGAGGCCGCGGTGAAACGTTTTGTCGTCGCTCGATGAGAACTTTAGGAAAAACGGGTTTTCCTGAAGGAGAAGTGCGATGGGGAGAAAATCCTGTCGGTGTGCTTTTAATGTGCTCCTTCAAACCTCTCGGTTTACCTGTCAGTATCATGATGAGCGTCGTTCTCGCTAATTAACCCCACAATCAATCCCGTGCTGATACTAAAGACCTACTATCTTAACCCCACTCTACGCATCGCCCCCAAGACCGGTGAAAACTGTCAGTTTTAATCTCCCCGCCACCGTCCTCCCCGTGTCTCTTACTCACACACACACACACACACACACACAGAGCTTTCAAATAAGGGATTTAGATTACAGTGAACAGTGCTAGCTTCATGATGATGAAGTGTGTGTACTCTGAGGGTGAGCCTTATTGGAATTCATATGATGTCTGTTGACTCCCTTCATATAAACAGGTGGCTGTGTGGAGATAACGTGCGGCATATTGTGCCGACAATGATGCTGCTGCTGCTGCAGCTGCACGCGCACGCACGCACATCCGGCGTTGTGTGCGTGCGCGCGGGTATCTTTAATCCTAAAGCAGTCAGACGGACATTTATTAATCTCTCTATTTCAGAAGGAGAGCTCCAAAGCCTTTCAGGTGCATGAGCAGGGATTCCCGAACAGTTGTCACCACGCACCCACCCAACGCGCGGCGTCGACGACAAAACAAAACCGGCTTTGTTCTGTTGCAACTGCTGCCGAAAGGCATACAAAAAAAAAAGTCTCTATGCTTTTGTTCCCCCAACTCTTTCTCTATCTTCTCCCGGATACAGTTCTATTTTATGACTCAGTTTCATCTATTTAGATTATTCATTCATATGAGGAGTTTTCAGAAAATTGAATAGTTATTTGAAAAGGAAGGAAGAGGTGATCTTTTTTTTTTTAATATTTATTTCTTAGGCATATGCAAGTGTGCACACAAAAACTCCTTTATTCATCACCTCATTTCCTAGGTAACAAAAACCAGGCTGTCACCTCAGCCATCTACAGCTCCTCTCATCGCGCACCGAGGATCTGAGGCAAAGCGGAAGCTCCGTGTATACATGCGCATCTCGCCGCGAGACTGCTCCTTTCTTTGATCGGAATAAAAAGGCGAGTTATTTTGACTCCTCTCACAGCGTCTTGGTTGACTTTACGCGAGCTACATGTGCACGGTGACCTTGCTACTCCGCGTACAGCAGCGGCGAGTCAACCTCTGGGCTGACCTCTCGCTTCAAAGGCTCGTGAACATGAGCTGACAGAGCCGTTGCAACTCATCGTGGCTAAATCAAAAAGGCTAATGTTTAAGAGCACTTGTTGAGGGTTTATTTTATCCATACTCTTGTGTGTTGAAATATTATTTGTCTGCAGAGTACAGGTACAGTATATGACTAAAGCCATATCCTACATTTCCTTTGCTCCTGATGTTAGTGATGACTCTTCAGTTACTTTGTTCCTGTCTTCCATTTCTGTCCTTTAAAGGCCACCTTAAGTCGAGACCGGTCACCAATAGATGTTTATACAATAAGTTATAAATAACTAGATTCTCCTTTAACAGATGAGCCTCTTTTTGACAAGCAACCATGACTCACTCGGCCCACGCGGCATTTATTTGAATAATACAGTAAACCACTAACAGGCCTCTTACTGTATAAGGTCACAGAGGACTACATCATCACTAGCTATTGACAGAGGACCACTGGGCCAGCAGAAGACCACAAAATACAGATTCTATCTTATTTCAGTGAAGAGGAGGGTGCAATGAAACAATGAAAAGATGTTCTTGAGAAATATACCAGGAATACTCTTTAGTTACAAATGTGTAGCTATTCTTTCTCCAAGCTAAGAAGGAATCCGACTGAGTGGGAAGACTAATCGATACTGTTGCCATCACATCACTTAGAGAATTAAGTGACAGGGGTTAAGACAGGGGTCACGTTTGCAGTCAGAGACTCTGAGAGGTGAAACTTTAAAGCCATGGTTCCCAGACTGTGGTTTGTGCGCTGTTCAGGGGAATGCTCCTGGTCACAGTATGGGAATAAGATATGTAGATGTAGATCTATGTGGACATATGAAACTATACATACAAATATGTGAAAAGATATTATCTGATTCTCACCAAATTTAGCCAGAGCGGCACTTTTTTAACATTGAATGGGGTAAATAGGACCCCATTCAATGTTCAATGTCTTTAAATATATTATTAACATAATTTTTTACTTAATTTTTAATGCCTTTTTGTAATTTAATGGGGGCACTGACACAATGCTTGTTATTATTCTTAATAATAGTTGTGATAATAGTTTTTCATACCAAATGTTATAGATAACAAGAATATGCACTTAGAAATGCCATTTAAATATACCTCTTTCCAATTTAAGGTCAGCCAGTGAGATTTTATGGTGATCTGAGTATTTCTCTGTAGCCGTGTAACAGGGATTGTGGATTTTATTTTTTAATTGTAATCATTTTTTGGAGGTTAAAATTGCTAAAGGATAAAACAAGATACAAGACAGTGTTGGACAAAAACGCTGAAACAAACACCAGCGCAATGCTTTTTTTGTTTTGTTTTGTTTTGTTTTTTTAGAACAAACTAAAGTACAGATTTTCTGTGTGTGTGAGGTTGGGTCAATATTACCACTCTCACTTATTTCTTACAGCTTACCTACAAGTAAGGGCAGCTCCAAGGGGGGAGAAAAGGCTCAGAACTACTGCTCTAAAGCCGTGCTCCAACAAAATACCGATACAATCCTGTACAATAGGGTTGGGAAAAAATATCAATATGGCAATATATCGCAATACTTTTTCTTCCAATGCTATATCAATTTTGGGTGTCTTAATAGCAATTTTAAAAGAAACAGAAAAAGTCATGTTTTGGGCCGATCGTGAACGACTCCACCTCCACCACTACTTTTTCTGTGCAATAAATTGGGAATGCATCATTTGGATTTGGATTTGGATTTGAATTATCACTGTCATCTGATGTACATGTACACAATGTACATTTTAAGCTGCATTTGGAATTTCTCAGCAAACTATGTAGAATGTTGCAATATATCGCAACATCATAATATCACAATAACATATCGTATCGTGATACGAATCATATCATGAAGTCGTTCCCAGCACCCAACCCTACAATACAACATAGATTGTAGCATAAGTTTGCTTGTACCAATAACATTTTGGAAAATGTGTTCCCTTCAGTCCCTCCACCAAAGGAGTGCGAGTTCGGTCAATGTAGCCGGCTATAAGTCAGATTCATTCCCTGGGCTGCCCTTTGTCACTGGTTCTGTTCAAAATTTTTATGGACAGAATTTCTGTAGCCAGATGGTGGAGGGTGTCGAGTTCGGTGATCGGCGGATCTCGACCCTGCTTTTTGCGGATGATGAGGTCCTCCTAGCTTCATCGAACTACAACCTACAGCTCTTGCTGGGGCGGTTCACAGGCAAGTGTGAAGCGGCCATGATGAGGATCAGCACCTCCAAGTCTGAGGCCGTGGTCCTCAGTCAGAAAAGGGTGGATTGCCCACTCCGGGTCGGGGAGGAGGTCCTGCCTCAGTTCAGCTATCTTGGGATCTTGTTCATGAGTGAGGGTAGGATGGAGCGGGAGATCGACAGACGTGGCGTCTGCAGCAATGCGGGTGCTTAACCAGTCTGTTGTGAGAAAGAGAGAGCTAAGCCAAAAGGCGAAGCTCTCAATTTACTGGTTGATCTATGTTCCAACCCTCACCTACGGTCATGAACTTTGGGTAATGACAAAAAGAACAAGATCGCAGATACACGCGGCCAAAATGAGTTGGGTGGCTAAGCTCAGCCCTAGAGATAGGGTTAGGAGCTCAGACACTCGGGAGGAGCTCAGAGTAGAACTGCTGCTTATTCACGTCAATAGTAGTTAGTTGAGGTGGTACGGCCATCTGGTGAGGATGTCTTCCGGACACCTCCCTTTAGAGGTGTTCCGGGCATGTCCCACTGGCAGAAGGCCTCGGGGTCACCCCAGGACATGATGGAGGGATTATATCTCCAGTCTGGGCTGGGAGAACCTGGGGATTCCTCCGGAGTATCTGGTAGAACTGGGGAGAGGGCCATCTGGACCTCCCTCCTGAAGCTGCTGCCCCTGTGACCCAGACTCGGATAAGCGGACGAAGACGAGACGACAAGACGAGACACTCCCTTCAAGAAAAAGTTGGTGCATTCCTGCACACCATGTATGCGCATGATAAAATAACAATATTAGCACACACATACCTTTGCTTTGCTTCTGATGCTACAAACAGACATGAAATAGAAAGAAAAACTATAGGGGAGTGAAATACATGATTACACTCCCTTGATGCAATGAAAGAGACAGACTGAGGATGGACAAGGTTGTTCAAAAAAACGGGAACTGCAAAAAAATGAGAATTCAACATACACATATACACTTAAATGTTATGGTCCTGGCATCTGTTGACTCTGTTCACTGTGTGAGATCAAAAGCAGATATAGATCTTTCACAAACACACCAAGCAACCACTGACAGACTCAAACATCCAAGAAAACTACGAAAGGAAGGGCTCGGCATATAAAAAGAAGATATACCGCAGTGAGACATGATTGATCTAATATTTAATTTAGTGGGTTAACACTTCTTTTAATGTCTGTCTCGCTTAGAAGCTTTGTCCTTTTAGAAAATGTTCAATCGTGTGTTAAATATTCCCTCTATAGCTGCAAGAACAACAGGAGAAGTGGAATTGAAGCAGTTACTGAGTGAAGTCTCTATATCACAATATCAGGCAACAGCAATATCCATTTCCAGCAAAAGATACTGATACTGTGAGCTCTACTTTTGTGCTTTGTTGATCTAATCTGAAGAAACCTCTCTGATACACAGGTTATAAAACTGCACTGCTGCAACACCATTTAGTAACTAATTGCTATTTTAACTGTCGGCAATGAACAGCTACACAACACACTGAACTTTTCCTCAAGGCGTGGGATTAACTTCAGCGGCCTCCTTGCTTTTAACAAATGAATGTATTCTTTTTTTGTGTGTGTGTGCCACTCGTTTGTTCATTTAATTTACCAACGCGTGGATTTATGGGATTGATCATTTTGTTAATCCATTGGAGCCTCAAGTTGAATTTGCATGCTTAATGTTTTGCATTTTCCCCCGGTAAAAAGTGGAGGAGGAGGTGAGGGAAAGAGAGGCGAGATGCACACAGGATATTCACTTTGATGTGTTTGCAGACAAAGCCTAAGCTCACTCTGAAAGTATTTAAAGAATGACAGAATAGACACAAATCACTAAGAAGATAAACATACCCTATTACGGCCATCAGAATCACAGATTTCCATTACTCCCTGTTACCTGATAAGGTGTATAACAAACAGTTTTTATTTCACTAGAGCTCCAATCTTCCATCTTCCTCTCCTTTCCTTATCGCTCATCTCTCGATCCATCTCCTCTCCTCCCTCCCCACTATTTTCCTCCTTCTCTTTTCATCTCTGTCACTGTCCTCCAGCTGGCTAGGTGAGATAACTCCTCCACACCGAGATACTTTCGGCTCATTGGCCGGATGATGGAACACAGGGCACCAATCAAACGCTGCATCATTAGTCGTGGAGCACACGAGCTGAGGAGTTGTGCTTATCTGGTCGTACTGATCCTGCTCTGTCCTAACCCGTTCAACTGCCCACCTGAAAAACACCCAGCTCTGGGTTGTCTAGCTCCATTTTGTTTAACAGCTAATTACTTTTGGAATGTGGTGTAGTCACACAACTTGACAGACAACTCAGCACTCTTACAACGATGTCTGACAGAGTAAAGAAGATTACTTTTAAGGCTTCTGCATATGTGCTTTGGGGGTCTCTAGTTCTGTTGCTATGAAGCTGATAAGAGTGTAGCGTAGGATTTAAGTTGGATGGATGTGGTCGGAAAAGTCACTGTATTACTTTTGAATAACAATGGCTCCTTTATTTTGTTCAGGGGTTCAGATTGCCTTCTCTATTTCCAACACTTACAATCATCTTTCATCAGCTTGGATGATGGAAAATAACTTGCATGAAAGTGCGCACATGTGCACACGTCTTCAATGGCTGTTAAAGGTCCATCATGTAGGATTTAGTGACATCTAGTGGTGAGGTTGCATATTACAAATCATTGAATACCCCCTCCATCAGGTTTGTTTCCCTCTCTATCGCCATCTTGGCAGCACCTGACCCTACCCAACAACCACCTAATTCAAAAATGAATAAAGGGTTGAAGTTTTTGTAGAGCTTTGGTGGCAAAGGGATGCTAATGGGATGCTGATGTTAATAATGCAAAGTCTTGACATTATTTAAACAGATGAGTTCACCCATGTGCAAAAACTGTTGTGGTAGGCTGTGAACATGTTTACTTCCACTGTGTACGCCGGCCATTTCAACTTGAGGATCCGACTCACACTTGGAAAATCATTTGAGGAAGTACAGTTTTTGGTGATTGGAAGTTGGCTTAATTTTTTCAGCCAGAAGGATGCAGTATGAGGAAAGAGCCTGTGGTGGGTGTGTGCTGTGTGCTTTGTCCATTCTTGGCTACTGTAAAACATGGCAACACAACTAATGTAGCTATAAAGCTCACTCTTAGCTATTTATAGTTACAGTTTATTATAGACAAATGAAAGCAATTCCTCTAAACCCTGCACATTGGAAATCAAAGATTGTGTGTTTCCCCACAAATACCTTAATCGCTGTTAACTATTCCTAAATATCTTTTGCAACGGATACATTAGCAGATGCTAAACATCTCACTCCTCAGGTGGCAGTCATTTTTATTTCAAACTAAATCTACTCGGTAGCCATCAGATGTCATGTATGATTATATTGTACGTTACTCTTCTGTCCATCACCGCTTAAAAATTATTCAGACGCATATTTACGTTCATAGTCAACACCTGGCTAGTTTAGCTTAGCATAAAAACTGGAAACATGGCTATTCCGTTCAAAACCTTCCAACCACTTGAGGCTAGCTTCACAATAGTTTTTTTTTTATAATCTGGGTATAAGTTTTTACCTTCTTTTATTTGTCTTTTGTCTCTGTGTGTGATTTTGCTGCATATCTTGATCAGGACTCCCTTAAAAATTAAATAAAGGTTAATTTAAAAGATAATAATAATAATAACCAGCTGCTCTAAAGCTCACATTTAGACAGACGACTGACATGTTGTATCGGCTTTTTTATGTTAAGCCATACAAACACTTGTGGTTTTATCAACAGATGGGTAGAGTAATATCTTGGCCCGATTACTGACATCCTGGAATTGGGATTGCTTGAACAGAGTCAGGCTAGGCTATTAACACTTGCCTCATCTTGTCCTTGTGCCAAGTTAAGAGCTCGAAACGTGTCTTGGAAGTTTTCCCAATACTCTCAGTTTAATTTGCACTACAAACTGTAACACCACCTCATATTTATTTGCTACGTATCTTACCCACATTTGGCACAGCACATTCGGTTATGCAGAAATTCCAAGTGGCAACATGAAACTTTAATGTGAAATAAAAATCTGTTATACTGTAAAACACAGCTCACAAAAGATAACACGTTATGTATTAATAGTTACAGGTACAAGACAAAGCTAATGGTGTGAAGGTGATGAGTTATGCTTAAACTGAGAGCACAGATGATTAATTCAACAGTGCAAGTTGCTCAGTCATGCACACAATTTAGTATTTTTTTTCCCCCGCTGTGACAGACTCTGACTGCACTGACTGTAGTTTCATATTTATTGCGCAGGCACGAGACACTGATCAGTGTACTCATTTGCAGCAAGAAAACGACGACAAGAAAATAAAAGAAACCCCATTTACTATTACTTTAGAGTTAAATAAATAAATAAAAATAGACAGTGCACACTAAAATTAAAAACTTATAGACTTACAGTACATGCATGAATATAAAACTTGTTGTCAACTTTTTTTAGTCACTTCTGTCCTATCTGTTACCACGACTGTCAACATTACTTTTATTACGATCTCTCTGACAACTTCAAACCCTCTCTACAAATGAAAACACAGCAACAATCCAGTTACACACCTGCAATTCAGAATGCAGACAACGTGCTTCTGTGCCACACACACGGCTGTACTGTACACAATGTTTTACTTGAAGCTTTGCTGCTGAACTGATAATAATGTCTAGGACCTCACTTTCCACTCATCCTCGCTTTCGTCTTAGTGTCATGCTGAAACCACTGAGCTAACTGCCTCGATACTCCAACTTGCTATTAAGAAACAAGTATGGACTAAACTGTGTTTGAAAAGTGTGAGAATTTTTTTTCTAATCACATTAGTGTCGGTATGATTCAAGCTGTTACATGCTGGTGGTTAGTGCTGAGAGATGAGTGCACCCTGGTGGTCCCTTACAGGGCTGAGCCTGCACGTTTTAAACGGTCATGTGCTGCCATCTTGTGTTTGGTCAACATGAGTGTTTTAAAATCCGTCTGACTAGCTACCGATCTATCCATTCTGTCTCTTGCAGCAGCTCAATGTGTGTCCATCATCGCCATCCTCATTCATCTAGGCCCTATCAAACAGCAGACGGACGGACTTGATCCCACAAAAGGTTCCCTGGTCTATCACCCCCCTCCGACCAGCAAGCAGCAGGTTATCCGATTTTTCTGACAGGTCATTTGGCCGCTAACTCTGACCTTTGTCAGCGTGCGTCCTGTCTCTGGGCATCAAATATGATAACACTTCAAACAGAAAGGTTAATAGGAAGGCCCGGGCAAGTTAGAGAATGTCAAAGAGCTCGCGCTCTGCACGGCATCACCAAGAAACAAACAACTCAATGGGAACATGTGCGCCTGAAAGGAGTGAACCGGTGTCGGTGATTTGAGGCGCATTGAAATATAATGAGCTCGAAAGGGCAATCGCATGAGTAAGTCTGGATTATTTGGGTGCTGCATGTGGCGCTCAGCCTAATGTCAAGTGAAAGTGAAACAAGGCTGCAGATTATCATTCAGTTTGCTTGAACATGTCTAACATGCACCGATCAGCCACAACATTAAGAGCACTGACATGAGAAGTGAATAACATTGACGAACTTGTGACAATACAGTGTTCTGCTGGGAAACTTTTGGACCTGACATTCGTGTGGATGTTACATTAATATGTACCACTCACCTAGACCAGACCAGGCACCCCCACCCCATAGCAATGACACTCCTTGACGGCAGCAGCCGTCCCCAGCAAGACGCAGACTAAAAAAACAACACAAAGTGTTGACCTGGCCTTCAAAATTGTTAGATCCCAAACTGGTCAGGTATCTGTTGGATGCACGGGAACAAGCCTGATCCACAGAGGCCCCTCCCCTCAACCCACAGGACCCAAAGGCCCCCACTAACAACACACTGTTGCCAGCCTCCACAAGGCACCCTCAGAAGACCCATGTCTTTTCTCTGATTAGTCACAACTGTTTTGGAGGCCCGAGAGAGATCAACACAATGATAGGAAGGTGGTCATAATGTTGCGCCCGATCGTTGTATATGGTTCTTGTTAAAATGCAAAGGCAGTTCAGTGCTTCAGCCAGTAGGTGGTGTCGCAGCCTCCCTACAGAGCAATCAATGACCTCACTGTGGTGTCCAGTAAAACCCAAAGCTACTCAGTAAGGAAATGTCGCACATTAACACGGCGAATGCCAGAACCTAATGTGTCCGAGTTTGCTTGACTCATTGTGACTCTTGTAGAGCTGAAGTCATGTTGAAAGAGCACAGGCTGATAGTATGTGCATGTGTCATGTACTATATATAGTTCAAGTGTAACACACGGGGTTCATGACTAAGTACGTCACGTGACTAAAACCAAAACATTTTCAGTCACTGAGAAGAAAATATGCACATAGAGTGGCAATGAATATTAAGCCTATAAATATTTAGCCTACTAATGGCATTTAATGTTGCACAAAGACAGTAATTCAAAAAGACGACAATGAAACGTCATCTGTAATGCGCGTGGCGGGAGGCGGGGTGGGGCGGCAGGCCTCACTCTAAATCCACTGCCCGAGCAGATCATACCACTGAGGTCATGTTGACTCATCATCACCATCCCGTCCTGAGACCAGGCCGGCTTTTCTGAGACGGATTCCCTCGGCAGCTGCCATCAGCGGGGCCGTAACCGTACCTCGGCGAAGATTAAAAGACGAGCAGGTTTCATGATGTCAGCAGAGCTCCGCACATCAGCGGCTTTATTAGAGCCTGATGTGATCAAGAGCTGCTTCATCAAAATACACGATGTGACAGAGAAATCCGGCTAACCGTTACTGTCATTATCAGTTAGCCTGCTGCTGATTTTGTTTTCACTCATCTTGTCAATCACAGACTTATTATTATTATTAGTAATGTCAAGGTTCTGATAAACCCCATTTTAAGCCCAAATTTCTAAATTCACTTACCTTGTCAGAGTTACACAGCAACATCCAACAGAAAGAATTATTACAAATATATAAATAAGGAATACCTGTGTTGAGTTTTGTGTTATAACATATATTTTGTTTATTTTTTTATAGACAAGTATAGAAAAAGTGTTTCAGTCACAGAGGAAGTGTCCAGTGGATGCATGCGTACAGTTGGCAATTGATTGACATCAGTAACCAGTCATTAAAATAGATATTACTGCTTTTATCGACGCGCTTGAATGCAGAATTAAAGCAAAAGCTGTAACCAACAATGAAATAAGTTATGCGAAACAAAGACTAGTGGATGTTGTTTGCAGATTTTAACCAGGACTTATATAGTTGATGATTCTTCTTGAGTTTTTGCATAACGGTCCCCATGCATGAGCTAGCTTGAATCCTATATAGTAGGCAGCATGAGTCCAGGACTGTCAGTATCAAAATAAATACTGAAGAAATAAATAGGGCTGAGCTATTTATTTGCAGGGATTAACTATCACACCCCATTTAATTCTATAAAAAAGAAAAAAAAAATAGATGTAGGAATACAGAGAGCATGCCGAAACAGGAGAGCAGTCACAGTTTTACATATAAATTCATATAATAAGTAAATTAAACAGCTTAAAATGTTATTGCACACAAGTTACAACGAAGTTTTGTTTGGAAGCTAGTGGCAGCTTAAGTGTAAGGGGTTCATGAGTAAATATATTAAAAATATACATAAATATAAAATACATAATAATAAAATCTGTGTCCATGAAATCTGTAATATAAATAAATACACAGTAGTATATCAGATGACACGCTGCATTGAGTTTTCCGGCCTTTTTACTCTGTCACTATGTTTGGCAGTTTTTTTTTTTTTTTTTTAGTTTCTCATCAGGTTTTGTGTATTGGTATGAGGTTCCTTCTAAGGATGGGCATCACAAACTAGCAGAGGCTATAAATGCTGTGTTATGTGGCGTTAGTCCATGACATGCACTCGCCCCAATAAGGATAACCTGTTACAACGTCCTATAAATAATCATTTTACGATGTTACCAGCGAATAAAGATGATCACAACGGTAGAAGGGCACAGTCATCTTATACCGTGCGTCAGCGAAACGCAGTATGAGGCAGTGCATGATGCGCACAGTGCATTGTCTAAATATTTAATCTTAATCAATCTCAGATGCTCCGCTCAGAACAGCTGTTTCCTATTAGCGGCTGGTTTCCCTCATGAACATTAATGCTGATGACAGAGAGGAAGGATGACCAAGCGCTCAGTCACTCTCTCTCTCTCTCTACCAGCTCTCTCTTCCCCCCTCCCTCCCCTTTTATACCCACACCCTGGGTGCAGGCAGGCGTGCTCACACCGGCAGATTCGCTCAGCTTCCGTATCGCTCTCCTCTCGACATCTGTGTCTCTGCCCCACTCTGCTACCCCTCTCTCCGCCGGTGGATTTTAGCCCACTGCTGTGTCGAACACCGGTAAGAAAGACTCATCTCCGCTTCGGCGTGTTCGTCATTTGCTCTGTGTCTGTGCTTTATTGTGTTTTTAGCAGGATTCAAACAAAGGATTAGGGTGTGGCTGGATCGGGCAGAAGATGGATGCTAATGGCAGCAGTGAAAAGATGCAAAACAGGGATGGTGAGGAGGAGGACTGTTAGGATGTCGGCTTCGAATAGACGAGGATGAGATCGAGGCTGCTGCCGCTGCTGCTGATGTCAGCGCTCGGCCGAGGGACATCTGCGCTCCGTTTCTAACTGAGACATTTTCATAAATCTGGCCATTTTCCCAGCTGTTAGGCCCTGTGCAAATTCACAGCAGTGAGGATAATTTATCAGCGGCTTTGTGTGCATAAGAGTGGCTGCGGGCTCGCGGGCTCGTCACATTTCCACAGCAGCCCCTGACGGAGCAGCGGCTCAAACAGGCGTGACTGGGCTAGACTGCGAGAGACAGATTAGTCAGACCTGAGGCTAGGTTGGGAAAATGACTGCAGTGGAGCCTGCGGACCGTTGCCCACATCCACGAGGCTGCAGGGGTGGGTGCAGACAGGGGGAGAGGGAGAGAGGGAGAGAGAGAAACAGAGAGCCAGTGCGGAGAACAAAGGCTCGAGGCTTAAAGAGAGCAGAAGTGAGACAAAGGAAAGAGCAGACACATGTTCGTGGACATCTTGGAATATCAAGACAGCGCACGTGTGGGAGGCGACCGTTACTCGCAGACATGTATGTGGATGTGGTCGGAGCTGCACGTGTCCTAGCCACTCCCTTTGTGTTGCAACCAGCTACAAAGATGATGATCATTATCAAACATTCGTCTGTTTTGTCTTCTAAAATCACTCAATTTGAATATTTTCACTTCATTTTCTTTCACGTATGATGTCTGATTATCAGTGTGATGCTTGACAGGTAAAGTCAAACCCGGTCTCTTTTTCCCCCTCTTTCCCAGCCAAAATGTCTGACAAGCCCGACATGACCGAGATCGCCCGTTTCGACAAGACAAAGCTGAAGAAGACGGAGACAAAAGAGAAAAACCCTCTGCCCACCAAAGAGAGTGAGTGTGTCCCCCGAGTGCGTGCGTTCGTTTTTTTTTTCTGTACAGCGTGTCGAAGTCGTAACGCCTTGATCCCCTGCAACAACCTTTCTGTCAGCACCAACTCATCACCCCTTTAACGCTGCTGTCAAAAAAAAAAAAAAAAAAAAGGCACACATGCTCGGCAAGCAAAACAAATAGCCGCAGCATCAGCACATCGCTGATACGCACAGCAGATCGAGGGAAAGCCTCCCCTCACGTATTCTCGGAACGCGAGCCTGACGACGCCGTTTCTTTCTCTTCTTTTCCAGCCATCGAGCAAGAGAGGAAAGGCGACGCCACACCTTGACTCGAGCACAAGAAGAACAGAAGCTGAGATGCCACAGCGAAAAAGCACTTTCTTTTGATTATCACAGTATTTGAATCTCTTACATTGTCTTCAGCTAAGGGTGCTCTCAGGCTCCCTGGGGTGCTATAAGGGTATATGGCATTCCCACATGGGGGGCTCTCTTACCACTCTAAAAAAAAAACTTCAGCCTGGGTGCCTGTCTCGCACCGTTAGCCTACAGCTAACATGTCTCTGATATTGCCAAAGTGGGGAGCGGCGTAGTGATGCAGCACAGAGAGACAGGCAGGCATCCAGGCTAGGGGGAGGGGGGGGTTGGGGGTTGTCTGCAGACACGGGAGCAATCAGAGTCTAATCATGTGGGATGTTTTCTTAATAAACTTTTTACTTTTCTTTGTGAAATAAATATGAAGACATGGAACCAGTCAGACGCGTGCATTTTGCTGTCTCGTTTGCAGAAACAATCGCAAAGCCATACGCACACTGCGACACACGGACACACGTCACGACGCAATGAGCTTGCTCATAAGATCTGAATGAAACTGCACTACCTGGCAGTCTAATCAGATTTTGGAGAGGTTAAATGGAAAAATCTCCATATTTTACAAGTCTGAGTCAGTAATAACTGTTAAACATAAATGAACAAATTAACCACAAATATATTATTATATAATCAAGCATTCGGGGTATGTATTACAAATGAATTCATCAATAAAAATCATTTCATTTTGTTGTACTGGCTAGCTAGCATTATTAGCTTAGCCTGGCTAATGGCCTTTTCCTTGACTCATATTTATTCAATAAATAAAAATGACAAAAAATTACCACAGAATCATAATCTCCGCCTTCTCAAGTATCTACTAATATTAATAATTGCTGTTTTTAAAATTCTTTTTTTTTTATGTTTTCAGCCAATTAATTATTTGATAAAATAAAAATACAGAGGAGTACTGACCATTGGTTGGCCTTCTGATTGGCCAGCTGACCACCAACCAGACGGCTCCTTCCCTTTCCTTACTTCCTAGGTTACTGTTGCTAGGTTAAACAAACAATAGCCACACGGGGGTCCCTTCCCACTGAAAAACTCTGAAATCCGGTAATAATGGTCTAGAGGTAAACAAAACAACAAACATTAGCAACTGTGACATTGGAAATATTAATAGTGTTTTCACTAGTTTCCAACTTGATGCAGTTAGTTCCTCAACCACACATTTGATGATTTGCATTTTTCACATTTTGGAAGAATCACAATTACAGGTTTCAATGCTAACTGAGTCTAGTCTAATGGTTATCAACATCATTCTACGGGAATGAACCAGAGCTATGATTGTGAGGCCTCCCTATGTCCTATAAGTCATTCTGTACTACGCACAGTATCATCAGATGGAGATTGAAGCATCAATGCAAATAATAAAATAAAATATCTATATTTTATTACGTATGTAAAATACCTGTCTAGTTCAAGTAATCTAAACAAACTGAATAAATTAACCTCAAATAGTTAGATAAATTAGGCAAATGTTTAAAATGAATGCTTTATTTTTTATATATATCTATTACTATTGGACTTTACTGATTTTTACATCATTTGCAATACTGTTGAAGTAAAACAACATAAACGTATAAAATCAAACAAAAACTAAAACAAACTAAAACATTAGAGTGCTCTGTAAAGCAGGTGCACGCTGAAGTGAGGTGGTTTGAGAGTAACGTCTTAAAATGTCCAGGAGTAATGAGTCAATCATGAGTGTGGTGTGGAAATGGTTCCACGCTGTTGGTGCACAAAAACTGAAAGCAGATTTTCCTAGTTCAGAGTGAACCAGTGGGATGTGTAAGTGGCTGCGGACCAGTCCAGCATGGATGATATATATGTTGGTAAATGACCAGTGAGGGCTTTATAAATGAAAAAGATAAAAGTGTTTATAACGTCTCTGTGTCAAAGAAGTCCAACCTACTTTGTTTTACTCATAGAACCTAAGGCCCTGTTAACTCTCAAGGAAATATAATATTTAACAAGCCCAATAAGTGCCTGCTAGCCAGAGTAACAAGTTAGAAATCTCAAACTCTCTCCATAGCATGACTGTCATGTCGTTCCCACCTGGGGATGCCTCACAATCACAGACTCCTTAAGCATTAGCTTAAATCTGGCAAACCTATTTCATATTATATTTATATTACATTATATTTATATTCTGCAATTTCTCTATTGTGGGACAACTAAAGGTGTTTCTATTCTATTCTATATTAGATAATTATACAGTCTACATTTGAAAGGGAACCACTGAAAAAACATCCCTGCTATTAAACACAAATAAAAGTAAGCCTTAAGTTTGAATGCTTAAATGACATTAGACCATTATTTCACATTCACTAGTTTTAATGTACGCCTTTTAAAACACAAATCATTACTTAATTCCATAATATAATGGATTAACATCTACTACGTCCCACGGCAGTGATTTACAGCCCGACGTCTCCGCCTGCTGGTGTCGCTGACTGGCGTCACCAGTCCTGCCACTCTCCCTCGGCCTGTCAAAGTCGACACCTCCTGTGACTTTATTGCTCCATTTCTCTCACCTCGCCAGTCATCCATCCATCAACGCTGCCCTGACCCTGGCGGCCTAATGTATCTACATGTCTTTAAGAACTATTTAACTTTTTTTTACTCTATGGAACAATAATCAAAGTACAAAAGGGGTTAATTATTTTCCTTTATGTATAAATAAAATGCATCTACTTCAACATTTGAATGTCTGGCTTGAAATCAGTGATGAAATAAATACATAAAATGATTAAAACAACTCTCAAAATGCCACCTAACAGCCCACGTGATTTGTCCTTGACAGTTTCTGTGTTTATGGGACATCGAGCACCCACGCAAACGCACGCCCAGGTCTATAGAGCGCTATTGTTTGCCGTTATTAACCCATTCAACTCGTTAACGGAGCCTTCACTTAAGGACAAATTATGAGGAATCCCACATCGATTTGAATCGCTCTGTATTATTATCAGCCTGGTGCAGGGGGTGCTCATGGTTTCAGTCATACTGCAAAAATGAATGCGGGTGATATCTAATTAATGGGGATTATCCTCACCTACACCTCTCCGCCATTGTGTGGAGGGCCTCGCCCCGCCTCGCCCCATTGTCCGGGGCGCTGAGTGAATTGTTGTTTTAAGGGATTTTGAGTGGCTTAAGGGGATTTGACAAGTGTAAGCGATCTAATTTAAAAACTTCACCTTAATCACTAACTTGTCTCGCATCAAATCACGGTAAAAGTATAAAATGACAGAAACTGGCATGATGACTGTCGATGGTGGCACTGATTATTTGCTTTATTTGGAAAAGATGACCAGCTGTATTAAACGTGATATTACTGAATGGATAATCCAGGAATATCTCATTTAGATTTGCGCAAAAGTCTTAAATTAAATCGATTATACAACAAAATGACTGGCCATATAAACCGTGCAATTTGTCGGTTAAAACATTAAAGCTACTATGTGTTTACACTCTTGTAAATTCCAGACTGTTTTCACACCGAGTTGTTTCCCAGGGAAACATCTATTATCCTATTATCATGGCGATGCCAATTTCGCCGATGTGTGAGGCAGTATTACCATGACTATATACCGTCGCTCCTGAAAGGCTTTACGGCTTTGTAGTCACTGTGTGTCCCCGTGGGACACTGGTGCCATTTCCCAAACATTTCAACAACACAAGAAGCCCTCTGACGGCACCTAGGACCGCATTTCCGTCATGTATGACTGGATTTAATAACTATAAAACATATTTACTGCATTGTTGGGGTGGCCAAGTTGTGATCTGATGTGTTATGGCCTCTGTGTTGCAGTCAACGCCTAATTACATTCCACTTTACTATTATAGCTTTTCTCTGAAAGTATTACGCATTATGTTCAACTATTCATATACAATAATATGGATTTAGGTTTCATTTATCCTTATCAGTAATATCCATAACACATGATTTATTTTAACATAATCCCCTGCATTTCGTGGGAAAAGTGTATAAGGGTTAAAGCTTGGGAACGACAGGTGAATGGATGAGGGGCAGTTTGACTGTCTGCGTCTCTTCTTTGAAGTGCACTTATGCGCCGACGGCCGCTATTTGTCTATTGGACGCGGCAATCGCTGTCGTTGTTCACGCATTTTCGCAGTGAAACGTTACCTGCCGGACAAATCTGTCAATCAAAGGGGCACGACCATATAAATATCATCGGCGCGGAGTGGGGCAACAACTTCAGTTGCCTCTTTCTCTCTTGGTACTCACATCTGGAATACGACAAACAGGCCTCTGCTGGACTAAAGCTGCTATGGAATCACGGGATTTCCTTATATTCATGGTTCTGTCCATGTGCTGTCAGTTTCTCCCAACATATGCCTGGTAAGATCATACATTTGAAGGAAATAGTTTTAAAATATCGCCGTGTCAGTTTGTTTGCTGCGTGTATGGTGACTTGAGATTGACAAGGCTGTCTCACTTTCTTTTTACAGGACAGTGAATAATTTCCTCATGACTGGACCTAAGGTAAATATATGCTTGTTTTGTGTGAACGTATCGTGCGTAAAACATCTTCTGTGGCAACAGAAATCACACAGATTACTTGTTATATCAATAATCATAATAATACTTATAATAACGAATTTCGATTTCCTTCCCAAGGCTTTTCTGACATACGCAAGTAGTGTGCAAGTGGGCGCCCAGAGCGGAATTCAAGAGTGTAAGCATCAATTCGCTTGGGAGAAGTGGAACTGCCCAGAGAGCACGCTCCAGTTATCCAATGGCCTCCGAAGTGGTAAGACCTCTTAAAATCTTAAAATAATCCTTATCTGTATATTATTCATGTCAATGATTATCCGAAAGCGTTCTGGTCGTGCGTAAAGTGACTTTTACGCACAGCGTTTCGGAGCACAGTTTACGCACGTGTGGTGCCAAAATGGATTGCCAAGTATAAGTTTGCTGTCTTTGTTACTTATTGCAGCCACAAGGGAGACGTCTTTCGTCCACGCCATAAGCGCTGCCGGAGTGATGTATACTCTCACCAAGAACTGCAGTATGGGAGACTTTGACAACTGCGGCTGCGATGATTCCAGAATTGGGCAGACAGGTACGCATCTTCTTAACCATCTTCTTCAACCAACTCTTAGGTCAGACGATCTGAAGTTGTATTCATACAATGAATGAAAAAATAAATCGTATTTTTGAATTGTCAGGGGGAAGAGGATGGATCTGGGGAGGCTGCAGTGATAATGTGGCTTTCGGCGAGAAGATCTCCAAACAGTTTGTGGACGCGCTTGAAGACGGGCACGACTCTCGCGCAGCAGTCAACCTGCATAACAACGAAGCAGGCAGACTGGTAAGCATTAATGATCTGATCAGTAACAAAAAATATACCTTATACATGTCAGAATCGCTTCATATATTTTCTCAGTGGAATTTAGGCATGTGCGTGGCTTAATCCAAGCATGAGAAAAGTTCGCAGGAGTGATCAGCTAACATTCGCAATCTCTTGGCAGGCAATCAAAGCTACTATGAGGAGAGCCTGCAAGTGTCACGGCGTGTCTGGAAGCTGCAGCATCCAGACCTGTTGGATGCAGCTGGCCGACTTCAGAGAAGTGGGCAACTACCTCAAGGTGAAGCACGAGAATGCCAAGAAACTGGAGATGGACAAGAAACCGGCGAGGGCAGGAAACAGCGCAGACAACCGAGGAGCCATCGCGCACACTTTTCGGAGCATCGCCAGAACGGAGCTGATTTACCTTGAGGATTCTCCCAATTACTGCGTCAAAAACCAGAGCCTGGGCCTGCAGAGCACGGAAGGACGGGAGTGCCTGAAGGGCAACAAGAACATGTCCCAGTGGGAGAGAAAGAGCTGCCGCAGGCTGTGCTATGAGTGCGGCCTCAGAGTGGTGGAGAAGCGCATCGAGGTCGTCAGCAGCTGCAACTGCAAGTTTCACTGGTGCTGCACAGTCAAGTGTGAAAAATGCACACAGGTTGTCACTAAATATTACTGCGCACGTAAAGAAGGTGGAAGACACCCACAAAATAAAACGAAGCGCAGGCACCACGGGCGTCGACACTGATTGACATCTGTTGCGCAGAGTATGGACTCCTCATTTTTCATCAGCATTGATTCAATAATCATCTTTGCATTGCAATAATCCTACTATGAGTTGTCACATCACCTGAAATCCCTTCGTGCACTTTATCTTATAGATTTCTGTAGATAGATCTGTATATAAATTTATGTTTTTGAGAACCAAACAGTTTAGGGGATGCTTGGTCGGATTTGTTGAATGTGTCTCCTGTGTTGTCTGTAATATATTTTATACTTGTTTGTAACTGAAAAGACTAAAATAAATATTTTTTTCTACAACTTGCTCCCTCAGTCCGATTTGTCGGTGACAAAATTCCATATCCGTTATTTGTGTATTGGTACCCTGGTGTCACACAGCCTCGGGGAAGAAAATAAACTGCGACCTAATGCCATCCTTTGAAGTGCGCATAGAGGCGTTTCCTGAAGCAGTCATCCAATCAGCTTCCCCGAGCCTCGGGAACAAAGAACAAGAGCTCCATTTGTTGCTCGTTCAAATAAAGAAGAAAGTTGAAGCACACTTGGTTAGACAGACCTGAAGGTGCAGATGAAAATGATGCGTTCAGTACGTTGGCTGCTGTTTTTTCTATACAAAATGTGCCCTGGACATGCTTGGTAAGACATGTATACAAACTGCCTGCGCACATCTTTCATGCGCTTAAGATAGAATGATCTGATTTTCTTATTTTTCCTCCTCTTAGGGTGGCAAGTAACTTCCTTATGACAGGACCAAAGGTAAATAAATAAAATAAAAATAACTTCGTGATTGTTTTTTGCACTAAAAGGTTGATGACAACATTTATAGTGCAATTTGAAATTGAAGGACACTATCATTTGCCTCCTCTGCAGGCCTATCTCACCTATGCGGGGAGCGTGCAGGTGGGGACACAGAGTGGAATTGAGGAGTGCAAACACCAGTTTGCGTGGGACAGATGGAACTGTCCCGACAGCGCAACTCAGCCGAAAGGACTGAGACGAGGTGGGTTATGATTTCATGCAAAGTTTCTGTGTGTATGCACACGACAAACCTTATATCACATGTGTGAAAACTTTTTCTTTGACAGTCATTTTGTTATCTCATTCGATTCCCATTATTACGGGTTCACACTAGGAAACACTTACTGAATGTCTGACACATTTCGCATAACATTATGTAAAAGCACGATGCGTTTTCCCTTTTAGCCACCAGAGAGACATCTTTCGTCCATGCCATCAGTGCAGCAGGGGTCATGTACACTCTGACGAGGAACTGCAGTCTGGGAGACCTTGAAAACTGTGGCTGCGATGTATCAAAGAATGGAAAAATTGGTAAGGTTCACGGAAATATACGTATAAATGACCCACAATGTTATTCTATATCGGGCACGGCATTTGGGGGCTTTTTTGTAAGACGCACTTTTTTGGGGCTATTTTTTTCTGGTTTCTATTCTCGGTGGACTAAAGTATGTGATGTGTTATGATGTGTGCAGGCGGCCGTGGGTGGTTATGGGGCGGCTGCAGTGATAACGTGGATTTCGGGGAGAGGATTTCCAAACAGTACGTGGATGCGCAGGAGACGGGTCAGGACTCCAGGGCTGCGGTCAACTTGCACAACAACGCGGCTGGACGGCTGGTAGGTTTTTAATAACAGAACCGCATTCTACGTCCCACTGTAGAAGCCATTAGAAGTAATTCCGTGTATCTGGTTTCCAACAGGCCGTGAAAGCAACTATGAAGCGCATCTGCAGATGCCACGGGATGTCCGAGAGCTGCAGCGTCCAAACCTGCTGGACGCAGCTGTCCGACTTTAGAGAAATCGGCAACTACTTGAAGATCAAACACAGCGAAGCTCAGAAATTGGACATCGACAAAAAGCGCATGCGGGCCGCAAACAGCGCGGACAACCGAGGGGCGATAGTGGACGCGTTCGGAAGCATTGAGCAGACGGAGCTCATCTACCTGGAGGACTCTCCCGATTACTGCAGGAAGAACGCCAGCATGGGGCTTTACGGCACCGAGGGCCGGGAGTGCGTGCAGCACGGCGAGGGCTTAACCAACTGGGAGAGAAGGAGCTGCCGCAGGTTGTGCCATGAATGCGGCCTGAGGGTGGAAGAGAAGCGCACGGAGGTAGTGAGCAGCTGCAACTGTAAATTCCACTGGTGCTGCAAGGTGAACTGTGAGGACTGCTCTCAGGTCATAGTGAAACACGTGTGCGCAAGGAGGGAAGCTTGGGACGGGAGTGGTTTGAGGCGGAGGTACCGTGGACCCAAATGAAAATAAGCTAATGCGCACCGGTTATCTGTCTATGTGTTTGCACTTTTATTTCTGTTTTTCCACGTCTCCCTGTACAAATGCAGCATGTCTATTTAAGAATATTGTGCCTTGTTTAATTAAAATGAAAGTTAAAAAAAAAAGAAACTCTGAAACTGAATGTTTCATTTCAATCGACAGAGAGGATGCATTTACTCACAAAATCGACAGGGCCGCTTCGCTCCCTGACAGAGCGGACAAGTTAGAATATGAATGAAGTGAATACACTTAAGAGAGGATTACACGGATAACATGGTGCAGTTCACGCCTCACCGAGGTGTTGATCCAGTGTTGATCCACTGCCACTTTGATGTCAGTGTGTATTGATTTCATTCAAAGAGCAGAGAGGCTTTGAAAGCCAAATTAGGGAAGTATTTCCACCACTAGAAGTCAGGAGGTATTTGGCCTGATAATCCGGGGCACCTCTGCCTGTCCCAGTCATTGTCACATCTCACAGGGAATGCAAATGCATCTGTACATCAAAGCTTAAGAGAGGAACTACACTGACAGGTACTTAAGACTAAAAAATAAATAAATAAAAAGTTCTCAGCAAAGTAGAGCATGCTGGAGTCTAACCATAGAATTATATATATATGTGTGTGTGTGTACCAAACACATTCCACCTTGGAAGCTAGTTCATTTCTAATCTCATAATTTGCAAGTAATTAGGTCTAAGAGGAGCCTCATCTCCGCCCACTGGCCCGTCTGTGTCTGAAGGAGCCATTCAGTCGCTTCCTTCTTACCTTACCCCCTGCATCTCCAAAAATCTTCCTCTCAGCTGGATGTGTCATAAATCTGCCAGTGCCTCAGCTCAGTGAGTGATGGCATGGATATTACCTTCTACGGGGGGTCCATGCCTGGGGGGCGGTAGAGGGGGGTGGGAGTCTAACACAAAGTTGGGCTGGTAACAGAGCAGTTATGTAACAGAAGATTAGCCAGGAGTTAAAAAAAAAAAGAAGAAAAAAAGTGAGTGGCCGCTGTGGCTAGATCACCAAAAAGTCTGAGGAAACCAGACCCTACATTTTGATGAGCACTGTTTTAAAATGTGAGTTAGATGAACATATCTTCATGTATACAACCTTTAACCCCAGAAAAAAAAATTCTCATAGAGACCAAAACATCCAAAACACTCCCTCCCATCCTTCCCATTTGCCCGTTTGCTTCTGGGGATGTCCTGTGTTTCCCATGCTGCCCTGCTGAGTGTTAATGAAGGTTTCACCCCACTGGGGGCCCACAAGGATCCGCCCCTCATCTCTGCTCTCCACTGAGTACGTGACTGGTTCCATATTGGTCCCATATGACACCGTTGTTTGGTTGAGATACAAGTGAGACGCCCCATTGTAAACCCTGCATCTGATCATTCATACCCCTTTCCTTTATACAGTGTAGTTTTTTATAGGGAATTATTTGTTCATTTTACAACAGTTTTGTGCCATTTTAAAACACTTTTCTTCATCCACAGTGGCAGCACCACGTCTTTCATGGGGGGGGGGGGGGGGGTATGTTTCCTAATCAGGAAAGAAGAGGAAAACAGCAGAAAGGGGGTGGATGATCTCCCGCCAGGACCCCCCAAGGGAACTCATGTATTCACCACCAGACAGGCTTGGGGGTCTGGGTGGGTGGGTGGGTGGGGGGTCTGAGCTTGATTGATCACCAATTCTCTTAGCTGCCCTCCTCTTTCACCTGGGTGTGAGATACCAAGAGGCCTGACTGCAGCTGGAACACAACATCGAACACGCCGTGGATGTTAATGGATAAGAAGAACGCTGTCACACCGTCACGTATGACAGTCGCACTGATCTATTTATGCCAACACCAGAGACACATTTGGCTTCAGCTAGGGTTTATTTAAAACATTGCACCTTCTGCCCAAAGACACTAGTCTAAACAAACAAGCTTAGCCACTATACTGTGTGAAAGGGTCTGAGCAGCATCTATGTTTAGAGATATAGACATGATATGAAAGTGCAAGATCTAATAATGGCTCTGTACGACCACTGAAACTTTCCTACTTCTAGGTAAGACGACGACGACGACGACATACCACGGGCCTGCTTAAGCACAGTCTGAAGATTCATTTTATAAGACAGGTTGGGTGTGATGAAGAAGGGCCCTTTATCTTTAAAGTGGATGTGATATTCACAAGCGGTAACCTCGAGTATGAACAATATTCCGTCTAAAGCAGAGGTGATGGGATGGAATTCCCAAAGCCTGGCTGACTTCATGAGAAAGGTGAGTATTAAAAAAGAAGCTTTTTAACCATATCCATTATCTTTTATAGTCGTCAACTACTGCAGTCTGGACGTAATGGTGAAAATACATAGGTGTCATAGATTTGTCATCTTTTACAGTGTACTATATTAATATATAAAGCGGATGAGCGGCAGTATTTGTTAAAGTGCCTTCGCTTCGCTTTCAGCTTAAGCTAACAGGGTGTGACAGAGTGGTGACGAAGGCCAGCATAACTGGAGAACAGTTCATTGTAAGTGCCCTTTGGCCTTCTTTTTTGCTTTTGCTATTTTTGAAACTCTCCGATCGTCTCATTTTGATGATGTCCAAATCTGCGTCCATCAAATCTAGCATATGACGGAGGGCGAGCTTGACGTGTTCCCCTGCCTCTATATCCCGTGAGTCTAAAACTACATTTATTAAACTGAAAGTACTGATAAATTACCTATCATCTATTACCTATCAACCTATAATTGTGTACTATTCATTGCATTATTTGTATTTTGTCTGCGACTGAAAGTACCAACAGAGAGCACTACTATAAGACTGAATATCAGAGCCCGCATCAGTGCAACAGCAGATACCAAGCTAGCACGGGAACTAGCCAGCTGAAATTTACACCGTACACCGATCAGCCACAACATTATGTCCGTCGTGAAGTGAATGACGTTAATTATCATGGCGCCTATCAGTTGGTGGGATATATTAGACGGCAAGATGAACATTTTGCATCAGTGTTGATGTGTTAGAAGCACGAAAAAGGGCAAGTGGAAGGATATGAAAAATGCAAAACTGTGATTAGGATCAGAGAAGACTCCAAAAATGGTGGTGTTCACGCTAGGTAGGTGTGGTCAGTACCTATTAAAAGTGGACCAATAAGAAGTCAGGTGAGTGCGCTTCCCTTATTGGCACCAGATTGTTGTGGCTGATCGGTGTGTGTATATCTCAAAAGAGAAGAGGATTTTTTTACTCCCTAAAAAATTGTGTACCAGCTGGGCTGTACTGAACATACTGGTGATACTTTTTCTGTGCTGTGCTATCACATCTTTGTAGAATTATTACCAAGATCCAGAGTGAAATCAACAAGGAAGAGCAGAAGAAGGCCTTTGCAAATAAGTAAGACTTTTTTGTAATATTCAGATTTTATTATAAAGTTTCAGGAGAATATATGACTAAACAAACATTAACTTTTTTTTCAGATTTAAGGTGCTGAAGCCACCAAAACCAGGTAAAGAACCCTTCAGCTAATATTATACAGTTATTTTTCCCGAGGCCTGATCTTTTTACAACATCTTTTTTTCAGTGATTTTTAAAAAGGAGGAATCTTGGGACTCTGATGAGTTTGTAAGTAAGAAGTACTTTTACGCTAAATATGGCCACTTATACAAAAATACAAATGGTAAATTTACATCACTTCACACCCAGTCAAAAAACAGGAAATGTTGTCTGCATTTTACCGCATACGATACTTTATATGTGGACAGGAAAATGAAAGTGAAAACGAGTATGAGGGCCCAGACCAGGACGAAACAGAAGAGGACTACATCTGTGCTCTGTCTGACTCACAAACAGCTGAGGAGCAGCTTAGTGACGAGGCATGTGAAAGCGCCAACAAAGTGCCTGACATTGAACACATAAGGAAGCCACCTCGGCCCCCAAGACCGGCCAGACTCCAGGACAACTGCAGAGGTAACAGGAAGCGACTGCAAAGAAATGCATGCACACTACCGGTCAAAAGTTTAGAACACAACACTTTTTCCATTTTTTTTTTTTTTTACTGAAAATTATTCAGTTTATTGTGTCATTGCACTCTCAAATGAAAGCATAGAACAAATAAGCAATTTGAGTTGAAAAAGAAATCATGGAATCAATTTATAGATCAAAATGGATTCTAAACTTTTGACTCATCAAAGTAGCCGCCTCTGGCAGATATAACAGCTGAACACACTTGTGGCGTTCTTTCTGCAATAGAAATCAAATATTCTACAGAAAGTTCTTCCCAAGTCTGTTGCAGAAGTTCCCATAAACGTGTGGCACTTCCAGGTTGCTTGGCTTTCAATCTTCAGTCCAGTTCATCCCAAACCAGCTCGATGGGGTTTAAGTCTGGAGACTGTGCTGGCCGCTCCATGTTTTCAAGCTCACCATCTTGTTCTTTTTTCCTGAGGTAGTTTTGGCGTAGCTTGGACTTGTGTTTTGGGTCATTATCGTGCTGTAGGATGAACCTCTGACCAACTTGGCGCATGGTGCTGCAGAATGCTGTGGTGGCCGTTTTGGTTCAGGGCGCTGCTCGCTCTGTACAAGTCACCGACCCTGGATACAGCAAAACAGCGCCAGACCATCAGACTTCTTCCTCCATGTTTGACAGTTGATGTCGCACACTGTGGAACCATCCTCTCGCCTACTCGACGGCGTACAAAGATCCTGCGTGACGAACCGAAGATTTGAAATTTTGATTCATGAGTCCATAATAGCTTCTTTCAGGCTTCAGTAGTCCAATGGCGGTGTTTCGTGGCCCAGGAGAGCCTCTTCATCTTATTCTGACATCTTAGCGATGGCTTTCTTGCTGCAACTCGTCCTGTCAAACCTGCAGCTCGAAGTCTTTTCTTCACAGTTGAAACTGAGACTTGCTTACTACGACTACTATTAAGCTGCGCTTGAAGCTGTTGTCCTGTGAGACTCTCAGAAACTTGTCCTCTGGTTCAGTTGTGGCTTTGGGTCTGCCAGATCGCTTCCTGTCAGAGTTTCCCCCAGTTTCCGAGTGCCTTTTGATGGTGAAGAAAACTGTACTCACTGACACCTTGACTTTCTTTGCGATTTCCCTGTAGGAAAGACCTACATTTTAAGTGTTATGATGGTCTGTCTCTCTTCCGTTGTTAATTGCCTTTTTCTCGCCATTTTTGTAGCAACACACCACTTTCTGCAGTACAATATTGTTCACCTGATGCTCATGAGGGTCTGGTACCACAGTGTGTTCCAACACTGCTTTTATGCAGACACAGGGGGTCGTAAGTAATCAAGAAAAGTTGGAAGACCTGTAAGAATTAGTAGCACCAGCTTTCAAAGCTGATTCAACCTTCATTGCTGCAACACAGCTTTAAATTGTTAACCCACTTTATGTTCCCTGAAAAAGGCCTTTTTGTATAATTCTGAAATGTAGATTATTTTTCAGTTTTGGGTAACCAAACCTATTTTTTCCCCTCTCTGGCTGTTCAGTACTTACCTTTGTACCATTTCAAGCTATTCATTGGGCTTGCATGACCTGAATTGCAATAAATAACTGGAAAAATTAGGATGTTCTAAAACTTTTGACGGGTAGTGTATATGTGAAAAAAATTCCAGCATTTCAGAGCTTTTCACTGTACATGGTTTGAATGTTAATCATGTTTGTGATCCGTTCCCAGCTGAAAGAAGCATGAAGCTTCCACATCTTCCAAGAATGAGCATCGCCCCTCAAAGACCCGTCATAGCACCAAGTAACTACATTCATTGATAAACAAGCCATGATGATGCTTTTGTAAAAAAAACAAAACATATTTTTTTCTTATTCCAGCAGCTGACCAACATAATCTACATATAGCGAAAACCAAGATATCATCCCTGAAATACAATCAAAAATTAAGCATCAACTGTACTTTAACTCTCTAATCAATCTCTCACACCATTTTCATTTTCACATAATGTCCACAAGGGGGCAGGACTGTCGAGGCTCCTGGCTCATTTACCAGCAAACACAAACATCCACTGCCCCCTAGGCCAACAGATATGCCCAATAGGTAAGACAACCTCAACCATTTAAGACACTCACAAGGCCTGGACTTTGTGCAATTCAATTATTCAACTTTTCTCAATTTTGTTATTTCATTTCTCACCCAGCAGACCCGATAAACCATGTCCAGCCCCTCCAATTCCAACACCACCTGCTAAGGTCAGCAATTCAACAGAAAGGCCAAAAATGGTAAAAAAAATAAATATTATATATATTACAGTGAAGGCAATATTTCTTTATATACTAATGAACACAATAGTTGAGACAGGGTGCAATACATCTGTTTAATTACACAAGTGCACTTGCAAAAGGGAAACAGCAGATGGCGGTGTTGTAAAAAAGAACACAACGTCTCCTACTAAAACTCAACAAACTGCTTTTTATTTTTGAGGGTAATTCATTTCATTACCTGTCCTAACTTGATAAACACATGAGTCACAGCAGCTGAAACCGAGCAGAAATAATTTGCTGATTCACTCCATTAACATGCCTGTGCTATTACGGCGAATCCAGACTTTGGACCCCAGCTGGTACGGAGGAAAGGTGACCAGGCAGCAAGCTGAAGCTGCGATTAGATTGGTGAACAAGGTCAGGTGGTGCATCTTTCAGTGTCACTACTCTCATCCTTCTCTTTCTGGAGTAAATACACACAGACAAATGAAAGAGAAATTTTGCAGTAACGTTAATAGTTGGGCATGTTTGTGTCTTTAAGGATGGGGCGTTTCTGGTGAGGGACAGCCTAAAAAACCCGATTGAGCACCCCTACACCCTGGTGCTACTGAACCAAGGCAGGATTTACAACATTAAGATCCGTAACCAAGGCAACTCCTACTCCCTTGGCAATGGCCTCAAAAACAGCCAGGTAAGCGGAAATTGCCGACGCCGTTATCTATAATGTTAAAATGAAAGGGGAAACGTCGGTGCGTTCGCTCTGATTTCACTGAAACATTCGCATCTTGCGGTGCACCTCAGGGAATGTCTGATGCCGACTGATGCCGCGATGCGTCATTAAGTCACCGTCATGTTTTGTGTGTGGTGGTAGAGCTTCCCTGGGGTGAAGGAGATGATCAGCCATCATGCGCACACCCCACTGATGCTCATTGACGCCACAGACCAGAGTCCCGAGGAACAGCACCAGCCCAAGTGCTGCCTGCTGCACCCTGTGAGACCCTGACCAAGCGACAACACCCGCCCGAATGCGGCTGTTGGCACCTCACTTCCTGACCTCTCTATGCTAATTTGCACACGTGAACATGTGCAGCTAATTCTGATGCTTTTTTTTTTTTTTTTTTTTTTTTTTAGAAGATATGAAGAAATGTCACGATTTTCCCCAACCTCAAAGGTCATTGTTATATAATCCCTCTTTCTGTTAGCGTCACTTGTATTTTTAGCAAACAAAATTTGAGACAAAAAAGTTTCCCCCCCCCCCCCTGTGGCTGTTGGGTCTGTACATTTTCCACACAAACAGCATTACCTCCACTCTTCTTACATCCACTTCCGTTCAAGCCGTGGACCGATGCTCCTCTGCCTCCTGGGTTTTGAGGGACGCCAGCTTGTCAGGGTGGCCAATACAAACGATTAGATCACATTGTTTCAGATGGGTCCGCACTGTAGAAAGAGAGTATGTACCTTGTTTATAACTGCCTCAGGACCAGACCAACAATTTTTACACATGAGACTACAAAGTCTGGATGGAAAAATTGAACAGTATATACTGTGTTCCTTTCTGTTTTCTCATGTTATTGCCAACCAGTACTAGTACTTCACTGTGACTGAAAATAAAGTATCTTAATGTGTCCCGATTTCACAATACAAACTAATTCACACAAAGATGTCAGTGTGCATGCTGAATTCATTACCAACTGCGAAAAGCCAGAAAGCAAAAGCATTTAATCACCTGCCAAATCATTTTCTCTAAAATTGTTAAGATTTCTTGTTTATGGGGTTTTATGTGTTGTATTAGAATATTACATATCGAACCAGTACATTAAGAAAACACCAGAATTCGATTGGCCACGTTAAAACCGCTGACAGGAGAAATAAAAAAAAACACTGGTGTCAATACAATGTACTGCTGGGAAACTTTTGGACCTGGCATTCGTGTTGATGTTACTAAGTCATGTTCCCACCCACCTAGACCAGACCAAGCACCCCCACCCTGCAGCAATGACACTCCTTGATCGCAGCAGCCATCCCCAGCAGGATGCAGCTGGGGGGTGGCTGCTCCAACAGTTTTTTGGAGGCACAGGTGGCCACAACGTTATGCCTGTTGAGTGTATATCATATTACAAATGGACATAAAATCATAGTAGCAGAAATCCATAATGCACACTTTACAGTCATACATTAAAAAAAGATGCAGATGCAGATTGTTTGCCGGCTCTGAGCCAGCAGATAGCTATAACTGAGTCACAAATGTAAGCAGATCACTCTGACAGCCTCTTTGCCCACAACTGTTGCCCCTGGCAAAAAAAAAAGGGAGAAAAAAATAAAAGTTGCAACATCATGCAACACATCAGGCAGCCTGATGTCTCCATGCATGCAAAATCCTTCAGTTACTCCTATCTACACATCAGCGGAGCCCAATATGACAGACATCATCATGTAACTCTGGACTGCTGACATCTAGGCTGTGTACAATAATCCACTTTTCGCTATCACATTTCACATCAGGGACGGCTGTTTTGTCATGTGCTTTGCATATTTGCAAATCAATCATCAAGTTCAGCTTACTGCTATAATTGGTGCTCTCTCTCTCTTTTTTTTTTTTTTTTTTTGACATTTTGGAGGTGTTAAGTGAGCGAGATAAACAGTCAAACGTACGTGCCAGTTGATCCATGCAGGTCAACAAAGAGTCTAGCCCTCCAAGTACGTTTTCCAGATCAGCGCAGGAGGCGGAGCTAGCTTGTTCTGTAAACTTGTCAAAATTTTCCATCTGAAAAATGATTACACATGAAATAAATGCAAACATGAATGTAAATGGAAACCATTATTATCTACTACTACACACACACACACATACGGTCTATCAGACCTGACAGTGAATTAATTACACTGCGGTTTCATTTTCAGTAACTGCTTGTCCTCTAGATGGTTTCAAGGCAGGGAGCCTATCACACTGTGGTTATATTACAACTATAAGTCAATCAAAATGTGGTGCTACGCATTTATGTGTAGGCAAACACAACAGAACACATTCTCATTTCAGATGATTCATTTATTTAACGCACCGAAGAGATCAGAGCAACCACAACAAAACAATGTTTGCAGGCAATAACAATTGAAACATCCCGTTTTAATGAATGGGGACATGGGGAACTGTGCAAACACTCAGATTCCTAACAATTCATATTAACTGGAACCCATTACAAATACAGTATGAATTAACACTGCTTTATCTCAGGGCAGTACTTGTGAACTGAAAACTAACTGTAATATTACACATCACATCTGCATAGTGGCAGCGGGGTCTGGACACTTGTTTATGTCTGGCCCTTGGTCTGGTGCCCCGCATACAGCAGATCTGCACCTGTGATACGCTTCCTCCAGTTTACGCATAGAGCCTCCCAGCTCGGGATTGGTCCGCAGTGCCACCATGTCGTAAGCCATCCAAGTGAGCTGCGCTACAGGCGAAAGAAAAACGAACTACGGTCAAACGAGCCGTGTTTCGCAGAAAGCGAGTCAAGCCAGCCGCGGGCAGATTTTTCTTGCGCGTCTACTTGTGTACTTAAGGTACAGGGTCACGGCAAGAATCAAGTCATTATTTGAAAGGAAAGGGTTTTATGATTATCTGAATATGAGGAACTGAACTGTCAGGATGCCTTTACGTTGGGTGACTTTGTCAGTATTTTACTCCAAAATGATGCAGTTAAATTACTATTGTACATAAACAGTGAGGGAGGTTGTGAAAAAGAATCAAGTCAGTAATCGTAAGGAAAACCAGATATTTAAAATCTGAAACAGATTAAGTCATGTTTTATTTTTTGCATTCTGACCTGCCTCGGCACCTGTATCGTAAGTACAGAAATAGACGCGCAAGGAAAATTGGACCGCGGCTCATTACACCACAACAGAGAAGAGGTGTCAGTGTTTATGTTCCCGGTACTAAAAATCGTCTACATTTCAATTCGTTGTAATTTAAAATGCGCCGCAATGACAAGCGCTACAGTTTCATACCTGACATGTTTTCCACGTCTTCAATCATTCTCTCCAACTTCTTGTTCAGCTCCAGCATGTCCTCGCTTTTGATTTCCCCAGGGCACGAAGATGAATCTGTCATCTGAATTGCACACCGGCGTATTTTTCTTTAAATTACCCCTTTCTTTCTTCGAATAACTGAGGCAACTCCGCAAAGATAACTGGTTAAAGCTAGCGAGGCTCCAGGGAGCACCGGTTTAGCTAGCGAATAGTTAGCATCTTCTAAAATAAAGAAACGGCTTCAGTGGTTAAATGTCAAACACGAACTCTTCATTTAATAACTGGAATTTAATCTTCGTCGTCTGTAGGGTTGGTATTTATTAGACAACTTCCATTATTATCAAAACTTACGATATTAACTTACCCTCCGGGAGTTGGTTGTATTGTTGTCGCCGCAAAACAAGGTCTCGCGCTAATTTGAAGAAATAACGAGCACGCGCACTGTTGGTTTATAAAGGGAGGAAAAATAATTTCTGCATTACAGTGTTGTAAAAGTGATGTTGAAGACTTTCCAAATTTGAACATGATCAAAAGTGAGTAATTTAGATATCAGGCCGGGTGAAGATTTAATAAAAGAAAAGAAAAAAACATGGCTATGATATCTGATTTGAAGTTACAGACTAACTGCACTCAGTAATGCTGGAGGCGAAGTACATTTGCACTCACTTGCCAAGTCATTAGTTACCTGAGCGTACAAATTCAGTCCTGCACTAAATCCCCCTTCACGAATGTTACGATGTGAAGTTTGTGTTGAAACAGCGCCAGAAAGGTGGTAATTCAACTGTATGATTATTTTTTAGATGATTTGTGGTGCTGTAAAACATTTTTTTGTTTTGTTTTGTTTTGTTTTGTTATTCAGCCTACCCCACTGAGTAAAATAATGTCAACTTTTGTCAGTAAAACACAATATAATCCATTACAAACTACTACAAACCACAGCCTCCGAAATGAAAACACAGTTGAATCAACAACTCCCTCAGTTATTTTAAACCAGTGCTGATATAGAGCAGGACTCTTTGTATGTAAATGTCACTGTAGCTTTAAACCGCTCTTGCTGTTACTTTCGTTCATTTCCGCAATTTCAGTTTTGCTATTGTTATCACTATTGGTGTTCTTTATTTATGACTTAGAATTTCTGAATTAAAAAAAAAAAAAAAAAAAAAAAAAACAGTTACGTGTCATACGTCTAAAATAAATAAATAAAACATTGGCGGTGTGCACAAAATCGTCCTGTTACTTGAAAATGTTGTTTATCATCTCTATTTTCTACTTAGGAGTAGCATGTATGGACAAAAATAATTCATATTTATAATGTATTTAATTTAATTTGCATTTGTTTAATTTTGCTTCATACTTGCATTAAAACAAAACACAGTGACTGAACTCAATTAATGTTGGACTAACAGCTTGGCTGGAAAGTTATTTAATTGACAGTGAACAAAAAGCCCTGGAGGCCTGAAATAGCTGACAGCAGGAAAAAAAGAGAGAGAAGGCAGCAACAGGCCACTCACCTGAGACAACAGCCAATCAAATTAGACAGGGGGCGTTTCCAAGGAAAAAGATAAAGCAGGTATGACAGGTGACATCTTGACATAAAGCAAGGGCAAACGGACAAGGCAGCAGTGAAGAGGAGCAGCCGAGGACTTGGAAGCATTTCAACAACCTACAAAGTGACGGAGTAAACGAGATAAAGAGGTCTGCGTGCTGACTAAATAGCGACAAAGAGAGTTAGGTATAAATAGTGGTGAAGACAACCAAAGACAAAGGGTTAAAGAAGAGGCCGAGCGGTGAGAAGAATCCTGACAATGTCTTCATTTGAGGCTCAGGGTCAGTCTCCTCCTCGATGCGGCCCACAATTCCCCAGCCTCGGCCAGGAGCCCCCAGAGCTCAGCATGTACGGTGACTGCTACTACCCGCCTCCATCGCTGCCGAGCCCTCAGCGCACCACTCCGACCTCATACGACCTGAGCGACTACACCACCTCCTCCCCAAACCCTTACCTCTGGTTCAACGGTTCTGGGATCAACACGCCACCTTACCTGGCTACCACCGGCCCGCCCGGTAATCCCGGCCCTCCCTTCGTCCCTCAGCACTACGGCATGCAGAGGCCTTACCTGGGCCCAGCCGGAGCAGGGGGTCCAGGAGGGGAGCTGAGCTGGTTCTCTCTGCCCTCACAAGAAGACTTAATGAAGCTGGTCAGGCCTCCCTACTCCTACTCTGCTCTCATCGCCATGGCCATCCACGGAGCGCCAGACAGAAGACTGACGCTGAGTCAGATTTACCAATACGTCGCTGATAACTTCCCGTTCTACAACAAGAGCAAAGCGGGCTGGCAGAATTCCATCAGACACAACCTGTCACTCAATGACTGCTTCAAGAAAGTGCCGAGAGATGAGGATGATCCAGGTAACATTTTTTGAAACATTCTTGTGTGTTTATGACAATGCTTTTTGTGCTTATCTGCTTTTAAACGAAATCTCACCAACCATTTTTTTTCTCTGTGATATCGTAGGAAAGGGCAACTACTGGACGCTCGACCCAAACTGCGAAAAGATGTTTGACAATGGAAACTTCCGCCGTAAAAGGAAGAGGAAGTCTGACTCCCTGTCTGGTGGTGATGGCAGCTCAGGGGCTCCAGAGTCAGGAGACAGCGAGAGGGGCAGCCCTAAACACTCTGCCCTGAACATCTCCCCCACAGCGGACAGGATTCCCTCGCCCTCTTTGTCAGGCCCTGCGCCATGCCTGAGCAGCTTCTTGTCCGAGATGTCCGGAGTGTCCACTGGAGGATCGAACGAGGTTGGAGGCGACGGGCTAAGCAGGCCTCTGCAGATCAACCTTCCCTTGGATGGGTCGCATAGACCCCCGCAGCCAGGAAGCTTTAGTAGCTACTCCCCCAACTCAGGTGGCCCAGAGTGGGTACCGCAAGTTCCAGCTGCCCCTGTACTTTCCTCCTCGCCCACCCACTCCTCCATAGGTTACACTAGCCCCATCCTCAGCCAGTACAATAGCTCCGGTGGGCATTTCTATCCCACGCTGGGATCGACGGGAATCATCTATCATCGCGAGGGCACAGAAGTTTAATAAGACATTAAAGGGGGGGGGGAGGGGGGAGGGTTTGAAAAGACTCTTGGATAGGAGTTTCATTTGTTTTGTTTCAGAGAGATTCTATTGTACAAGACGACACACACGCAAACACCGAGCGTGTTTGCGCTGACTGAGAGGGTTGAGATCACTATAGCGTGTGACAGCAGCTTTGATTCCCACAGAAACAGCCAAGTCAGCTGCAGCGGACGACGACTGTGGCTCCCTGAAACCGCAGTCGGCCCCGCTATCAGATCCTCAGTCAGCTTTTATTCTAACTAAACCTCGCCTCTATCAGATCTGACTCATTATTAACAGATCCTAGATCCGATCTGCTGACATCAGGTCATTCCACGCTGCTATCAGTGACTCTTTGATGGTATCATGCTCTCAACGCTCAGCCAGCACATTTAGAGGTGTAGTTAAATTACACCATTGTCTACATATCGTGGAAAACGATAAGCACAGAAAAGGGAAGACTTTCTGTCATGATGTTTTATAGCGGTGAAAATAAATCCAATTCCTCCAATTCATTAATTAATTGTACATATTTGTATGTGTTGTGTCATGTTACAAATGTAGATTGTTGGTTTTGCTGGTTCATAATGTGTGGTAAATGCTGTACTGTATACAGTATGTTGTGCTTTTTATAACAATAAAGGTTTTAGAGTTAACTTTTTTTGCTTTTTTCATTTTATTTCATGAAGATTAATGAATATTGGTTCCCGGGGCAACATCGATCTTTTACCCCACCCCTGAAAACCCACACAGACACACAAATACCAAGACAAACACCAGAAAGAGAAAGCACTTACTGACAGAAAACAGTCCTGTAAAAAAAAAAAAGCGATGACCAGTAGCGTGGAACCTGCATGTCAGTGTAACCTGATCTTTGTGTGATGGATAGTTAACTGATTCTCCTAAACGGCGAAAATCCACATTCCCATGCTTTCCCTCTTCCCCACGCTACACACTGTCACACCATCCCCACACAGATACTGCTGACTGGATGCAAACAGCTTTATTAAGGGAGAGGGGACCAACTGTATAAAGACAGAAAAGATGCTGGTGCGTGAAATAATACTGAACTAAACTCAGCCGTTCTGTAAAGCTTACAGCGTGGTCAACAAGAACTGGTGGATGGCTTTTATTACTATGAGAGTTCTGTTCAAGCAATAAATGAGAATCAAGTCAATAGCTTTACTGGCTGCGCTTCATAGAGAAAACGACTTGAGAAATGGATATATACTGTGTACACTAATATGTGTTACACATAGAAGAAATGTGTGATAAGGTAGTTAGGCAATGTTATATGAGATAAAAAAAGAGAGAGAGAGAGATTACACAATTGCAATATAATTCATGATGTGACTTTATTGTGAGGTGTATACAAGTAATTGATATGCATTAGGCACACTAGTGGAAAACAATGCATCCTAATTTAACAGTGCTGCACTAAATGTTAGATTAATGAAGGTTATGGTATTCAACAGAAGAAACGCAGAAACATTTTTGAGACTAATTCAATCCAGTTCAACTGTACCTCAAACTAGATGCTCTAAAATGATCACGAATCACCAACTATCTCACACTTTTTGAAAAAAAATAAAAAATAAAAATGGAACATCGTCGTGGTGGAAAATGTAGCGCACAACTCTTATATTAGAAAGCATCATTTTCAGTAGTGTACCTAATGTTTTGGCAAGTGAGTGTAAAGGGTAGACCACACTAAACACCCAGCAATAACTATTTTCTCTGCACCACAACCAAACCAAAACAGTCCCACTGTGATTAAAAAAAAAAAAAAGCCAAACACTTGACTCGGCTTTACTCAGTTCATTGGATGGTTTTCACCCTTTGATAGATGTCACCCTCAGGCCTTTATTTACCCCGAAACACAGGCAGCATGACAGTCATTTACACTAAACACAAAAACAAAGGAAAAGCACCAAAAAAAAGACAGAGCGAGAAAGAGAAGAGAAGAACATACACTTCAAACTCAGATCAAGTTGGATTTAACACTTAAGCACAAATAACAAAGTGTATTAGCAGTGTGAGGTCACCCTGTCAGAATTTGCATAACTGATTTTAAAACAACACGATTGAGTTGCATTTGGATGGATCGCAAAGTCCTGCTTTATTCGTTGCGTAACTTGTCGGACTTAACTATGCTTAGTGTGCTGCATCAAACTGTGCCACAAACTCACGGGCCCATTTTGGAAACCGTGACTGCTAGAGTCAAATGCAAATAGAATAGTGGAGTTATTATCCCTCCAGACTGGATGAGGAGGCTTTGGAAAAGACTAGAGTGAAAGATGCGGGAGACGGAGAGAAGAGGAGGAAAAGTAAAGTAAATATCAGATTATCACTGTCCCAACATGTCACACATCCATGCCAGGTTGTTTTGGAAATAGCTCGCGCAGGCGGTCGTTTTCTTCCTCCATATCTTGTTCAGACTCTGCGCCTGCAGGTGAAAGAAATGGCATCAGGGAGAGGGGAGGCCCGGCCGCCCTGGTCGATGCAGCACGAACTCACTTTGAGTGTATCTGCCAACAGAAACATTGTAGGGCTTTTGTTCTGTGGGTTTCGCTAACAGCACACACCACCTTTCGCCGTCTTATTCAGGCAGTTTCAGACTGATGCAAATTTGTAACGTTAATCACACTGCGGATGGGCATGACAAGATCAGTGGGAGAGCATGGAATTCCAGATGGAGCTTTCCAGATAAGAAACGGTAAAACCTCAGGGATTTACCTTGCCGACCCCCTGAAACAAAAGTCTTTTTGCTTTTAGTGAAACTCATGACACAGTATCTTGGAACTTCCCTTGTCTGTTTCCCATTTTCTTCAATATATATATATATATTTTTTTATAACTAGACAATTATTCTCCTTCACACTTATCTAACTTGTTTTAACAAACAATTATTATCCTTCCATGTAAATTGGACCGTACATTTTTTTTTATTATTATTTGTAATTTTTACTTCTACCTCATTCCTATTTTTATTTTTATTTATTCTTATGTCTGTGTCTTGTTCATATTTGTCCCTTTCTTATCTCATGACTCTTTGACAAAATGTTTTCCCTGCGGGGATCAATAACGTAATCTTGAACATTGATATTCTCCAAAAATGGCAGTTAATTGTGATTGTGAAATCTAATCTATGTTTATTGTGGGGCACACTACCTTCTCTATAATTCAGGCATCCCTAGTACAAATCACATGTCACATGTTGCCGCAGACCTTCCTCGCCTAAGGCAGTAGAATTATTGCTCAACAGTGATACAATTAAAATCTATAAATCCTCATCTCCACCTGCTGCCTGGCTCGTGGCAGTCTTCCACACACCTGCCGAACTAACGGAACACACACAGATAATGTGTGCGTGCGTGTGTGTGTGTGCGTGTGTGTGTGCTTGTGCAATGCAAGGGACACAAGTGGGTGGTGTTTGTAATATAAACTCAGACAGAGACCAATTATACCAGAGCTGTAACGCATGAGAGATGAGAGATTTGTGTCCTGATCGGAGGTAGGTCACAGAAAAACAGAGGAAATCACACCTCTCTGGCAGGGTCGTAAATTTTTAAACGCAAACTCAAAAATGAGTAGGTGCTCTTCTTTATTTCAGATACCTCCTATCTGAAGAGAAGCCTTACTGTCCTGGTGCCAGATCAACCCAAAACACAAGGACACACGCACACATGCGCGCCTTCTGTATTTACTAAAACAGTCGTGTCCTGTCGAGGCTGTTTAGTAAACGGTAGCGCAGGACGTCAGGCCTGGAGACATGTCGTCATGCCCACTGCCACAGCGCCGCATTACCAGCTCCCTGTTATGTGTAAACATCGACACACACTCCAGACACACGCAGGCAGGTGATGAAAGGGATGAAAAAAAAGAAAAAAAAAAGAAGCTTCATTAGTCTGGAAGTCATTGAACAACCTTTCGGTTTTCCCTTGCTCTTTAGAGGTCAGTGGAAAATGCCAGACTCGGCGCAGTTTCTCTGAAACAGAAGTGCCTTCGGCAAAAGCTCCACACCCACACACGAGACGCTCTTACATTTAAAGTTTTCCCATTCTTCGATGAAAAGATCTTAGACACACGGCTCTTCGGGGTGCCTTTACACTCATACACTCTGCAGGTCGACATCATCAGCGTCCAAAAGTGTTTGTCCTTAGAGAAAGTCCCGTAGTCCATCAGTGTGCCATTTTTTTTCTGTAGGAGAAAGGATAAATATGCAGCGGCCTCTCCCCTGTAAAACAGTCCATCCCAGTGTCCCAGAGTGCTGAGAATAAGACAGTGAGCGATCGCTCCTTCCTAAACATGGTTTATATACACGATTTGGAGAAAACTGAAGTTTGAAGACAAACACAGAAGGCAGTGAGACTGTGTGTATATATGAATCATTGCTATTTCACCCTAAAATATTTTCCATGTCAACATACGGTAAACATGGCGATACGAACAGGGCTTTGCAGCGAGGGAGGGAGAAGAAGGGGTGATTGAAGTGCATATATCTGTTGAGACGAGCGAGGAATCTAAGAAACTGGAGCTTCTTGTTCTGCAGCACCTGTATATATATAATTTTTTTTCTTTTTCTCTGTTCTCATTTTATGAGTAATGGCAGGTGGAGCATTTTACTCTGACTCAGTTTATGCGGTGTCATGAGGTGTATGCAGGTGTGCTGAGGTGGTTAGAGACGGCATTAATTGTTAGAAGATGGGATTAAGAATTAAGAATAAATGTACGGAGGTTTTCAGACATCCCTCCATCCATCCATCCAGTATCTACAGCTGCTCGTCTTTTAAAGGGTCCTGGGGGGATTGAGCCCATTCCAGCTGAAGTTGGGCAAGATGCTGGGTGCCACAGTGGACGTGTCATCACTCTAGCACAGGGCTAATTCAGAGAAACAAGCAACGATTCATACTCATATCCACACATCACTCTGACAGAGCTAAACAAGGGCGACAGGACTTGTTCGGTCCAAGTACAACATTTCTGCACATACCTGCACGGGAAAGTGAAAAAAGTGGTTATGTTTTCTCTCACGCTGAATATTGAGGTGCTTCCTTTATTGTCTATATTAAGTGGCTGCCCATCACTTCCTGGCAACTCAGAAATTATATTGTTTCCACAGAGTTCTGGCTAATACAATTCCTTCTGGAGATAAAATTATTGTCTGAGCTCAAAGCTCAGCTGATTACATTCCGGTCCTGTAGATGCCAGCTGCAGCCTTTGCGAGGCTGTAGCTCAGCAAGCAGTGTGTGGAGGCAGCGCAGCCAAAGGAGACTCACATTAATTTCAATTAGCGACACCTGTAACTGAACCAAACACCACAAGTTGGATCCAGGCTGTGTGGATTAGAAGATTGATTGCACAAAAGAAATCTAAACCAAAATAAATAAATAAAAAGTGGAAGAAAAAAAAAATCAGTCTGTAAATGGCGAAATTAACCTTTGGTTGATTTAGCAGGTAAACACCTGGAAGATAGGCATCATTAAGAGTGTTGCTAAACCTCACTTGCTTAAATATAAAAAAAGAGAGGCTGCAGTTTGCTTTTTTCCATTTCCTTTTAGATAATTGCCATAGCAGACGGCAGTGACATCTCTCTGCTTGCCCCTTCTCACTCTGCATCCAGAAACAGTGCAGTGTATTCAGACACGCATGTGATACAAATGAACAAGATATGTTTACAAAATCAATGGAAAAAAAGAAGAAAGACTAAAGAATATTTAAAGAAGCCGGAGACCGCAGTCCCCAGAGCGAGCACTAAGGCGACAGCAGTGACAGGGAAACCCACTTTTAATTGGAAGAAACCTCGAGGAGGTGCATAATGTATTACTTTAAGAAGTATCATAAGCAGATGGGTAAATTGTGCATAACTGCAGGCAAAATAAGTCAATGCTAATGCGCACAGATACTTTTTTCTTTTTTCTTTTTTTTTTAAGATTGCTGAAAGCTTATTTTCTGTTGTTCCAGACACATTATCAGCCAAGAGGGCGTTACTCAGCTCTGTTTCAGTTTACTCTAACAACATATGTGTTCAGTATCTTCTGTTGAACTATTTTAAGGCTCAAGATAGTTGTTAGTCATCTGCATAGGGTAGTGTTCACTTTAAAAATGTCTTCCTGTGTCATTAGACTTGGCAGTCACTCGTGCTGCTGCTGCTGCTGAATGTTTATTGGCGTAGACCTACACTGCGGCTTATGACGCAGGGAAATGAAATGACTTACCACAGCGTGCATGAATACCACACAAAAGCGCACGCTTTCACTTTATTCTGCTCCTCGCCACCAGAGAGGACATCACTTACAATCATAAAGCCTTCAGAGGGAAGCCATTCCCTTACTGACAGTGCCTGAAGGTTACCTGTCACGGGTTATATTTACTATGTGAATAACAGGAAATGCTGTGGCGAAACTGTTGGTCCTGTGCACTGAACAGCAGGTGGGTACACCTTTCAGGCCCTCATAGCCTGTGTGTTTTGACGCTTATAAACTCAGTGAGTGCTGAGAGATGAACGATAAACGGCAAAAAAGCCTAATGCGTAATGATTTTTGCGTCACGACACTCAGGCTGGAGCCAATTCCAAATCTTGCCCGACACAGGTGTAAGAGGAAGTAAACGGTAGCGTCAGGGACGTGAGGCCTGGAGACATGTCGTCATGCTCACTGCCACGACGTAAAGGACTTGTAGTGCCACTTTTCTTGGTGATAAATGTTTACCACCTGCCTCTGGGGTTTGGCTTGGCAAAACAACTGAATTTTTATCATTAGGTTTGTAGGTGAAGATTGACATTATTTTACAAGCCCATATGAGATCTAGCGGGGTGATACAGTTGTTGTCACTCATGCAGGGAAGCTGTTACATGCTCTGGATGAGTCCGTTGTTCATATTGGGGGAAAGGTGAACCTGCCTTAATTGAGTAGATCAACTTTATAGTTCAACATTAAAAGCACAATCATAGTTCTTGAGTAAAAGAGTGTTTTGCCATCTGGAATTCAATTAATGTAACACATCTGACATGTCACATATCCATCTCAAAGCACAAAAATGTATTTAATTTGAGACTAATTGATTACACAAAGTAAAGCCACTGCATGTAAATAGCCACTGCTCAGTTTGGTCAGTGGTTTGTTTCTTTTTTCAGGTTGACACATAGGACTCTTTTTAAACTGTCTTTCCACGGGTGTGCCATAACCAGGTGTAGGGACAGGTATTTAAAATGGAAAGAGACCATCTAGTGGCTGCAGGAAGAACATTCACTAAAGGCATTCAAGGGCGTAGCAGCAACTTTGCGTGTGTTTCCCTGAACAGCACGTCGACCTCTGGCATTATTATTTCCGTGAAATGTGAAAGAAGGTGGCCCTACAGCAAAAAGGTGCCATACTACAGTACTGTAACATCCCTTAATGGATGGGAAGATAAAGCAAGCCAGTCTTATTTTAACAAGCCCACCTACCTTTGTGTTACTTTGCAGATCTGTAGAGATCAAAGTGTAAATCAATAGAAAATTAATTGCCTGGTTTGTCCTCATGGAGGAAACATTTCACACATGGCCAATCTGGAAAAACAGTCAATCGACAGGAAAGCTGGACCCCCTTACACAGCTGCAATTTCATTTGTCTGTGCACACATCACAAACTAGATTTAAACAAATGCAATATGAGAACGTGTTGCTGTATCTAATAGCTTTTTTTCTCTCTCTCTCTTTGCGCTGGTCAGATGTGAATTCATGGATAAATTATCTGGTGTTATACAGCAAACTGTTTCATCATAGTGTTTTAATGGGCAGCTATGGCCTCCATTGGAACTGCATACACCTACGCACTGTACATGTCTTCGTTATGCACACCACACCCTGCACTGCTATCACATTCCCTTACGGACTCATTTCCATATAAATAAAGCACACGGGAACATGCAGATAACATAGCAACAGTGGTAGGCTGTCGTAAGCTCTGGGGGTTTGGAGGCAGAAGATTGGGAAAATTAGGCAGGAGAGGAAGAGCGAAGGAGAAGGAGTCTGGAGGATTAATAAGCGTCGGTGGATGACGGAGAATTATTTACAATTGTTCAATAAGGTAACAACGGGAAGGTGCGGTAAGAGAAAGGGAGCAGGACGATTGGCACGCAAAGAAGATGAGAGTGAAAGAGAGAAATATTGACGTAGGCCACTGAAGTGTGACCACCCAGACAAACCACCAGGGGGAACAAGTAGACCCCACAACTGGAACAAATGAGTGATAGTTGTTAAATCAGAATATATTTTCCCAAGACCCTAATCCTCCAAGGACTCCAATGCACAACTAAGTAGACATGCAGTCACCAAGTGCACGAAGATCAGTCCATAGTGTTGTTATACCAGTAGCCCATATGAGACAATGTCAGTGGCATATGCACAGGGACTATTACTCATGTACCATTATAGAACTGTGCATACATAGCATGGAACATACTGAATGTGATGTGCTTTTTATGCTTTTCATTTTATATCATGAAATTACTGGTGAGAGGGTTGAGACTAAGGACAGTAGCAGGCAGTACGTCGTCAAGATTCCATGACATGAAATAACACGCCAAAACCACAAAATGCCCGCTGATAGCGCGCAACACGACCAGGTGCAGTTTATACTTTTACGTTAAGTAAACACAGAAGCTACAGTGACAACGCAGATATCTACACTGATTAGCGTACGCAGAATTACCCCCCACACACCAAAGATAACGGAGTCGGCTCGGTTAATTCCTCGTTAAAAATAAATCCAAAAGAAGGAGAGCCGTCACTGTATTGTCTTAAGCTCAACTTTTTTGCTTTCTTCTGGCCATTACTCAAACTAGGACCTTCATCTGTTCTTCTGACTGGATGATTATTCTGTTATTAAATGCCAAAAGGTTGACAGACAGGTTAATTATCTACCCTCTGCCATCTTGTGGAAGAGTATTTAATTGGTCTGCCTGTCACTATAGGGTCGCTGGCATGGACGAACAAAGACTAATTCTTTGCAGGTGATATATAATAATTTTCTGACCAATGAAGTTTAATTGAATAATTTCCCACAGCACACCTGATGATCTCTCGCGGTACAATAATTTGCCATGGTGCAGTGGTTGGGAATCACTGGACTATATGCTCTGCCATGACGCTTTAAGACATCGACTAGACACTGATTATGTGGCGGCGCTGTCCAAATCCTCCCAACAGCAGTCAATTAACATCTTCACCAAAAGCCCTGTGGTCACAGAGAGAAGGAGGCAAATTTCATTGTCAAAGTCAGATTTTTAGCCGCAGTACAGGGCTTCAGAGAAACACTAGGCTACATAAACCCGTTTTACAACACACTGTGGAGTACAATTAAATGCAATTAATGGTGCTGTGTTGCATATGTATGTATGTCTCAGCATATGTATTCAGGTCAAGAATACAGATTTCATTGTTGCAAAGTATTACTTTCTACTGTTTTTTACTTAGATACTTGCATGTATTGAAAAAACCCACTGGATTTGAAATCTTTCATCATGTTCAAAAATAGAAGAATTTCACCACGCAGTTGGTTTGTCAACAGCACACGAAGGAAATTAGAAGATGTGTGTCACAAAATGTAATTAAGCCACACGTTCTAAAAGTGCTCTATAAGATCCATTATATATGGACTAATATGGGCATATCACACTTTTTAAATGGAAAATACTACATTTAGAATAGGGTTTAATTCAAGCTATCCATTCTCATACCTCATGTCAAGAATAAAGCTGTGAGGGAACAAGGCTGCTTCCTGATTCCTGAAAAGCTGGTAATTTGGTTGCCAATTTGCCACACGAAAATGAAACAGTCGTGTGATAGAATTTACATACTCGGTATGCTGATGTGAGAGAGCCTGCGAAGGGGAAAATGGATTGCAGCTTCAAAGAGGTGAAAAGACACGACAATGGCAATGTGAGTTTTAACGCCAATTAGCCAGTAATTGGTTATTTAGCCCAAATACCCTCAGAAGTCATTTCACATCTAAGAAAGAAAAAAAAAACGCGCATGTAATGACTCTGGGTTCAGAGCAACTTTAATCTATGTCTAAGATAAGAACACACAGCCGTGGCCTTCTGAACCTAGATATTCCCACTAGGCTTTTCCTCTAATTCTTCAGTAAATCAACTGGTGCATACTAATTGGTGGGCCCTTTATCCCTGTGGCAAATGGAAGTACGTGTGGGGATAAACGTGTGTGTGGGGGTGGAGGAAACTTCAGCACCATGCAGATGCAGATGAGTTGGTCCCCCCACTCAGGAAAATGTAGCCCACATAAGTATAGTAAATCTATTTAAAAAACAGCCTTTTATATGCACAGTAACACACACACCCCAAGAAGGTGAATGCCATGCCATTGCTCGTATGGATTTATTCATAATATACATAAATATATAATATATGCTCCAGCAGTGACTGTCCTCTCACATTCAGTTTCCAGTTATAAAAATTCATACTTTCCAAAAATCTCAAGAGTGAGCTCAACGCTGGCTCCTGCAAACCTCTTGGCCATGTAATTGCCCCAAAATTTAAAAAGTTATTTACAATTTGGTGACAATCAAAACAGATTAGAATAGTGTCACAATGAGCATAGAGAAATGTGGAAATAAAAGCAATTTGATTTACATGAAAAGGAGAAGAAAAGAAAAAAGGGAATGCCATTAAACATATTACACACTAAACCGAATGCAGGGTCCCGAAGCAATATGTCCTGGTTTCTCAGAGTGACTGGTCCATCAGAGTTGGCAGAATGAAGGCGTCTGGGGAATGAATTTCCTGTTCACCAGGCCTTCCTGTGGAATTAAATGAGATGCCAACCAGGTCCAGACGGTAACCTGTCCTGACACTCCACTCATCTGAATTTCAAGTAGAAAGGCCAGGGACAGGACAGGGCTCGCCCTAGGGAGAGGGGGTAATTCTGGAAGGAGAGATCGTATGGGTCAGTGGACTGATTTGATCAACGTAAGTGCCACGATAAAGAGAATGAAGTTGGGAAATTACGTGGGAGCACTGCAGCAAATCCCAAGAATCTGGAAACAGACGTCCGGTAAGCTGAGATAACCATAAGGGTACAACAGTTGCACAAGCCGGTAGTGTTTAACGCCCTTGACCTGCCCTTTTCTCCGTTTGTTGCCAAGGTTATAGCTGATTATGTACATAAATAAATCAGTCTCATGAGACTGTTGATCAATGGATTCACACTTCAGTTACTTAATATAAACAGAATGGAGTACTCAGAGGGTGGGTGCAGGGGACATATCACGTGACTGGCTAAAGTAGGTCTGACCGAAGACGTAGACACCTGAGTCAGACTGAGTGAGAAGAGACATACTGTGTTATGCCTTTTGACACTCAGTGTCGTGTTGCTTTGTATGTCTCCAGAGAGTTGTAGGTAACTAGATTTTGCTCTCTGGTCAAGGAGCGCTGAAGAGCAGCTTTGTTTATTGCCCATGTATGAAAATTTAACAGTCAGCTTAGCACAAAGGCTAAAATGGGGTAAATTGGCCCTGACTGAATTTTCTAATCAGCACAGTTTAGATCCCATTTATGTTTTCACACACACACAAAAAAACACATTTTCACCCAGCCAAGTGCATATGTTCATACCACAACAATGAGAGAAAGTTGGTAATGGAAGCATGAGGAGAAATGGAGGCAGGATGCCAATGTGTGGAAACCAAGGTGTTGGTAATGGCAAGATTTCCCAGCATGGCTAAAAAGGGTATCATTATTTTTCCTGAACCTCGATTCAGGAAGCTCTCACACCTTGGCCGTCAGTTACTGGAGTTACCACCCGTTTCCACATCCACTTGCATTTAACAAGTCCCTCTGGCGGTTCAGCGGTTCAGCAAAAAAAAAAAACGCTCTCCTCAAATGTGAAAACCTTGCTTCGATATTTTCCTCATGTTTAGGCCCAGCGCTTGGGGAATCAGCCCATGACGGAGGAGATTGATTGATTGAATGAAAGATTTTGAATTCTAATTGGCCCTGAGCTGCTTTAAATTCCCAAGCAGTGATCTAGTGTGATGGCCTGAGGGAATAACTAAGTCCCAGAGCGATGCTGGGGGGTTGAATTTCTGATGTGAAGGGCAGTCTTTCCATCTTGGTGGGTCTTGATACGGCCTGCCCATAAAGAGGAGCTTTCTCTGCTGCTGCCATATCTAATGACAACCTGAGCTGACCTTGGGCAGTGAAAGACTGGCAGTGTACATCCTTTTGAATTATGTAAAAAAAAAAATTAAACTTTCCCTTATAAAACATGTCAAATATACAACACATTGCTGTGTAACAATGTCTAAAACAGGAACCACTGTGGTGCCATCAAATTGTGCTCTATTTACCATGTTCGCGGGAAGACTGCATATGGTCGCCTCCCTCTTGTGGTATTCGCAACCTTGTATAGAAGCTCTTGTGTTACGATGTGAAGCTGAAAATTCAAATGCTGGAGCTGGAGCCAACAGTTGCTTTTACCGAGATCGCTTCAACGCAGAAAAGACAAAAGACGTTTGAGTCGATGGCGTGTAGGTGGCAGATGAATGGAGAGTTTTCTATCTTTGCGCGCCAGTGTCACACTCTAGGGTGCTTTCTTCATAAATTTTAAATATGTCTGAGGAAAATGCATTTGCAGTAGCCTCACCTTTTCATTACTCCGTTGCGCTTCCTACATCATTTTATCTGGCCGTTAGCTTGCTAAATTATTTGCCTCAGTGGCATTTAAAAAATGACAGTTGGCTGGCAGCGGCGTTCTCAGGACTTTTGTCTCATGAGTGACATGAAGGCAGCATATCTTCATGAGCTTAGCGTGATCCCTAAAATGCCCACCATTTTGTTTTCACAACTTCTGTATGTCTGTAACGTCACAACTACAAAGTTCAGTTTGAAGCAAGCAACGTGAAACACTGTACTGCAGCTTTTTTTAATTTAATTAATGTACTTCGAAAAGTATAGAGGAAACCCATAATGTAATATGTTTTTTGTCGGCGATTGTACTTACAAATAACTGTTGTTTGTTATTAACTAGCTACCTAGCATATATTCTGTGCACTAGCATGAGAGTGGTCAATACTCAGTGCATATTTCTTGCTAACTGGGACTATTATTTGTTATTTATTTCTTCTGTTAGGTCATACATGAAGGTCAGAGGTAATGTCAGCAATGTTGTGCTCCACCAAAATCCATGAAAAAAAAAAAAGTTCTTTATTTATACATAAAACTGGAAAAGGTGGCAAAAAAAAGTTTATATCTAGCCACTCCGCACAGAGCTGTGTCGGAAGGGGAGTGAGCCTTGTAGGTTTCCTTTTCCCCAAGCATCTCAATAAAAACAGTGTGCACAGTGTCAAATCCATTACTGCATCAACACAAAATTTGCCTATTGCCTATTAAATTTTATCCCTGAGGAAAAAAAGGATCAGTGGAGGTTCGCTAGTGAGCACTTGGGGGCAGACTGACAATTGCTTGTTATTATCTGGAAACTGAGATTAACAGTCTGTTAAAATCATGCAAATTCTTCTCTGCCCTAACAGCTACATTTCAGATCAAAGAACAAATGACTTCACATGGATGCCTGACTCATGATAATTATCTCACTGCATTGGCCATTGGCTTTTTGTATACTCAGCACTCTAGATATCTTGTAATTTGGGGGGCACCGGGGGTTGGACGCTTGAATAACCTTACAGCCGTTTTAAGTGGCAGCTGAATATAAACAGAAAATAAGACATTGACATTAGGTGTTAAGCACTTTATTTTTTATTTTTTTCCTCCCTTTTGATCTGAAATCCAAGACGCAAAGTCTTCACAGTAAAGCAGCGGCACAGCAGCTCTTCTCAGAGATCCACTCATTCCCAACTTCAGCACTTCTTCACAGATAAAGTCATAATACTCTATACTATGGGCAATACAGTAAATTATTTATTGCATACAGGAGATACAGATGACAAAAGTAACACTATTCTCAGTCACATAAAATCATATTTTTTATATTATACACTGATCAGACATGGCAATAACGTTGTTATATTTTAATATGAATCTTTTATATATTTTGGTTTTCTGTACCTCTTATACCTTCTCATAACTGTTTTGTCATGAAAAAAAACAGTGTACCCACTTACATTTGAAGTAGTTTATACATTCAGTATGTTCATCAAGACAATCAGTCACAAGAGTCCAAGCTGACGTTTGAATAAAAATATGTTGTTATTTTAAAGGGGAGGTGAGCCTGGTTGATCGTAATCTAAGTGTTAAAACTACCAGTACTTACCACTGGAATCTTGTTTGTAGTGATTCGTGCATTAAGTATTGCAATTAAATTGAGCTTCTATGTGCAAGACTGTTCCAGTAGTCTGGCACTGCCTGAGTCAGGGGTTTTAATTGTCATACTTTTAATAAGATACTGATATATCAAATATAGCTGTGGTTAGTAGGTTGATTTTTGCTCCCGGTCCCAAACATAATGGTCCTCCACGCTCTGCAAATAGTGTTTCCAGTTGCACAAATTTTAATTATACCTTTGTGAATATATTGCTCTTGAGAGACATGAGGGATCGTGTGGAGGAGTGAAAAGGAATTCAAAAGAATAAAACTTTACCCTCAAGGAGAGGAAAGGAGGAATGATGTGGAAATGTTTGGGCAATAATAAAACGTTTTGGGAAGTAATGCAGCGACTGGAGACTAGACCAACTGGATCATTAGAGATCAACAGGTGCAGTGGTAGAACAAGGACCCGAAGAGACTGAGAAACTGCCACAACATAAAACTGTCATGAACAGAAGCTCCTTAGGCTGTGCCACAGGTGGAGTTTAGGATATAAGCCAAGACAGTGAGTGAGAATACCGTAAAGCTTTCACTTGAAAGGGTGAAATTTCATGCTCATGTCTGAAGAGGGACAACAGAAAACACTTCATCGGCCTCACAAGCACAAGGCATGACATGACATCTGGCTCAGAGCAGAAGAGTCTACTACGCCACATTAATTCATATGTCTTCCCCCTGGATGTGGCGGCAGTCACAGTCGTTTCGGAGAGATTTATCTCCATCCTCCTCATGGGGCAGACCTACGACATTTCCATTCGTCACATGACAAAAAATCGCTGGACCAACGTGCGGACGGCGATGTTTCCATTTTCTGGTGCCTATGTGCCAATGGGGAGATGAGCGTTACCTGATGTAACTAATCCAAATGCTTATTCATGCTGTTTCACAGACAGAGAGAGGGAACCAAAAGGGAAATAGTTTCAAGGCGGGCAGGCAAAGAAATTCAGGAAAAGATGATGCACAGGATAAAGTGGATTGAAGGGAAGGAAAAAAGTGGCAGAACGTAGTGTTCTTGGATGTGGAGGGAAGATATGGATAAGAGGCAGGCTGAAGGTTGCAAAGGTAACTCGATCAGGGAGCAACAGAGGACACCAAGACAAATGAGTGACAGATGACTGAAGGAAGATCGTTGCGGCAGCGAGGCACTGTCAGCAAGGTTAACTGCTGGTATTTAATATGAAAAATGAACTTAGGCTGTGAGTAAATTGAGCAGTTATTGATAGTTATTGATATTCGGACTTCAATGAAGGAGGTGGACACTTGAAGGGTGCAGCATTAAACCCTGCACTACATGAAAACGAACGCAACCTTCAATGCAAAAACATACACGCAAGAAAAATTACATTTTAAATGATGTGCGCAACCCAAAAACCCAGTTTTAGCTATTAGCTACTCCTAGCTTGTTTCAGATTACTCTGCTGTACCTTGCTTGCATGACAACTCTTGTCAAAACAAAGATAGCTGCAGTTGCAAAAGCCAGTTGCTAATAATTACTAACACCTGCTCTCTACTAAAGAAAATGTTTTGTTTTCTTGTGACGCTTTAATTTAGTTATCTCTAAATCCCTTCTTAGAAAACACTAGAAACAGTGTTTGCACGTACAGCTGGTAGAACTGGCTCCTGGTCTGGGCGCCCATTGCTCTGGCTTCTAAGAATCCTATTTGCGGCGCCAATTGCACCACAGCCAGGCTCAGCCCTCATCAGTGCCCGGCACTCATCTAAAAACCATTTTCTTTGTGTGTCGTTGTGTTAGCACAGCTAAATTAGAATTGGCACTACTGAGACAACTTTAAAAGGAACGAAGTGCATTCATTAAAAAGACAGGCATCAAGATTTATCAAAAGAAATATTAAAGTTATCGCGCGCTGAATCATAGACATTTCACGCCGGCAATTACTGCGACCACTGTCAGACGTCAGGCATCTACGGTTTCAGAAAGATGTCCAAGTTGAATTTAAAGCATATTTGATCAAAAGCAGCCATAACGGAAAGAGACAGCGTCAAATAGGCAGTCAGACGATGCAAGTTAGATCCTGAACAGGGTGATTAGCTGAGAGGAAAATATGTTACACGAGCTGGCAAATAAACAGGCAGTCAGCAGGGTCAGGTTATTTTGGAGGTATTTAAGTGGCGAGAGGATTAAAACGAATGCGTAATAAAATCAGTGGTAGACGTGGAAATCAGGCAGGTAGGATGAAGCCATCAGCTCCATGCCCACTTAGTTGTCTACCACGGTGTGAGTGCTGATGATTATTCATTAGCCCCCCTAACTCTAACCGGTAAAACATTTACATCCTCCCCTTCAGGAGCTTCACAGACGTCTCCATCGGTGTCTGTCACTGTCAGGGACTGTGCGCACTGCAGTTCTTAAGGTGCAAATCAAATAGCCTTGTGTTCTTTCTGCAGTTCTCATCACCGTCATCATTAGGAGGATGCGGGCTATTTATGCACAACATGCAGCTAATATTGATTCACTAAACAAGCCGGGATGAGACTGTATCATGTATTATTGACTACCACTGCTGCATACTCGGAATACTGACTGAGAGACAAATGAAGTCGGTCTATGAGCACTAAGCTGAAATCTCGTAAGGACTTGTTAGGCAGTATGCCCTCAAGGTTTTTCTTACACGTGCCGCAGCTCTTACACACAGATTCTCGGAGGTCCGGCCCCATCATCAGAGTTAAAGCTCATGCCACAAAGCCAGAGGAGAGTGAGTGACATATAAAGATTAATCACACAATTTCAGGACTGCAGGGGATGAATGGCCGTGTGGGTCTTTTGTGCTGCGGTTGCCTGCCACGCGTGTGCGATTAAGCCTTCACCAACACTGCCATCGCAATCATCGTCCCCATTACAAGTCCAAGACGTTTGTAACCACCACCAGCAACATCAAGCAGCCTTTTCCCCCCTGATTTTAGGTTATACTAGTGCCAGAAGTATAGTTCATACATTGTGAGCTGCAGTTAAAATGGACGCACATGGGAAAAAAATACCTTTTTCTCAGCCACATTGGTATTTTATGGAAGTCAAGACAGAGCCAGACCTGAGAGTAAAGTAATTCAGATGATGACGGTGATGCAAGGGAACAGAGTTGGAGGTGAGAATGAAGAGGGCATGAAGGAAGGAGACAGAGGAGAGCTTCTGAGCCCAGAAGGAAGAGCAGTGTCAGTGTAAATTGGAGGTGAATGAGGCAGATAGAGATTATGGGCCGAAACAGTGTAGAGATTGAGATACAAGAGGTGAAATGGGGGATCAAGCTGGATGTTTGTGTGTGTCTAGTGTGCGTGCGTGTGTGTGGAGGTTGTGGCGACTGTGATAAAGAAAAAAAAAAAGGAAAAAATGTAGCACGAATGAGATGCTGAGTGGCACAAACAAAGAGGGAGGGGGGTCTTCTGCACGGAGGCTCTGTGGGGAGAGGAGTACAGCTGCACGGAGAGAGACGGAGGGAACTGCAAAAACAGCCGGCAGTAGCCCACTCGCTGGGAGCAAATATTATAAAGCAAGTGCGGTTTATTGGTAGATGGTGGAAGAAACTCTGGGATAAAATTGCAAATAGGCGAGGGAGGTGAGAAATCCCAGGTCGCCAGCAACACTCACGAGAGGGGAAGGCAGAAGAAGAGGAAACAAAGGAGAGAGCTGAGCCAGAGGAGGAGTGACCTGAGGTGGGGAAAGAAAAGCAGAAGAAAGGAAACGTGTGACAAAATCGAGGCAGGTAAGAGAAACTGTGAGCCCAAACCTGAAAAGGAGAAATGCTTAACATTGTCAAGATATAGATACATTTTCAGGGTAAAATATATGTAAACAAAATTAAATGTAAAATAACAGTGATGAAGAAAATGTATTTTGATGTGCATGCACATACGATTGAAAGCAAAAAACAAAAAGATGTGGTACTGGTCTGTGTGCTGTTCTGCAGTTTATGGCTTAAGAGAAAGAGGCAGAGTAGAATAGAAGATGCGTGAATTAATGAATGAATGAATGAATAAAAGGAAACTTGCACGAAGTAACAACGTAAAAACTGAGACGCAAGCCTCAGCCAAAGAGCAGCAAATGTGTGAGAGAAACTAAATAGAAGCTGATATCATTTTATGGTTGTTTAACTTTCATTGAGGCCATTAGGGATGGGATCAACAGTGTTCACATGCAGGATAATTTAGAATGCATAAATAATACACTGAACACGTCGCTATAAACGATTGCTTTGCTGAGACAGCCCCGAACACACGCTTGACAGTTTTGCACGATACGTCTGAAAGTAAGAGGAGACGGGGCCGAGGTCTGTTACCGTGAATGAGATTTATCTGCGAGGTGGAGGAGGAGGAGGCGAAGGAGGGAGGGCGGCATCGCTGGTGAGTAACAACTAGACAACAAGGAATAATGAGTTAGAGACGGGATCAGGGAGGCTTTGTGAATAAACCATGAGGCAGTGGTCTCATAAATCAGCAGCAGGTGGCAGGCTAAATGTCATGCATGCGTGCGAGGAAGTCACAGTAACAAGTGTAAATACAGTAGCCTTTCAAGACGCTGTCACTCATTGTTTTAATGTTCAAATGCGGGAGCATGTGAGCGCGTGGAAGCCAAATGGAGCAGCCGTTCATTTGTTAGTTGGAGCAGAAAGGCAGAGAATTGATACAAGTTTCCAGAGCGTGTTACACATACCAGAGAGGGGGAGAAAACAGGGTTTTGCGACATCAAAGGATGGAAATTGTGTTCTCCTGCAGATTTCCCCAGAGGTTTGTAATCACATTCAATTTGGTGCTGCCACCCTATGGTGAAACCAGAAGAGAGGCTATTAAAGGCTTATGTATTGTGTTTTGTCACCTCTCTCTGAGCAGCGCTGCTGACCCCTGCCTGCTGAACCACAATGTGTGCACAGCTGCATGCGCTACTGGTCTTCTTCCTGGCCTTCGCACAGGGGTGAGATCTATCATAAGCTGATAATGGTACTTGCATCGATTAAAACTACTATTTCAGTCTCTGTAAAATGACGTCCGTGGCCCTCTTCTCTTCTCCTGTCTCATTCCATCTCTCTGCTTTAATCAGCCATTGTATGTTCCCCAGCAACCACTGGGGTGAATGGAACGACTCTCAGCTTCTGCCGACAATTCAGAAGCTCATGAAAGGATACAACCGCTATCTCAGACCCAATTTCAATGGTACTAAGTAGCTCGCAAAGTCATGTTTGTGCTGAATTTGAAGTTTTCCTCATCAAAGCAGTAAGTGTGTCTCTTGACTGGAAGCTGACCCATTTACAAACCCTGCTGTGTCTCCGTCTTGTACAGAGGGTCCTGTGGAAATTGGAATGAGCCTTGATATCGCCAGCATTGATGCCATCTCCGAAATCAATATGGTAAACCGCTCTTCCTCCTATTTCTGTGACAGTGGGTGATATGAGGGAGCCGATTTAAGAAATAAAAGCCTAATTTCCATTGCACCATTTCTTCATTAGGACTACACAGCGACCATCTTCCTCCGCCAGCGCTGGCGTGACTCCCGGCTGGTGTTCCCAGGCAATGAGAGCGTGAGCGTGGACGGTCGCCTGGTGTCACTGCTCTGGATCCCTGACACCTTCATCCCGGACTCCAAGCGCTCCTTCCTGCACGACGTCACCGTGGAAAACCGCCTCATACGCATCTTCAGCAATGGAACTGTTCTCTACGCTCTTCGGTTCGGCCTATTGATTTGACATTTACTGACATTTGATACGATAATTTGCACCTGAGTTTTTCTCGATCTGCTGAGCTTGAGAAAAATTGACCTGGAACAAAACGAAAATCAAACCGTGCTGGTCACAAAATGAAAACGTTTTCACGTGGTTTCGGATTTTTCTGCTGTAATCAATCAAGAGCTGGCCTCAGGTTCTACTCAAAAAGAAAAAAAGGAGTTTTTCCTAATATCTAATCTGTAATGTCACATTGCAACACAGGTTTTTTTTTTGAGTAGATAGCAAGACTGAGGACAGAAAGGTCAACTTTGTGGTGTGGACTGAATATTGCATGATTCAGGAACCTGCCCTCGTTCTGGCATTACATTAAAGACTCCGTGAGTCTAAAGATTAAACAAGCAGAATCTTTTCATCACTCCAGGATACCACTGCACATACCACTTGTACATAATTAATGAATCAGATTCCAAAATAAGATGCTGACACCTCATAAATGAGTCTTTGTTCTCTTGATTGTTGCTTGGAGGAAGACAGCCAACTGTCTTCACCAAGTTTTATGAAGCTTTCTAATGAGTTTGCTATAACTACCCCACAGTATCACGGCTACAATCGCCTGCAACATGGATCTGACCAAGTACCCAATGGACAAACAGGTGTGCACCCTGCAGCTGGAGAGCTGTGAGTACTTCCCCTGGGCCCTCCATCAATCCACCATCAAGTCTCGGACATAAATCATCCTCATCCCATCACCACTATCACCATTTTCATCCTCCTCATCATCAGTGTAGTGAGTATCCAGCTGAACGGGCGACATTACTGCTGAGTAGGTCAGATTCACCACAGCTTAATGAGCGTTTGCCTTGCCAGGGGGCTACAACCTACAGGATGTGGTGTTCTACTGGACCAGAGGGAACGATTCAGTGAAGGGTTTGGACACTCTGCGACTGGCTCAGTACAGCGTGGAGAGCTACTATACATCGGTGTCTGAGGCTGTGTACGAAACAGGTACCACGCTACCCAGGAGTCACACTACTTGTGGAGTTACATAATGAAAAAAATCCTTGAAGCGCACAGTGGTAATACAACACATTTGTGTCTTTCTGTGTTTCTCCGCAGGACAGTACCCCAAGCTGGTGCTGCATTTTTCTCTTCGTAGGAACGTGTTGTTCTTCATCTTGGAGACATATGTTCCATCCGTTCTGCTAGTGGTGCTCTCCTGGGTCTCCTTCTGGATCAGCCAGTCATCTGTACCAGCCAGGACCTGCATTGGTCAGTACCAGAGTTCATACTCCAAGTTTATGTACACTTGGTTTTCAGCTCATACACCAGTGAGAGACTAGTAACATACTGATATTTGCCAGTGTTATAGCACATTATTTAATGTGCCTCAATCTGGTTTTATATTATGCAGCACAATTAAAAATGAATATTTTGTTAAAATAATGTGCTATATAGAAGAATTGTGTTTGAGTGAAATGATTACTTTGACTGTGTCCACTCAACTCCTATTTTGCCACCTGATAGGCAGCTGTAAAGTGTCATCAGTCATTCATCTATATTAGGACGCATTTTAAATGTTTAGAATTAAAGAAAAAATAAATAAATTCGAGTTCAAAGTTAGTGTTTGGATGGCATTTTACATTCAGCTCAGAGCTAGGAGCACACAAGTACAGACCCTTTCCAAAAAAAATGAGAATATAATTTTTTTATTTAATTTCCATAATTCCATTCAAAAAGTTAAACTTTCATAGATTATAGATTCAGGGCCCACAATTTAAACGATTTCAAGTATTTATTTTTTTTTAACATAATTTGGGCTTCCAGCTCATAAAACCCACAAAAACAAGAATTCAAAAAAAAAAAAAAAAATTGAATACTGTGAAGAAATCGCCATTTACTTCTCAGTTTTTGCAGAAAAAAAAAAAAAAAAAATCAGCCTGTGGCATTGCCTGGGAGTTATGGAAGCCCAGGTTTCCTTGATGCTTGCTGTCAGCTCTTCTTTGTTGTTGGGTCTGGTGCCCCTCATTTTCCTCTTGAGAATACCCCATAATTCTCAATAGGGTTTAGGTCCAGCAAGTTGGCTGGCCAATCAAGCACTGTGATGGTATGGGCAGGGGCCAGGTCCTACTGGTAGATTAAATCTGCATCTCCATACAGATCCTCAGCAGAAGGAATCGTGAAGTCCTCTAAAACATTCTGGTAGACTGTTGCAGTGACCTTGGATTTAAGAAAGCAGAGTTTACCAACACCTGCATCCCAAATCATGACTGACTGTGGATATTTTACACTGGCCCTCAAGCAGCTTGGGTTCTGTTCCTCACCCGTCTTCCTCCAAACCCTTGGACCTTGATTCCCATATTAAAAGGCACACTTTACTTTCATTGGAAAAGAGGAACTTGGACCACTGGCCAACAGTCTAGTCCTTCTTCTCCTTGGCCCAGTTGAGACACTTCCTACATTAGCTCAGGTTCAGAAGTGGCTTGACCTGAGTAACCCAACAGTTGTAGCCCATCTCCCTGAATGTGGTGGTTTTTGAAGCTGTGACTCTGGCCTCATTCCACTCGTTCTGGATCTCTGCCAGATTCTTGAATCTTCTGTTTGATAATCTGCTGAAGCCCACGGTCATTTCTTTTGCTGGTGCATCTTTTCCTGCCAGATTTTGCCCTTCCACTAGACTTTCCATTGATATGCTTGGACACACCACTCTGTGAACAGCCAGCCTCCTTAGCCATGAACTTTTGTGGTTTACCCATCCTATGGATGGTCTTCTGGCCAGTTGTCATGTCTGCAGTCTTCCCCATATTGAACCAAACTGAGACAATTGAACCAAACTGAAGCAATTTAATGACACCTGGGGAAAGTTTAAAACATTTTTAAAACATTTTTGCCCTGCAAGATTTGGACTGATTTCACAGTATTCTAATTTTTTGAATTCCTGTTTTTGTGGGTTTTATGAGCTGGAAACCCAAATTATGTAAAAATAAACAAATAAATACTTGTGGGCCCTGAATCTATAATCTATGAAAGTTTAACTTTTTGAATGGAATTATGGAAATTAAACAACTTTTCTATGATGTTCAAATTTTTTGGAAATGGTCTGTATAAGTGTAGGTTAAGGTGTCAAGTCCAGCAGTACCTTAAATGAACCTCTAGAAAGATTCTGTAAAAGAGAAGCTTTTTTCTACTGATATACACAGCCTAGCCTAGTAGATACAAGTTACTGCATGGGCAATTATCTTTCAGCGGGCATCAAGTTATTCAACCCCAACTTACAGAAACTACTAAGATTGGGTTAAGAACTGTCCAACGGATGCTTAAAAACTGAAAGGATAGTGGTGAACCATCGTATTTCAGGCAAAAATCACAATCATCAATTCCTTAAATGTTGGGGGAAATTAAATCAAAGAAAAACAACAGTAGAACTCAGGGCTATGTTTAATAGTGAAAGTAAAACCATTTACACACATACAATACAAAGGGAACTCAAGGGATTGGGACTGAACAGTTGTGTAGCTTTAAGAAAACCACTAACCAGTGAGGCTAACTGGTAAGAAAATGTTTCAGTTTGCTAGGGAGCATAAAGATTGGAGCAATGGAAGAAGGTCATGTGGTCTGATGAGACCCACCCATTATGCCTAGTGTCTACTGTTTTTCGGCCTGTGGGGTCAGTGCTATGATCTGGGATTGTTTCAGTTGCTCAATTCTAAGTTCAGCCACATTATGCCCAAAGAATGAGGTCAGCTGACTACCTGAATCCACTGAATGACCAGGTTATTCCATCAATGGATGGATGAATGAATCAATGGATCTTCCCTGATGGGCATCGAGATATTCCAAGATGACCATGTCAGGATTCATCAGACTGAAATTGCGAAACAGTGGTTCAGGGAGCATGAGACATCATTTTCACACATGGATTGGCCACCACAGAGTCCAGACCTTAACCCCATTGAGAATCCTTGGGATGTGCTGGAGAAGCCTTTGCACAGGGGTCAGACTCTCCCATCATCAATACCAGTGAACAAATTAATGCAACACTGGATGGAAATAAATCTTGTGGCATTGGAGAAGCTTCTTATCCAAACAAGTGATTATTGCTGTAATCCAACAAAATATTAGAGTGTGTATTTCAAAACTGTTTCATGAAAATCCAAAGACAGCAAAAGAATGAAAGATATTGAGAGGGTGTGTACATTATGAAAATTCTGTCTGTGTCCTTCAGGAGTGACAACGGTCCTGACAATGACCACTCTCATGATGGGTGCCCGCACTTCCCTGCCCAATGCCAACTGCTTCATAAAGGCCATAGATGTTTACCTGGGCATCTGTTTCACCTTCATCTTTGGTGCACTGTTGGAGTATGCCTGTGCTCACTTTTACACCATGCAGCACCAGACCATAGAGGATTTACACCGGGTGAGCAAAATGCTTAGGCTTAAACATGGCAAACAAGGCAAAATGTCCATATTGATAATAGAGATATGTTAATAGAGATATCAGTCCATCTATTTGTCTGTCTAACAGGAACTTCTGAGGGAGCTGAACGAGTCTAATGGAAACGGCTCGATCCCCATTGTCAGCTCCAGTCAACCAAACCAGTCAGTGGATACTGGCTCGACTGCGGAGGAGCCCACAGAGCAGTCAATGAACAGTGACGCCAATAAACACTCTGGATCGAAAGAGAAGATGCAAAGCCAGGGCTGCGGTTTGACATCAATGAGGGATGCATCACGCAGAGCAGTGTCCATATTTGTCGTGGAAAACCCACACAACATTGATCGTCATGCTCGCACCGCATTCCCCACGGCATTCCTCTTTGTCAATATCCTATACTGGCTTTATTATCTCTTTCTCTGAGTGCAAGCGGCAGACAAGATCCTGTCACTATCCTGAAGCTGCTCTACCTCCTCATTTGAGACCCAATACCAGTCGTCACTGCCTGGATCTGAAACAACCTTTTTGTACCTTTTTAGGATATCAAATTGGTGAAAAGCTGTTGGTCAGGACTACAAACCGTAAATTATTTCTATTGATCATATATGAGTGGATGGCTTCCAACATATAAGCATGTAAGAGTGTTGACATGAAGCTTCTTTTATCTGTAGATCAAATGAGGATGAGTTAGCTGCTAGAACTGCACCAATATTCTTTTCTGCATTAAGTTAAGACTTTATTAAGCATTGACTGTACATATGGATGGCGAAAATGCTCTTCCAATGTGAAGCCAAAGCAAGTATAGCTCCCCCTGGTGACTGGCTGCAGTATAGGTCACAAGCACCACCTCCTCTGTGTTAGTGAATGGGACTTTAGGTAGTTAATATAATGTTGTTGCATGTTTTAGTGTCATTTTTTTTTAACAAGTTTTGTTTTCGTTAGTTATTTGATTCTATAGAAACAGCAGGATGTGACATAATGGCGACTACCAGTTGCCATGCCAACCGCTCCCTAATGCTGTTTGAGTTATAAGATTTAAAACAAACAAACAAAGAACAACTACAGTGTATAATCCAACATTTCTGTGCAACTGGTGGAGGTAGAGCAGAGGATAGTGTTAATTAAACACAAACGCAAATATTTCCAGGTGTGGCCATGTCATCGGTATATCCGCGTGGCTCCACTTTCGGACCGTACTGCGCAGACTCTGGCTCCAAACTTGCAAAATGGTGCCGCCCGTATCCCCGGGTAAATATACCGTCAGATTGCGGTGACTTGCCATCCATATTTGTACAGTCTGTTATTAAGAGTCAAATGTAGACTAAAAATGTAGTTTTTCGTGTTTTGTCTGAATCACATCGTTTGTATGAGACCATATATTTAATGCGTTGTATATTATATCAAAATAAAAGGATATATAAATGACTGGCATGTGCTGAAGCATTTAATGCAGAAGAAGTTACGTGTAAGTACAGTAACAAATGATAAAACTATCAAATGTTTGGAAACAAGACAAATTTATTATTCCCTTATCCAGGTAGGAGGACAGTAAAGTGCAAATATAGACCACAGGTTCAGCAGAAAAGGTGTTAAAATCAATTTCTCCTCAAAATTTGATTTGCATCAGTGAATAGCACCACTTTGTTAGTAATTCACTTATCAATAACAGAAGTGTTCAACTGTATTAGATAAAGGTCAAGTGGATGTAGGATTTTGGTCTGATCAGTGTAGTAGCAGAGCTTCAGTCTGAGAAGAGAAGCAAACAAGTGCAGTCATAAAAGATAAGTCGGTATCCTCTGTTGCATCCAGGTGAATAACCCATGTCAGGTAGAGTGATGCATGAAAGTTTAAAGCATCTGAAATATTTAGATTGTTGCTCATCACCCAGTACCATGAGGCATCGGATCTGTCTCAAACACAGTAAAACAAGAGCCATGGAGTCTGTTTGGTATAACATGAACAGGAAGATGCAACTGAGACATTTGCCAAAGAATAGATTCCATGTCTCCAAAATACCTGGAACAACCCATCTCTCAAGTACCCAGCAAAACAGATTTCCTTTTGATACTTTGTACAAAGTCAACGGATATCTTTCTCTTATCTTATGCCTTGCAAGAAATGAAACATTATAGCAACAGAATAAAGATAGTAACTCCATACAAAACAGTAGTCATGGCTCATTATGTACAGTTTGACATATAAAAAAAAGGCACATTATGATTTAAACGGCCTCTTATCCTCTAAATTTCAACACATCACATTACTTAAGTTGTCTTTGCCAGCGTGGCGCATCTCTGGTGCCAACACAATCTCTGCTTTCCAACATGATGCACTCACTGTGCTTTCGGTACACTTCACTCATGCCTTTCTTTCATAAACCCTGCCTTCTTTCTTTCTTATTTTTTATTTTGATTCCCATATTTTTAACAGTCACTTAAGACCCTCTAATCCGAGTTGTCCTTTAAGGGAGTAAATATATTCAATATGATGTACCTCCACCTAGTGGCAGATTCATTTAATTACAGTTGATGCATTCCCTCGGTAAGCCAAAATGAAGTCATGGTTTTTAGGGAGATTATCCTTAGAGGGAGTGAAGGTGGAAATCGTCCCATCCTGATTTCCATTTAGTCTCCAGTCATTTACATCAAACTCCTCTTAGGTTCCTTTCTTTGACTCCCATTCCTGTAGAAACAGGCAGGTGATTTAGTTAAAAAAACACTCATAAAAGTGAAGCATTAGGCAATAATGCTGAAACACAATAACTGGATGTTTGTTAGCCTTAAATAACTGCTCTCTAATATGCTTTGTGTAGTTGGACCAATAGAAAATAATAACATTAATAATAAGAGATACCTTCATAATATATTGTTATCATCTTAGATAAGCAGCACAGTTATCATCAGATTATTCAATAAGCTACTTTAGTATTTTTAGTTTATGTGATAGCTCACAATAAAGTGGGCCATCACATAGGCTTCTATTATATCTGTACACCAAAGTATATGAATGACTAAGAAGAAAATTGAAGTGGATTGTGAAATAATAATGCCCCGAATAAAGGATCATGCGCAGTGACAAAATCACATTTGTTATGACTGAAAATATAGTAATACATGTGAGCACTGAACTGGTAACTGTCTGCGCCATCTTACAAAGACCCTATTGTCTATCTATGTATGAACTGTGAAAACCTATTTGATGACGGCACATGCTGCTGTGATTCTATTAACCCCCCTTGGAGACTGACAGGAAAATCTGTCCTGAGTGACAGGGAGAGAAACTGAGTGTGGGAGGATGAGTTTGATACCTTCGCTTTCTGCATGACAGTTCCGATAGAAGGCGCGTAAACAGATGGTGGTCTCTTACGCATCTCTGCGGCACAGTTTACTGGTAGAGTCTCGCTGTAGATATTCTGGATCTTTTTGCTGCATGCCTACAGAGGAAGAGGACATAAAGAAGTAAATAAAAAAAATCTGAATGCAGACTGGTGTCTGTCTTGCAACGTGTCAAGAAATGTACCTTAGCAGGAGGTTTACCCTCCACCGGGGCTCCCAGCGCTCCACCTGCCATGCTCTTCTTGAGGTTTTCTTTGACCTGAGTCAGTCGCAGCTCCAGGTCCACCCTTTCTGCCTCTTTAGCTCGACAGGTTTCCTCTAGCTGGGAGATACGCTTGTTCAGGAAGGGCTTCCTCTTATCTGCTCCACAGAGACACAGCAGCACATAAGCAGGGTAAGACTGCATCTGCACATATGGATTTCCATGTCCAGCATGTTGCCAATACAATTATGGGCAATTTTTTTCTATACACTTTTATATTTCACTGCAGTTTCACATTAAAATCGGAAAAGGTGTATGGAGGTGAGAAAATATGAAACTTAATATGTTAAAAACTTTAAAAACAGTGTGCCCAAGTGTGAAATTCACTGGGAATGGAATATACTATATTGTACAATTAGGGCAGCATATACTTCACGCATCAAGAGGAAATTATTTAGACATAGAGGAAATTTTCATAACCTTGTTGTTGGTTTTAATAATAATAGTCTAATTTAATCCTGTGGGGGCGATTCTCTTCTCACATGTCCCTCACTAATAATGGAGTTCAGAGTGCAGGGTCAGACACAGAGCAGTGATACAGTATGCACCAGCGGCAAGAAAAAAAAAAAATCATCTTGCTCTCTTGGATACAGGATATACATCTTAGATGTGTTGTTCATTTTGAGATTATATAGACTAATTCGATTTTCCTGATTCACACAGCGGGGTCTAGCAATTACCAACAACCGTCTGCTGTCTCTCTTTCCATTATCTTCTTACCAGAGGCAGTCTTCAGCTCTTCCTTCAGCTCTCTCTTCTCCTGTCGCAGGGTCACTAGTGCATCTCTTATTCCAACCTTTTCTCTCTCCAGCTCCTCTTTTTCTTTGAGGTAACGCTTGGCATCTTCCTCTGCTCGCGTTTTCCCATACCTTCCGTACTGGTTGGCATCTGGGCGGGAGCAAAGGTGGGAGGTCAGACGTGCAGGGGTTATGGGAAGAAGATAAAACCTCTTGCAGTGAACTGTCTGCCTGCCTGTCAAGTGAATCCCACTCTGTACATGGGAGTATGTTTGGATATGATGAGGGCTCTGAAAAACGTGCACCACACTAATGTGTTCTTTTTTTTCTCACTATTTAAAATAAGAGTATTTCAGAAGGACGATGATGGGATTCAAGAATAAAACAAAAAAAAAACAAAACACACACTCCTGCAGAGTAAGAGGTCAGGAGGCGAGACAGCAGATCTAATGTGAGTGTCCAATAAATCTCAGGTTACATCCTGAAGCTCTCTGGCCTGGAAAGGCCTGCCTCTTTGATGTGTCCATGAACGCAGAGTTGCCGACATCGAGAAACGCCAAGAAGCACACCGGCTAGCCCAGCACACTGATATCACATATACCAAAACCCAAGACACTCATCTTATGTACTTGCATAGCAAAGAAAATATGGAGCAAAGGAGCAAATGGGAGAGGCAAGACAGAGGGAAGAGATTACAGATGGAAAGTGAGAAGATGGTTGAGAAGAAAGAGGAAAAGGAATACTGAGCCAGGTGGAAGCTCAAGTTTTATGACAGTCAGTCATGTAAAAGGAGTGTTTGATCAGTGTAGGCTCACTGCACTAGATCACTGGAATCTATGGTCATAGGGGAGATGTGTATTACTTATTGTTTCCTTCGAAAGTCTGCAGGCAACCTCTACTCATGCTCTATTGAGCGACACAGATGGAAAGTAGGGATGTATGCTACGCTGAGAAACTATATGCCACGTAAACCCATGTTCATTGATAAAGGGATTCCACAAGGATCAATTGTAGGTCTTCTTATCTTGGTCTTCTTATCTTAACAAACAATCCAAAATGGTGAGTCAGGGTTCGTTCATAAAACCAGAGTAATTTGTTTCATCCCTGCTGACAGCCAGACCACCCAGCAATCCCTTCTTGACAAAGTTTCCTATAGATCCTCTCTCTATTCCGACACACGCTGCTTCCATTTAATTCAAAAAACAACTAATTACATACTTCTTAAGTATGATGATTCTGTATAGACCACAAGTGCAGAGTGTGAACCTCTGCAATCTGTAGACAATCGTACAATTTATACCACATCTGTCGGATTTGAAACAGCAATGCATTTCCCATAGTTTATGTATCATTAATAGACTAGCACCAGTTGTATGTGAATGTTTTAATTGGTAACATCGCTCTGTGAAGTCTCTCAATCAGGAGCTCTCCTGCAAAAGCTGCTTGTGCATTAGGTTTCAAGGTTTCAGTCCTTCTGTCATGGTAGTTTATGAGGACGTGGTCAGCACCACTGGAGGTACTGCAATACTACTCTCAAAAACCATCTACACATACTCACTTGAGCCCGTTCGCTTTAGAGAGACCAGCGGCTTGGTTCTGTCAGAGTCGCTGCTTGAGAAACTTGAGCGTCGCTTCCCTTGGTTCCCAGACTGCTGCCTGCGGTTCTCCCCTGACTGGGTGGAGTAGAGAAGGTTGGGGGTTGGGGGGTAGGGGGGTGACAGATGTGGGAGGATGAGAGCAGAGGGGAAAAAAGAAAAGCAAAGTTTGTATGTAAGGCTAAGCAATAAACTTCTCCTCAGATTTATTGACCCGAGACCGCTGAGGTGTGTATGTTCATGGCTGTAGGTGGTGAGAGGTTTGTGTTTAGTTGCATGTCAGCGGGGTTAAGGAGGGGTTTTATAGCCTGTAAAACTGCTATGACCTCTTGCCTTCTTCTCATCAGTCTGACTACTTTGTTTTTTTTTTTTTTTTTTTGGTATTTTTCTCCTCCCAAGCTATCACTACGCTTTTTCATTTGCTGAGACCTACAAAAACGTGGAATGTGATAGTCACGCAACAGGGCGTTGTGTGTTTATTTGGGTGACTGATATGGGGTGTCACATTCAGACAGTGGCAGTCCCCAACAGCTGCACACACACAGACACACAGCTAATCTCCTCACATCCAACTAAACACACAAGATTTCATTAAAGCTGGAAAATGTATGCGTGCATTTGAGGAACCCCCACCTGCATGTTCTCATTAGGGACCTCATCGTATGTTCGGGAATCCGTGGAGGTGCTGCTGGATGAGGTGGCCCACCTAGGATCAGAGAGGAAGCGGAGATTTAGCCTGTGTGAGGTCGAAACATTGCCGCACTGTGATCCGTGGCCCTGCCTTGACCTCGTCTGAGCGCTTTATCTCACTCACAGGAAGGAATGCCGCGCAGCGTCGCGAATGTTGGCGATGGTGTCCACGTCCACGTAGTCGTAATGCAGAGACTCTGGGTCTGTTGCCGAGCCTGTTTCTGCCAAGAGGACACCGAGCCATCGTCCAAGTTCGTCAGAGCTGCTCGCCTGATAAAAGAAGAAGTGGGGGTAATGAGGGCAGTGGGGCTAGTTTTGACACCAAATTGACATATTGTCACTAAAGGTTTCATATTCACAACTTTGTTTTGGTTTCCACCCACTCTCGAGAGACAGAGCTCACTCATTAGTCAATAATTGCTTCACAGTTAGTTTATCAGAGATTTCCAAGTGAAAACAGCTGCGTGCTGCTGGCCAAGATAAGGTTGATGAGAAGAACGAGAGCGTATCAAAACATTAAGTTAACGGTACGCCTAAAATTTCCAAAAATCTCAAATGTGCAGAGGGGAACTGGAATGTCTCCATTAGTCCTTACCCTAGTTTTATGTAAGCAACTGAACTGTACTCTACCTCTAAAGCAGCCACCTCCGTGCTGTTCCGTAGGATGCGGAAGGCGAAGGGGTGTTTGGGTCCAAGCCCCGGAACCACCTCACAGCCGAGGAGGGGAAGGGAAGGGAGGGCGGTCCGAGGGTCTCCTTTGTCATGGTAGAAGTGCAGGGAGCCTCGGCACACACAACACCACTGTTCCCGCCACACCTGGTTCACCAGGACTGACAGGTGGCCTGCACGGTGAGGAGGGTAACACACACACACACACACACACACACACACACAAAAAATTACAAATCTGCAAAGTCGGGCTCAGAAAGAGGGACAGTGAAGCTGGCTCTGACCTTGTCGGGGGTTGCTGTGGTTCGCCCGGGTATCACCTGGCCGAGGGGGTTTCTTCTTGGAGAAGCTGATGATGCGTGTGATCTTGCGGCCTGCAGCCAAAGCGCCCCGCTTCACCTTACCTACGTCAAAAAATAAAAGGATTTATCGGGGTATTTTTTTTTAACAGAGCTCTCGTCTCCATCCCAGAACACACTCAGTATGAAAAATGAGAAACAACTAAAATTTCTGAACTGTTGCAGTCCTAGAAAGTGGAAAACAACATTTAACATAAACATTTTTTTGTAATAAAAGAAGCAGTGTGTGTCTCACCATTCTCTCTGCAGTTATCTCCAGCAGACACACCCACACTGTCTGAATCTGATGTGTTCCGCTCTGCAGATAACCTCTGAGGAAGAAACACACAAACACAGGTTTAGATTTTCAACAGCTGAGCCCCTTACTGGACTCTCTGTCTGCGGTTTTCAAAGTCGAGCTGAGCCTGTCTTCACTTGTCTTTGACTGACAAATTGCTTAATAACTATACTCAAGACAATTCTTCCCATATGTATCCACCTCTGGATTCTTACACTTTCTGCGTTTGTTTCACAGTCATGTAAACACGTCATAAAGAGACACTCATCCTCTGCTTGTCTCTCCTTTTAATTCTATTCCGGGCTTTTCTCGTCACTTTTGTATCTTGTACAGTTTATGTAACCGAGTGGTTGAGCTTTAAAGAGGATGTGACTCACCACTGCCTCTGACATTATTGCCTTAACACCCAATTACAAAGCATAAGTCCCCTTTGTTCTGGAAGCCAAACGCAGGTATCGTGGTAAACGGTGTTGAGCCAACCAGTTATTTAGGAAAATTGATGGTGACAGGACAATTGCTGCACACCCACCGTCAACTTTTCCTCGCCTGGGCTGTTAAGGCGAATGACGTACTGAGGACAAAAACCATGTAAACATCCTCTCGTCCGCACTCACCTTGTCAAGTTCCTGTTTTCTCGGAATGACGGGAGATGCAGGTTCCTCGGGCCCAGCGCTCTGACCGCTCACCTCTCTGACAACCTGTGGAGATATTTTACACCCATGACATTGTCCTTTCTTCTCCACATCCAGTGATGACTGATGGCTGCCCTGCTGATCTGCATTCTGGAAGAAAATAGAGTTACTTTCTGCTGTACCGTGTTAAAATTTACCTTAAGCCATCTGTGAGCCTGCTCCTTGCTTTGCACTGCTAGCACCAGTGTGTCTCCGTTGGGTAAGGTGAAGCGAAGCTCGTGGTGCTTTCTCTTGCTATCTTTGGGAGCGTAGACCACAGTGCACTGGGGCAGCAGAAGGTCCACATAGGGGCATGTGTCCTTAGAACTCTTATAGCACTGTGGAAAGGAGGACGCGTTACGTCAAAACAGAGAAATATGTAGGTTAAGAAGATCCTCTAATGGAGGTGAAACTTCTCACCTGCAGTCTGTTCTCCCGTATGACGGTGAGCTGTTTGGCCCACTGGCCGAAGCGTTTCTTACGCAGCAGGAACGCACAGATGCGACAATCTCTGGCAGGAGGCATGGAGCTCTCATCTGAGGGCCACTGATGAGTGAGCCTCGCCCCGGGGCTCCTGTCTTCCTCATCCTCCTCGTACGATTCATAGGAACTGCTCAGGGCGTCGGAATCATTGTCTGAAAGAGAATCAACGCAGAAGATGAAGTGCACAGTAATTGACAGAGAAAGGAGAGTTTTATTCAGATTTTTTTGGGGAATATGAGCTCACAGGAGTTTTTGCGATGTGAGTTTATGCAGGTAGTGGGATAGTGATTTTCGGCATCTTCATAACCATCTTCTATGGAGTTGGGAGGGCTGGCTCTGACTGAAAATTGAAAAAAATAAAACATAACTATCGTATGTTCCATCACGCACTTTTACATATACGTTGCACTTTGTAATTACGTTTGGAACTTAGTGCTATATGTTTATATCATTCAAGGTCTTAGAGGTTTTCACTGAAAAAAAATCGACGTTACCGAAGCGGCAGCATGCTAACCTCGTGTAATTATGTACTCAGGCATCTTTCCAGGGCTGAGGGGCACAGCCTCCTCGTAGTAGTCCTCAGGAGGAGGCGTTGTGGGCAGTGGGGGAGGAGAGTCGGCCGAGTGTGGGGCTGGGGAGTCTGCACGGCTCTGCTGAGGGAGACGCATAAACACAAACATGACTCTCCAATTTCCTCCACAACCAAGCTTGTTTTTTTTTTTTCTTCTTCTTCCGAAGCCAAAGAACTGCATAATCAAAGAGATACAGGGAATAAACCACTAAATGATTTCCATAAATTAGACATATGGGCTCTGGGCGGATCCCTTAACCTCCCCTCTTCCAACGGCTTGCAGAGTGATGAGCATGAGAGCGAAGGGGAAAACCCCACAACATGGAAGACAGTCTCTTCTTTTCACCGCCTCTTCGGTCATTAGTCATTAGACAGCATTAGCAGTCTTTTTCACATTTGGATTGGCAGAGCGAACACAAGAGAGATGCACATGCATGTGTCATTTCCCCTCCAGGATTTAAAGCCAATATTTCATACTGAAAGTGACAAGCAAGAAATGAACTATATATTCACCACTTGCCTGTTTTGAAGTGTTGGTTTCTGTGTTCTTGTCTTCTTTCAGATCGTCTGTAACGTCCTTTAGGTCTCCGAGCTCACAATCTACAGAGGACATGCATTTTAACGCTCACTTTGGATACATTAGGAGCAAGATATAGGCATCTAATAACTATATACATACATATATATACTGTATGTGTGTGTGTGGTGTATATGTGCATGTACCAAATGTCTCAAAGAGAGACTCCACAAAGCTGGTGCCATTTCTGTACACTGATGAGTTCATGTAGATGTAGTCTGGTCTTGATACTGGAATAGAGGAAGAATGAAATGTGAAGTGAATAAATGAGAAATGGTGTGTTGGATGCTGTTATCATTTCAAAACCTTAAAGTCTGCAAGGAAATGGATGCTCCCACGGTCTCCATGTCTTTACATGTGCAAACTGTAACTGTATTACATGAAAGCAACCTCCCACACATTTCTTTTAGTCAGTTCATCCGTCTTTACTCCTCTCTCTGACCTGATGGCTGTATCTGCTGCAGCAGGTTCCCCACGGAGGCCTTCTTCTCCTGAGTGGACGAGCTCAGGTTCTCCTGGTCCAGCATCTTTAGCAGCACGCCCAGCTCGCTCACCAACACCTCCATCGCTGCGCGAGAGGGGGGAGAGGCGAAAGGTCAGGGTGGCACGAGGCCCGGTGTGTAAGCGGAGAGGTCAAAGGTCAGGTCGACAAGTCTAAACAACCCCCAGGCGTGTTACCATGACCCCATTTTTTCTTCTCCGTTTCCCCCTGGGCACTTCTTTCATTTTCTGTCACTTCGCGGCAGTTTGTTAGTATCCTCCTGAGTCTTATGCCTCCCTCCAGACTAAACAATGACAAGAGGCTACAGCGACAGGAAGCATGTTGGCTAATTGCTCATTAACCCAGAAAGAAAGTAGATCCGAAGCCACCAAAACCGACAACAGCACATGAAGAGAGCTTCCGGCAGAAAAAAAAACATTAGAGAAACCTCTGAGTCCTGCACGCTCACTGACAAATGGGCACAAACACAAACTGTCACTCTCAAAATGAGATAACTTTGCTGCTAAGATTGCAAAGCTTTTGGCAGAAATATTAGATTATGTCCTGCGGCCCTCTAAAAGCACAGCTAATTGTATAGTGCGGTAAGATATTCTGACAAGAATAACCGAAGAACCACTTTACAGATCCCAGAACGTGCCAAACGTACCAACGAGCAGTCTCATTCACAGGGACCTGATCTTTATCGGGCTCAAAAAACACACCCTAGCTCAGGGTTCTCCAGATCATGTAGTTTTGAGGGCTCAGGTTATATGATTCACATCATGTGTGATAAGAGGCATGGGAATAGTTCACTCCCCACTCCAGGGCTGCTGGACACCCCGTGAAAAGGTCTAAACCTGCTGAGTGTGTGTTTTTGATTCCTGCTGTAGTGTCGCCAAGCAACCCTTATGCCTCCCATCATTTTTTGCCCATCACGTCTTTTGTCTGGAAGCCAGACCAGTCCACCCACCCACATATTTTTTGTGGTGGAGAGTTGGTCTGAAGTCGCTCTGTTGGCAACTGAATATGCTCCAGCAATGATCTGAGGGCCAAAGAGTGATGTAACTCTACACATCGTCCGAGTGCCCTAGAGTTGAACGCATTACAATCGCTGCAGCTCCATCCAACTGTGCGCTGAGGTATTTTTTCTCTGTATCAACTGAAACTCACCCCATAGTGAAATTCAAATGGTTTGGGGACACATAAGAATCGAGTTTTGCTGTCACATCTTTTTTTCCTCGTATCACTGCACCTTAATGCACATTTTTCCACCCCTTTAATCCTAAAAATCCTCAGTGAACCCGACAACTGGCTGAGTCCCTGCTGGCACACTTGTCTGTACGCCACCCCCACCAACCCCCTCCACCGCCTCCCATCCCTCCACACACAAACACTTCCCACTCCTTCCATCTCACTCACTCACTCCCCCCGTCGCCAAACATTTTCACGATCCAGTCCAGCCTGCTGAACCGTGCATCTTGCTGGGGTCAGCCACGGGGCAGCCGCCGAGCCGGAAAACTCTTTGTTCGGTAGGTAGGCAGTCGTAGGGCAACGAGACCTGTTGCGCTAACCACACACAGCCGTTGACGTACGCACAAAAAATCTATAACACGCACACCGGCCAGCTTATATGCTGTGTGCTTAGCGAGGAGTGTCAGCGGTGAACTTCGTCTCTAGGAAAGGCACTCAAGCCTTTACCGTGTGTGTGGGTGTGTGTTTACTCATATTAATGAGTTCAGACAGAATGTTGGACTCTTGGATGTATTTCTCTAACGCGGCCATCTTATATGTAATCAACGCTGACAAGTAGAAAGTCTCGATAAACTGGAAGATTTATCTATTGTTTGTCAGTGATGTACATTTCACATTTCGCAGGGCTCCCACTCCTTAAAGATAGAAATACTTTCCTAAGGTGGGTCTTCCTATTGGATTAACAATGCCCTGCCAAGACTACAGTCAAGAGCAGCAAGTGCTAGAGTAGGTGTGTGTGTGTTTGCCCGTGTCCGTTTGACCACTTCTGTGTCTTCTGGGGCTTGTGTGGTTTCCTTCCATTGTGACCGGAGCATGATCGCACCCTGAGAGGTGGGCATGAGGAATGAGTTCATGCGGAGACCTGGAACGTCTCCTTCATTAAGTTTCGATTCACCCAGGGGAAATAAGGAAGTGGAGTTTATAGAATGCGAGGAAACTCATCAGTGTGGGATGTCTTGGCCTGGCGAATGTCGTCTCCCTGCCAGAGGTTCCAGCTGTTTAGATTCTGGCTCTGGCGCACCGCTGGGCTTCCCCTAACCGAGCGTAAGACAAAACCTTATCCACAGCATGACTCATTCGTTGCAGAGAGAAATTGTAATTTACACCAGTCAGCAGTAAATCAAATATAACACAAAAAATCAAGCCGGCGCTTCCAAGGAGCTGGCGTGAAGCGGGACGCCGCGCTCATAAAACTATGTCACAACTTCACTTGGAGCAGCGCTCTGAAGAGCTGATTATTCAGCTTGATGATTACAGCGCTGTCCTGCTGATGCCAAAATGAGCGAAGAGGAAATATTTTGTAGTATTTGGCACGAGAGGCGCACAAGACCACCCAGTCATGACTTTGTAATTAACCCCACGCTACTCACTTGGGTTATCATACATCTAAAATGCGATCCCTTAAATGCAGGCTGCTGTGTGTGTGCGCATGATACACACCTTTGATGTTGTGTCATAAAGTCAGATCATACCAGTGTTTAACCTTAGCACCTGAGGGAGAGTACACACAAGCTTCCACACTGTAGTAATCCTAAATAAAAACAGGCTGGATACAATTTAAATAGACGCAAGTTGAACTGTTTGACGTTACAAGAAAGTTTTCGGTAATAATTCTAAGGAAGAAACCTTTTAAGTCTTAAGTGCAGTTTGCACTTCTCAGTCTGGCTCGTTTAGTCGCCTAGCGCTAGTCGGCGCTGTGTCTTTTTAACCGGTTGGGTTCATTTTTGTTTCCACTTCGTGCTTCCCTTTCAACAATGGTGACTCCTCAGTTAACATGTTCCATCTTTATAGATCCAAAATTGTCAATTAAAAACCTGAGGAGACGGAGAAGCAGCCGGAAATGCTAAAGCGGAAACACGCCGCTACCAAGTGTACCAGTCGCAGCTTTTGATTTTTGTTACATTTCTGGGGTGATGCACGTCCGGCTACGGCGTTGGGGTTTGCGTAAGATCTCAGCAAACCGATGCAGAAGTACAAGTTGCGCTTTAGACACCAGAAGAGATGCAAGGATGCGTAAAGCTATTGAAAGCTCTGAATACACTCACCTTCTCACACTTGCCTGACAATTTGTCGTTAAACACCAGACACATTCCTCACCTTGTTAATAGAGCAAGACTCTGCATAGTACATTTGTGTGAGCGCTTTTGTACACTGCAGACTCAGGTCTTTTAAATAAGCTTACATTTGCAGTCTCTGAAAAAACCCTGTGAAGGATGGAGGAGGAGAAGGGGGAGGCGACGCTGAATAATGTCAGTGAGTTGAGCACCTGTGCTAACATGTCCGGCAAACTCCGACCTGAAGAATAATGCGACTTCAACTGGGTGAACTGTTTTTTTTTTCCCTTCTTTTTCTCTCTCTTCACAGAAAACACTTCCTTCGTGCTGAGCTTGGTTTTTCTTGCCACTCGAACGACTTCTCTGCGTGCGAAAAGTGACAAAATCAAGCCGCTTGGGAGCGAGTCCGTTTCACAACATTAGCGCGAGCGAGCAGACATTCCAGCTAATTATACAAGAATCTGCAGCCCATAATAAAGAGTCTTTAGAGGCTTAAAATTACAATGTTTCACTATTGAGTCTGGCTGGAAAATAGCTGCTTTCTCAGCATTTCAACATGACCGAGTTTCTCCATCTAGCTGGCATGATGCTTAAGGTATGAAGTAAACATCACCTGACTTCTGCTCTGCTGTGACTGAAAGCGAGATGCCTTCACCAGGTTTACATCCTCACAACTTGCACGTCCTTCCCCTCATTATTTTCTTATCCTAAGAAAACCCACCTCCGTTAGCCGCAGAAAGCTGCTCTCTTGACAACAACTAAAAAAAATATATATGTAATTATTCGAAACTTACCCTCAACAGCAGTGGATGAGAGTCCCACCATTCTCTAAAGTTCAAGAGAAGACGAACCGGTTCATTCATACACAAAAGAGACACTGCAAGAGATATTCCCGAGTCAAAGACTCCCTGGGAAGTCTTTGTAGTGGAGGTGAGCTGTAGTGTGCTGAATTCACACTCTCAGCACCTCTCCCTTCCTCCATCCGATCTGTTATCTCCCTCCACCTCCCCTCTCATGCCCTGTCTCCCCTCCTCTCTTTCCTCTTTTTTTTTTTTTTTTGGAGGGGTGGGGTGGGGGGGGGGCCTTTGTGTGTGTTGGTTGGATCCCCCTCCACTGTAATCCTAGGGATCGTATAGCACCTGGGAAAGGCTTGCTGTGTAAACACACACACGTCCACTAGCAGCTAACCCACATTCTTTATTCTTTCACATTCTTTCCCTCGGTTAACATTATTAACCTTTAACTAGCCGTAGACAACGTCAGCCCAGCCATCGAGGGTATGCCAGTGAACCCACTGACATACCGGCAGTAGAGTGGAGCATATAGAAGAGCACTGCTCTCTCTCTCTCTGCTTTATATTAGAGCACCTTCTCTGTTGTTACTTCCTCATGAAGACACCAATAAAAAAAGTTTCCAGTGAAGCTGTTGCTGAAAGTCGAAATTCTCTATATTGCGTTTATTTGGCACTATAAAATAAAAAATACAGAATTTGGCAAGATTTGAAGTTTTGGAGTTAGGAGCAAGTTGAGACCTTTCAGCGTTTCACGTGGATGACTTGTTGCCTTGGGGCTGACGCATGTGCCTCGACACGATGCAACACGCTGCCTTCAGTCACAATGGTGCGCAAACAACCCTCAAACACAAACGGTCCGATTTACAATTGATTGTATGCATGACAATGCAGAAACAAAGACAACCTTCTGCTTCTCCTAATTGTGGGTCTTTGCTATCTGATTTACTACAAAGCTTCACAACAATCCCATTAAAAGTACTTGCATGACCGCTTTTTTTTTTATTATTCAACTTTCGGTAAAGGGATTCTTGTTCATGCTGATGAAAAGCACGATGAAAACGGCGCCATCTCATCTCTAAAAGGAACATGCTTGGCTTAGTTTTGCACAAAGACTGGAAGGAGAGTGAAACATCTAGCCAGGCACCGTTGGATGATAACAAGATCCACCTAGCAGGAGCTTATCTGATATAAGGGTTAAATCCTTTTTTTTTAAAACCACACAAAAACTGAAGAAGGGAAAACTGTCCATTGTGTGTATTTGTATGTATATTTCATTCTCCGGGTAAACAAATATCTGTATTTGGATGAGCAGAAGGTGCGAGAGAGACGTAAGGGGTGGATCCAACAGAGGATAATTCACCACAATAACGCGTGGATTTTATTTTACTCTAAATGGGAATATAACAGGCGGTTTAGTCTGATTAGTGCCATGGGCAAACTTCGGAAATGCATAAAGTCAGGTCCATAAATAATGGGACATTGACACAATTCTAATCTTTTTGGCTCTATACACCACCACAATGGATTTGAAAAAAAAAAACAGTTGATTGGCCATCTCTCTGATGGGTTTGTTTTGATTTTTCAGCCTAATGATGGCTTGCTTCACTGATAGTGACAGCTCTTTGGATCTCATATTGACAGTTGACAGCAACAGATTCCAAATACAAGTAGCACACTGGAAATGAACTCTAGACCCTTTATCTGCTCCTTCTAAATGGGATAATAAGGGAATAACAAACACCTGGCCATGGAACAGTCGAGCAGCCAATTGTCCCATTACTTCTGGTCCCTTAAAAAGTGGGAGGCACATACACAAACTGTTGTAATTCCTACACCGTTCACCTGCTTTGGGTGTAAATACCCTCAAATTAAAGCTGAAAGTCTGTAGTTAAAGCACACCTTGTTTGTTTTATTTTAAATCCATTGTGGTGGTGTATAGAGCCAAAAAGATAAGTGTTGATGTCCCAATATTTATGGACCTGACTGTAACCTATTTGATAGGTTCACTTTCCTCTTCTTATCTCCCACTTCGTCTCTGACCGACATCTTCCGTCCAGCAGCAAAAATCTGCCAACTCAACAGAAAGTTGCGCCTGCTTCATCCCTCAGAGTGAAATCATATCAAACTGCCGGGATGTGGTTTGCAGGGTGTAATGTAACAAATGTTCGGATTTTCGTGCCTGGTCGGATTAATTTGGAAGTAGGGGTTATTTTATCATAGAAGTCTTTTATTATTTATTTATTTGTTGTTTTGGCACAATGGAACTGCCATCTAGTGGCCATCACGGAGAATGCATTAGCGTCATTTACCAAAGACAGAAGTTATGTCCTCATTTTTTATAGAGTTGAAAGTGACACACAACCCCCTTCATAAAAATAAATCTTTACACATTTCTTTTGTACAGAACCTAGAAATGACTGAGTTTGACTGAAAAATCAATGTCAGAAGAAACCACAAGTTTTTAATGTGAAAGGCCGTTAAAACACACACACACACACACACACACACACACACACACACACACACACACACACACACACACACACACACACACACACACACACACACACACACACACAAACTAATTTGAACAGATCTCTTCTTAATGCATTAAAGTAAACAAGATGGAGCTAAAATTAAGACCAGGCATCCGATGCCGTCATGTAGGACTTCAGAGCATTCAATATTTGATATCATGGATTATGGTTGCTATCTAAAATGTAGAGACAAATGACTCACACTGTACTTATAAATACAGAGAATTTTAAAACATCCACTCCCAGGAACATCGGTGAAGACAAATGGAAAGTTGATGGCCTAACGTCGTAGACAGGAACCCCTCCTAAAATCTAATTTGATACAACAAGGCAGACCTTCCCTGAGAAATTTCCAAATCCGTCGCTAGCTGTGATAAATGCCACAGGCACACACCCTGCTAGGCTCGCTGATGGCTTGACAAACCACTCCTCACCGTGACTAATGTGACCTCTGACCTCTCCTGTAAAGCTGTGACCCTGCACAGGATCATGGTTGCCAGAGGGGGAATGGGAAAGTACACCAAGCTATATAATACACATCACTTTATTTTATAGAACTACAGCATCATTTTACAATACAAATCAAAGGTAAAGAGCCAAGTCCTGCTAGACAAAGGTGCTGGGAGAAAAAGGACGCTACCATCTGTGACTCCACAAGAGATCTCTATCTAATGAAAACTGCTGGATTTTTCTTGGAAGTCTCTCCTTCCTTATTGTCTTTGGACACGTTGGACAGAACCATTTCCCAACCTGATCTTACATGAAAGAAGGCTGCAGGTTGAAGGGAGTCTTTCTTTGTCCGTTGAACAATATGACCCAGCAACTCTTGAAATGAAAAGAAAAGCATTTTTTTTCTCTGAAAAAGCACAATATTATCTCATGTTAAGTGAGTCATAGTTGAGAGGCAGCAGGGTTGACTGTTATCTTCATGCCGTGTGAGGGTTATCTAAATACCACCATCCAGCTCGGTCATCAAAGCTGGGACGTACATGTTTATAGAAAATAGCTGAATCATTAAGATGTGAACACAGATCTCTGTTCAAAAACCACAGGATTTATGACACCCCTTGCCTTGTATGCATCACTCAGGTGTGTGTAACTTACATGCCAACAGAGGTGAGGTAAAACAGATGGCCAGATGTGCTTGGGGCTTTTAATTAGATTAAGAGCTGTGCCAACAATGTCTTCTCTCACCAGCATGTGCCCTATCATGATGAAATCCCCTCCCACCCTACTCTTTGGATTCCAGGCATTTCCCAAGAGTGACGGCTTTCCTCTCCTCTCTCCGGCAGAAAACATGTCTAGGCATTTGTAAACCGATATCTCCGGAGCACAGTGTAGGTAAACAGGGACAGTACTGGTGCGGATGATACAAATCGGTATGACGACTGCAGCTGCGCTACCGTGTTGCACATTTTGTTGCAGGCTTTGTGGTGGATGATCAGACCCACAAATATGCTGCTGTTTTATTTCACATCCATTCATGTGCACATTTTTTTTTTATTATTTGATATCGTCTTATTTTTGATTTGACAGTTGGTTGAATGACTTGAAATGAAAATTTTATAAGTGTCAATTTTGATACTTAAAAACGTTTTAATATTGGTTAGCATTTCGATGCCAAGTGTCTTCCAAGATTTTGCTGAAAGGAGATGTTGGACATTCATCCACTGGAGACATGGCACCATGTCGATTTTGAATGTGCAAAATTAGGTGTTGTATTTATAACGTGTTGCCACTGAGCTTTAAAGGACCAGTGTGTAGATCATACTGACACCTAGCTGCAAGATTGTAGATTACAACCAGCTGAATAGCCCTAGCAAACCCCTCATCTTCCAAGAATGTAGGAGTACCTACAGTGGTCGCTTGAAAAATGTGAAAGGCCTGATCTGGTTTCTCTAAGCTAATAAAAATGTGATTATTTTCAGTTGATTATACACTTAGGAAAACATAATTTAGAAAATTATATTCCATTTTTGCCAACACACCCCGGTACAACCTAGACACTGGACCTTTGAGTATATTTCATTGTTATTGCTGGAACTTTTGCTTATCTAACAAAAAAAAAAAGAGAGAAAGCCCATTAAAGTTGATTTCCTCCATTAATTACACTTAAATTAGAGTAGAATCCCAGGGGAAACAAGAAAATTGACAAATGCTAGTAAATGGACATCCCATGAGGTAGACAGCCAGACAAAAACCATTAACATATACTGTAGTCTTGTCCTACTAAGAAAAATATCCAACACAAAATCACCAAAGGGGAAATTGAAAGGTCATGCTAGCACTGATAAGCAAACGGCTGAAGATCCTCGGAGACTGATTCTGATCGTAGTCTCAATGCTGCCAACGGAATGCTTTTCCTGTCCTACGTTAGGTAATGGATTGACCAGCTGTATGGGGTTGCCCTGTGTGCCCCCTATAGAGATGGACTTCCTCTCTTAGCTGATGACGTCACCTATCACCTCCGGCCTTCTGTTTCCTCTTCCTGTCAGCTGACCCGCTCCCAACATTTTACTGTACTGTCTCTGGTGACCCCATTCTCATTGCACTGTCTAGATCCTATGCCAGATAAAACTGAATGCGTCTGCCTCGGCAGCCATATTTCAAAGGGGAGACAACATAATGGAGCTCCAGAATGTGCCATTATTACGGACCTTTATTTAGAAACTGCAGATTGACCCCCTGAGAGTGAGAATTCCTTTCACATGGCTTTGACATTTTCAGTACATTTATTATGTGTCTGGAGCTTGTATAGACTCTATATACCAAATACAGGCTACAAAACTGGAGCAGCAGGTGACTGCAACATGTGGAAAAGCTTATATGGTTTGGAGGAGTTGTAAAGGTACACAATTTAAGGGGAGAGGGGGGAAAACAAGCCATCCCCACTGTTTTTATTGCATTTGGGAAGATGCTTCAGGATATCATTAAATGCAGCAAGGATCCGATACGCCGTGATATTCACAATTACAGGAACTCTAGAGATGGGAACTGTCCAAGGATATACAGTGGGTGGGTCGAATTGCTTTGCGAATGGAGCGAGTGCTATTCTAGCCAAGATGTTTCTCCAAGACCTAACTGCTTGCACACTGACTTAAAGAAGGAGGCTTATTTCAAAACACCATTTCACAATCTTATATCGGTCAAGACGACAGCGTTTGAAGTCTGCCCCTTAAATTAATTTCCAATCTTACATTTTTAAAGCCATTTCAGCAGGACAAGGCTTAAAGCGCAGCTGTCTTTGCAAATATTTCTATACGTCATTTAAATGTGGCATGTTCCGTCACCAATGCAGTCAATGTCTGCAGCAAACACGCATTCCCGCTCCTTCTAATTAGGCCACCCTAATGAGCTCGTCCCGGAGAGAGGATTCTACTCAAAGTCATTAGGCTGGGGCGTTTCTATGGTGATGGTGCGGGGGAATTATGGGTTTGTTCGCTCCCACTCACCTGCTTGGGCATTAACTGGCTTTTGAAGGCAATCCTTGGTGCACTGGAGCTTTTGATGTTCAGATGGAAACGCACGTGCACACACAGACACACATGGAGCTCGGCTTCGGTGCAGCAGAGTCCTCTGGGAAGCAGCACTGATAACCGGAGTCGTTATCTCAAAGAGGCAAGAGCCCCAGTTACAGGTCATGTTTGCTCCGGCATCGGTTCTCGTATTCCCATCTGACGTCTACCACAATTGTTCAGTGGCTTTTGGCATTGTTGTAGCGGGCTGAAGCCTCGGATGAGATTACTTCCTATTCACTATCTAGTAAGGATGGATGTATTTCCATGCATGAAAACATTCATCAAAACAGAGCCTTTTTGATATGTGCAAAGTGATTCTTCCTGCTGTGTAATGTCAAATCCACTGGAAATACAAGCCTTTACTGAGGCCACCGAGTTCATTCAGTGGAAGAAAATGACAAAGATGGGACCTGGCTTTGCTCATATATTTTCTTACTTTCTCTATCTTTTTTTTTTTTGTTACCACCATATTTCCTTCCCCTTTGGAAAAGTCGCAACATTCCTAGATGTTTACTCCACGTTGGGCAAACATGCACAGAAATGTATTTGTTGCTGCACGAGCCAAACATTCAGATCAAGTATTTACATGGTTATTAGGTGATAATATTTTCCTACTGAAAAGATTATCAAGGGTTTACACCACCTGCCCCAATCGGTCTGTTCCAACTGAGGAGGTTGCACGAACCATTTCTGTTCTAAACATGGCAATTGCTGTTTGCAACCAAAATAATTTGTCCGAGTATAGGCCATAGCCTGAATAAATATGGACAACGTCCAAATGGATAATGTCTCGCAGCTTCCTTGCATTAGTCAAACTGAAAATATTTAGCTGCGTTTTTGTTATTAATACTATTATACTACCTCCGCCAGTTATAAGGAAATCAACATTATATTAACTACTTACAATGCCAGAAATCATCTTTGAAAACATTATCTGACATGTATTTTAGCGTTTTAGTTCGGCTCACTGACACGGAGGGGGTGGAGCTTATGACCTATACTGCAGACAGTCACCAGGGGGAGCTCTACTTGCTTTGACTTCACTTATGAGGAGCAGTTCTACTAAAAACCTGTCGTGTCCTGAAACAAAAACTATCGTGTTGTTGTTTTTTCTAGCGCAGCACTTAAAGAGTTCCAGACATCAGACTCATGTAATGCTTCAATCCTCGTAATACCTTGAGTCAACAAATCTATTGTGTCTGATGCGCAAACAAATCAACAGATGATGAGTAAGTATTTGTCCTTGTGTATTACAACTGTGACAGACTGGTGAACCCATGCAGGGAATTTCCCTGTTGTTTCCCCAGTGAACTGTGAGCTGGGATAAGTGAGATGAAAATGGACAGATGGCAAGAGGGTGTCTAGTAATGGAATAGTAGTACGGACCAGGTGGCAAAAGTTGTGACCGGGTATTTTTCAATATGGAGTGGGGTGAAAAGCCAAAGGTCACAGAACTGACCAAAGATGTGAGGATGCATGTCTGCTGAACCTCCTCACCCCCTTGCTCTCATTTTTCATTTTTTGATTTATTCAGCTCCGGGATGGCACAGAGGGCTTGACTCAGCCTGCTTCCAGACAAAAGGCCTACAGTGCGTTCTGTATTATTCAGATCCCGTATCTGCCCTGACTCCTATGAGATCACCACAATGCTATGTCTCCCTCACAGAAAAGTATTCACATAGTGAGAAAGATGCTATTTTGCAAGTGGAAGCACTGCTTTACTGATGTTGCACAGACAAGGGTAACACACACACGCAGCAGACAGCCTGCAAAATTACACACACACAGACACGCACACAAGCACACACGCACAACTGGAGAAAAATGGCTGCTTTGTCTCCATTTGGGATTTTACGTGTTAATAGGATTTTGACTGGAGCACTGTCTTCAGTTGTTCACCAGAAAACCGAGGCAAGCTCTCGGTATCTTGTTCCTCCGTCTCTGTTATTTTCTGTTTAAGACTGTTTGCCGTTAGTAGTCCTTGAGGATTCTTGTTGTATTGTGTTACTGGAAGGAGGAAATCCTTGTTTAAAAACACTGATGTGGTATGCTACAGTTTAAACGGTATCACGACTAACAACTAAACACAACACATTCTTTTTATCCATGCTGGTTTCACAAGGAATACTGAGCTTAATAAATAGTAGTAGACCCTACAATCATTACTCAGTAACTGCTAACATTCGTTGTTGATACATTTCCGCCTAAATCTCCCCGGTCACATCAAACACCAACAAAAATGACTTCAGTCGTGTTTGATTTAGTGACATCTGCATTTACGGGCAGCAAAACTGGATATTTTGGTAACAAAGAGGTGAGGCAATAATTGGATTGTTTCTCTTGCGCATGAATCTGCAAACAGCTGAGCACAGCTGGTTACATCACTGAGAAGTTGGGCATGTTTAGCCTGTTGCCTGCAGCTTTTCATGCAACAGCTCACTGTGGCTGCTTTATCGTATGCCATTGTATTGTATTTCTAACCGAACCGCTGTCAAAGAATGCCAAAAATGAACGTTGTCTTGTTTTGCAGACCTCTTAAATGACATTTAATAAGGGAACGTTCTGCTTGTTCTGCTTGGGGGGTGTCATTGCAGACAGTTCATAACAACACAAGCTTAATCGGTAGTGTGTTGCCTCTTCTGATGAAAGATTTTAACTTTAACTAAGACATAGAATTAGATGAAAACCTTCATGTGCAATCATCATCATGTGCACAATGCACCTTTTTGGCTCCTACATATATCCCTCAGGCATTTAGAACAAAATCTATATATGCACGTTAGCATTAAATCACTCCAAATTATGACTGTTTTCATATAAAACACAGAGCCTAACTGATAACAGGCTAGGCAAGTCTTATTCTAACGAAGACATTCTGCCAAGTCTTTCCAATAAATCTGAGCTCTCCCTTTGACTAGTGCTTTGAACCTGTGTGCGTGCACACCCCAGGCAGAGTCACTTTTCACCCTCTGCAGCAGGCGAAAACACATTTCTGGGTGCCATATAAGCTCCCAAGTCCCCTGCTGCATTGTTGTGCAGCGCGTGTCCACGGAAACCCTATACAAACAGCTGTGAGAGAGGATGACCACCGCCGATGTACAATGCACATGTGCACGCCCACACGTGCACGCGCGTGCCCTGCACACATCTCAGCCATATGAATCACCGCGATCTCCTCATCTCGTTTTGGGTTAAAAAGGGGGAATTCCACTTCTTGGAGGGCTGGTCTGCAATCAGGCATAATTTACAGCTCTTGCATGATGGCGGATCCACATAAAACTTACTGAATGTCCCATTATATATGTCATGTCTTATCGGCAGAGTGTCTGAAAATATGCTTTATGTCTAAAACCTTCAGATAAAGTCTAGTGCAAACAAATCAAAGACCCTTAAGGAGAATAAGTGTATAGGGAGAAATTCACTATTATATGCGTTGCAGTATTGTAGAAATAACAGAGGAAAGGGCTGAGCTGAATACAGCTTTACAACAAAGAACAGACAACGTAAAACCTTAGTGGTTAATAGATCTGAAAATCAAGGCAAACTATTACGTTTGTTTCCATTAAAGGTATTCACTTAGAAGTTTATAAAAACTGTCCTTGGTTACTTTGCACCACTAGCCAGGCGGGATAAGTCGACACTACAAAGAAAGCGCACAACTGAGCAAAATCTACAATACACTGACAGTAAGACATGGATTTTAAAACAGTAGAGCAGTCTTTTTAAGGAGGATAAAGCTTTGCAACGCGTCGTAACGTCTATAAGCTTCTGTGCAGATGACAGAATGCATAATGACAACCACGGCATAAATGCACACACAGAGAGGTTGCCGAGCATGACGACAGCAGGCTGCATTTTAATTGTGCACTTTTGCTCTTCTGACTGAAGCCCACTGAAATCTCAATTTAATTCAGCCGCTACCAATTCAAATCTCCGTCGGTTCCCAACAAGCCTAAAGACTCAGCTCTGTGTCAAGAGAAAATAAATTGTTGCTCAGAGCCGTGCCTGTTCTATGCAAATAAAGGAAAGAAAGTCACAGGCACAGGCACACTGATGCCCTTCGACACACTGGTTCTGTTTTCAAATATTTCTCACTGGAATGTGGAAATGCGGCGCACTCGGACCATAGGGGAAAGGCATAGATGGAGTAGAGATATGCAGCACACTTGTGCTGAAATGTTACATTTATGCATTTTTTTTTTAAAAAGTAACCCCAAAGCAGATCATTGTTTTCTCCCCCCACAAGTTCTTCCATATGCTCCAAAAAGCAGTCCTAACAATAGCAAGGATTCATTGTATCTGCTGGACTTAATCTCTGACAATCCCACCAGCGCAATGCACCTCTGAGGGGACGGCCTCGCCCCTCTGCCTCTCGCTCTCACACCCACCTGATGCTCTGCTTCTCACAGCGTACACATATGTGGAAACAGCAGCCTTCACCGCAACGCTGCTCCAGCTGTCTCGGATAGAGCGCATTAAGAGGCTCCCGCTGTTCAAGTTCCTACCTGCCTCCTGTCAATCTCGCCAAGCCTGAACTCAAGAAGCTTTGCAAAGAAATCTGGTCGCATTTCAGACAGTCACCGCAACGCTTATTTGATTAAGTGTCAACAGAAAATGAACAACAAACGAACCTTGCAGCATTTTGAAAATAAACGGGTCGAGCGACTGTACCTGCACCACTCTACAGAGGATTTTAGCACCTTTCAGCTCACTGTTTCGGTTTCTCGGCGCTCTCGTCAGGCGGCCCCGTTAAAGTCAAGGTACACGGGTAAAGCTGGCAAATAGCTAGAGGAGCATTAAGTCGGTGGATGGAGACGAAAAATGAGCTAAAAAGGGACATTTCCATTCATCAGGTGGACACAAACACAATGAAGATTAATGTCTACCGGATATAAACCAGTTCTATTGTCCCCAAGTGGACAAAAAGTCAATGATTACAGCTTTAACAATGAGATCTTTTATCAAATAAAGATATCAAACATTTGCCAGAGGCAGCTTCTGCGATGGGAGGACTTGTATTTGCTGTATGTGGGATCACTATGAACTAATTCCAGATGTGTTTTCAAACCAGACAAAATGAGCAATTGCGCACTGATGCCTTCAGTTCTGTGAATTTGTAACAGTTTTTTTGTGCGTGTGTTTATCTGTTTTTTTTTTTTTTTTGGCATGTTCTGGCACGAACCAGATAATCGATTGATTGGTTAACTGTCAGGTTACTTGGAAAAGGTCACCCAGCAGCAGCCAACCAGGTTTCAAGACAGTATAAACAGTGCGGTGATTTCTTGGGATCACCAGGCATCACAGTGTGTTTATCCAAACAAAAACAAAGCTCAGAAAGTCAGTCAGTCAAGCTGCACTCTTGTGTGCGTGTGTTAGGAAAGGCAGGAGTGACAGATGAGGGTTTCTCCCGGCATGGAAAAGACCTAAAGATGCTTCCTTCCTAAGATACTTTGAGAACATAAACACACAATCTGACGAGGTGAGGAATGATGGAAAAGAGGTAAACTGAAGAAGGAGAAGCAAATGTGACTCAAAAATACATTTTTTTCTTGTTGGCAAAATGTTACAAGGTAAATCAGCTGTTTGTCCCATTTAGTTTCAGCTCTAGTGGGTTGAGAGAAAAGCTGGAAGCGAGTCTATGGAAAACACTTTACAGCTCAAGAGTAAAATCAGCTCAATCAAACGTACACTAACTATAAACTGAAATTTCATGTTTGGATTGAAATGCTGCGCCGGGTCACACCTGGCCTTGCTAATGCTTTCACTTCTGTTTCTCTTCTGAAGCTCAGAAGGGGGCTGTGTGTCCATTTGTGTTTTTTTTTTGTTGCAATGTGGAAAAATGTTACAGTGCGGGGGGCCAGCTGCACCTCTCCCAGAGAAAACACATGGCGCGGAAACACATTTTGTATTTGTAGCTATTCGGCCTCAAAAGCACTCAGAGTCTGCAGGGGTCTCTGCGGAGAACTCACTGCCGGTGGTGTCCAATATCAAACACCCAATCTGTGCATATCTCATCTCCAGGTCCAGATATTTGGGTTGACTTGGGATGAATGGGATTCGCTTTCTAGAACAACAATCAAACCGTGGATTTGCTCCTGGCTTCTTGGCTTTGAAAGCAGCTGGGAAGGAGACCAAAGCGTGGTTATTTATATTTTAAAGAGCACTGCCATTGTGTTTTCTTATATGTACAACATGAGGACAAATTGCAGGTGAAAGGAAGTGTCCCGGGCTTCATGGGTGTTCTCAACTGATTTCTATGTCCACAAAACAGAAGTAGCAAAACAGCAGTCCAGTGACAGAGTTCTCTTAAGAGTAGCAGCAAGAGCAGAACATGCCCAGCAGTAATATCCCAGTTCATTAAAGTTCTCTTAAACCAGTGAGGCACTGCCAGAAGTGTGAGAGGAAGGAAACAGTGTGCTGTGCGTGTTAGGGCGCCAGCTGCAAGAAATGGCCCATTAACACACTCAGCCGGCATGCATATCCAAATTCTACCCCAACAAACATTTCAACAAAACATAATGTCCCTGTCAGGTCACAGTTTCACAGCAGTGCCTCATGGTTAAAAAACAAAACAAACAAAAAAAAAAGCGGATTAAACTCACACTTAGTGCCGTTGGAGTCCATCGCCCCGGTGATGCTGTCCATGTGAGAGTTGCTGAAAGTCAGTGCGGGCCCATATGAGTGACTGAGCGTGGGGAGGTGTGCGCAGGGCAGAGGGAGAGCCGCCGCTGCTGACTGACAGGCTACGGTTCATGCGATACAAGATCCGCAGGTCGGGGACTTGTGGCAGGCCCCGTCTCTGCTGGGTCCTAAAGTCAGCAGGCATTAGGATACGTTGAATAAGTTTGACAGGTTGCAAATTATTAAAAGGATGACACCACTGTCATGTTATTCTCCCAATGAACTTTGTGCAATTCCCTCTCATGTGCAGTATTACAATGTCGCTCTTAATTTAATTCATGCTTCACATTATTTATTACTGTACCGAATTTGCTATTTTACATTATATATATATTTCACATTTACCACTATTAATCTCGACTCTTTCTGTTACTGACAGCAGACCTGCCATTACACACAATATGCTGCTTTTGCCCACCCACCTTTGTGTATTTCTTCTCTTTAATTTTATGTACCACTCTTCACCAGCCTAATTATCCCTAGGGGACAAATAACGTCTTTTTTTTCTGATTCTGATTCTTATTGACATCAGAAGTGCAAGGGACTGAAGAAGGGCATATCCATGGCCTGTCAAATGCAACAAAATGCACTCGCCACCTCCAGTAAAGCCTCACTAACTTAATACATTATAAACAGTTATTTTAGATAAAAATCAAACGTTAAAGTTGCATTAAAGAAGTTATGTATGTACCTAGAGACAACCTGGGTCAGAAAAACATCAGAAGTGGATGCATCAAACAGAGGGAAATGCCAAATATCTCCTTGAGTCTGGATCTAAACGTAAATAATCATCCTCAGCCCAACTGAACAGAAATATCTTTACAGAAAATATACTAAAATTGTTTGGTTTTCCATTTCCCTTTTCATGACTTAGGTTGTGGGGTAATTGTTTTTATAAATGTCACCTGACGGTCATCGTTTTTTATCTGACAGTTGATCACTACCAATAGTAAGGTCTGGTTGCCTAGGTAACCTTGTATATTTCTTAACCCGAATGCTTCCTAATGAAACTAGCAAAACATAAATTGACACTATAGATGTCTGTCTATCAGTCAAAGGTCTCTTTGCCTTTTACTAAAATGATTCACTTAATTTCATTAAGATTCAGTGGTCTCTTGACGTCACGTCGAGTCACGCGCCTCTGACTGAAGGCACTGCCAAGATGGTGGAGGCCGTAGACACAGCGCTAAGCTCCAGACCTATGGGTGTGTCAACAATGACTTGTTCATCTGTGTATACAGTCAAAGGTCTGTACCCTGTTATTTAAAATAAAATATATATATTTTCCAGTCAGAAAAAGGTAGGTAATTTGCTTTTTTTTCCTAGCCTTCATGTTAAACTAAGCTAATAACTGCTCGCTAGCTACATAACATGGTATCAGTCATTATTTGAGCCAGTAGAATGAGTAAATGAATAAAAGGGAGGCTGGTTTTCATTTGAACTTTAATTTTAGTGACAAAATCAAATATAACAGTATTCAAAGGAAGTAAAATCTTCAACAACCCTGGATCTTTGTCAGTGTGTCAAATACCTTGCAGAGCATTTCTTTTGTGAATGAATATAATCTCTGTAGCTACAAAATTATTGGATTATTATTCTAAAACAATATAAATAATAGTGTATGCAAACGCGTGGATGACTATAACCCTCACCCTAAAAACATTTAGTCATCATTCTATTGCAATGAGAAGGAAATGTGGAGCGGGCGGACAGGATTAGCACTTCCTTCATCTATTAAATCTACTGGATTGCACATTCTTTTAGGTCACCGTACAGCTGCAGAGTGAACTGCATCCATCTCGACGGCGCTACGAGGAAGTGATGTGCCAAAATGTGGTGTTTTTGCATTCTCACTTTGGTTTTCAGTTTCACACAAATCAATTAAACTGGAAAAAAACTTTTAACCCCCCTCAGATGGTTTGTGTCTGTCTGATAGTGTAAACTGGAAGGGACGCTGATTCATGTGAAAGAGCTAAAAAAAAAAAAAGAAAAAGATAGAAAGAAAATGCATCGTTAAACCAAAGCAAAGTGATGCTGCAGGCCCACACTCATTCCTCTTGTCTAATCATTCACGCCAATAAAGTGTCATAAACGATATACCATTTCTACATTCTACTCAGTCAGATTGCTGGTGCCGCACAGTCATAACTTAAAGAGCATACAAATAAGGCAAAGCCAAAATTCTCCTCATTGTGTTCTAGTCCTGCAGCTCTGGACACTCTCACGTGGCCGTACAGGGGCACAGGCATGTCTTAAGAAAAGCACAACACTACTGCATGACAGTCTCTATTGCTTACACTCCACTCCAGCGCGCAACTGCACCGGCAACCACCAACAGTTTATCAGTAAATCTGTGCATAAAGTCTCTGTGTGGCCTTTCCGCTGTATCCCATAAGTACCCACTCTATTGTGGCCAGAATTTGGTTTGTCGTGCGAGGCGATCTGGAAAGAGATCTCGGGCATGGCAGTGTAACTGAGAAGAAGCGTTCCCGTCTTTCTGCCTCTCCCACAGTCGGTCTTCGGCTCTGTTGTGGCAGTGTTCAACGGCTGTCCCCATGAAAGCTAAAACAGTCGGGCCTGTTTCTTTAGCTCGTTCCTCTTCCACAGGGCCAGGCGGTCGAAGTCTTCCACGGTCATACCGAACACTTGGACAAACTCTTCTGGGGACAGGTGGCGCTGGGGATACACAGGATTCGCATTTGAACTAAAAGAACCAGTTTAGTCCCACATTCGTGTACTATGCTATTTCCTTATTATTTGTTTTACAATGACATCAAACTAGTCAAGCACACTATATATATTACACACACTGGCATCAGAGCACATATTTTTGTTTCTCCTTCTCCTTCACGTCCCACTCATAACTTACTTCTAGTCTGGCTCTGTCTACATCTTTGGGCAGCCTGTTGCGCCCTCTGGTGGTGACAATGAGTGATTCATATGGGTAAATCTGCAGGGTAGGAGAGGTAACGGTGCTTAGATAAAATCACTGGGTTTAATCAACATATGAAATGAATAATTTAAAAAGTGGTTGTGTTAGGACCTCACCTTGTATTCTGCTGTGAAAAAAAGACCAAGACAATTGGGTCAGTACAATAGATTAAACTACAAAAAAAACCCATTGAATTAATTTCTCCAATCTAATAAAGGGCAGGTGATTGAATTTCATATTAAATTACCTCTGCTTCCCCAGTTGACCTCGCTGCCAGTGTCGTACTGGTACTGGTAGCAATCTGCACTCTGAGGCTGCAGGTGCAGAGAAGGAGAATGAAATTAACTAAAGGATTAAGCCTAAGGAGTCACGGAAAACAACACAGAAGGAAGGTTGAAAAGAGGTGAAAGACGCATCAGACGTAAGAAATGTTACATGATACATGGCAAAAGATAATTATGTCCACTGTCGTCTCACCCTCTGGATGCCGTTGCGTCCATACCCCGGTAGCGAAGCCGACTTACAAACAAAATCTGAAATACAGAGACAGCAACAAATCTGCTTTAAATTATATTTAAATGCACTCTGTGCACCCTGTAAAACAGAAGTGCCTGATCAGTGCCAGAAGATGGCGCTCATGACGAGACAATAAAATCCTACAGAGATCCAGATGTGAGCACACCATACTGGGGCTTGGTTAATGTAAGGTCACCGAACACAAAGACATCATTTACGATTACACACCAGCCCCCCCCCCCAAAAAAAAAAAAAAAAAAAACTAACAATAGCTTAAACATTTCAGGAATGTTAGGAAATAGGAAAGAATAAACTCACCACTATCCGTGCTGTACTGAGAACGAGGAGCTGTCAAATAAAAAGGGCACAGTATTAAATGACGTGTTACTTAACGCAAAAAACACAATATTTTAGGCCACACAGAACTTAGATGAAATTCCTCAAAGAATATTCAACAAAACCGCTGTAGAGATTCGAAAGCCATCTGTCTAGTTAGAGGCTTGTTTGGTTTGGTGCTCGTGCAGCCCTGAGAGGAACACAAAAACATCAAAGGGGCAACAAGGCAGAAAGAGGCCACGCAAGACTCAGGGATGATGCATAAAAAGAAATACATAAAAATACACCAGCTCTTAAAAACTGCGCGCTTTACCGTGTAATCATACGACACGGCTTGTGTGGTTACAAGCCTTTGTGGCTTTCTTGCCAGCCCATTCAGTTGTGCCCCCTCCCATTTGAGGAACGGCTCTAATGAGAGATCTTACTCCTCATAAATAAAACAGGATATGGGACACCAGCTGTGCGGGAGAGAGGGGGGGGGGTGAGACAGATAAACAGATAGATGGGTGGATAGAAGGATTCAGATGAGTAGAACATAGAGAATTTAATAAGCAGGCAAGGTGAAGAGGGAGAGTAGCCTGGGAGTATCAATACGTATGCACAGCCAGTGAAGTTTCGTCCTTACAAACAGGAGGCAACTCATATGGCTTCAAGTCTGACTTCTACACAGATTTTTCCATCTTTGTCTGCATCTAGTTGTGTTTTCGTTGGCTTCGGATGTTCAGAATCAGCATTATCAGATATCTATCCGCAACAATGGCAGGCCACATCTGCTGCTGCTGCTGCTGGCCTACCGCAGGTTTGGCAGCAGCTGTTCAGCTCACTCATCATCTTTCCATCCCAATAAGCCGCCCAGCCCGCAGCACCCATGACCTTCTGCGACCTGCATCCACAACCTGACTGCCCTCGCCTCAAACCCCAGCGACAGCAGATATTGATGCTCATAAAAAGCCCTCGTGGCGTCATATATGATGGCACCGGGAAGGACATGGCTGCTTAGCAATGCAGGTGCGGGCCTTCATGAATTTGCAGACAGGACAAAAGAGGGGGATGAGTTGGGGTGGGGTAGTGTAAGACAGGGGGGAGGACGGGGGGTCCTTACAGCCGTTGATGGTGTTGTTGTACGCCGTGGTGCCGTAGCCTGTAGTGTTCAGTGTTTCCTTGCTCCCGCTACGAGAATTCCTCGCACTGCCCCAGGGGTCGTTGTCATAGGAACCCGATCTGGCTTTCATCTCCTCCTTTAGGATCATCCTCCCGATGCCACTCCCAATCTGAGAGGAACGAGGCCGGGGCAAAAGCATAACGGGTGGAGGGGGGAAAGAAAAATGGAAATGGAGACGTCAGGGATATTTCAACGTGCAGCTAATATGGTAAAGGAAGATATTTTAGGTGGCGTACTATTAAAAAGTACATTATTTATGGGTATATTTGAGGAGGGGACTTTTTTTCAGTCTGATGATGATGATGAAGAAAAGGGAGATAGAAAATAATGAAGCTCTTACTCTTTGAAGACCGTGACTCCAACTCTCTTCATCTCCTCCCGTCGAGAAGCGTCTTCTCGGCGCCCGATAGGCTGAGAGAGGAAAGAGATAAAAGAGATTCCCTTATAGAGTTCCAAGTGGAACACAGCAACAGAGCGAGACAGTGAATAAATATGACAACACGGTTACAAAATGAACTGCACTCCTGTGCTGTGTCTGATTCAGTGAAAAAAATAAATAAATAAAAAATAAGCTTGATGCTCACTACAAGGGAGAAGACAGTATTTCCTACCCTTTGGGGAGCTGGTGTAGGGGTAGTAGTCAGACTCTGACTGGGCGTACGGCTCTGGAGAGTAGGTGGACAGTCTGGAGGACCTGAGGATGTCCTCACTGGTCCTACTTTTGGTTGCTGCTTCCAAATGATTGTCTGTAAAAGGGATGGTTTGACATATTGGAATGGACTTTATATACACCGAGTTTCTTACAGGGAGTTGGATGAGAAATTAGTAGCGGCGTAAGTAAACTTAGTTGGTGCATTTTAGCCTGGAAGTCAGCCTGAAAATGTTCTGTCCGGCCCAATCAAATGGACGGAACAGTAACAGCGGCATGAATCTGAGCGCTGTGGAGATGACTGTGTTCACAACAAAATGGATCTGATTGGTTGTAGATGCATGTAGAGGTTATTATTTTCTCTACATTGGTTGAAAGACGCCCCATACTGAAATACGAGGGTAGGTTCATTTTAATTTTATGTTACTTTCTACTCTGACTTGCCTACATTTCAGAGGGAAATAATGTACTTTAGATATTTCATGGGTATTTTAGTAGATTGGGGACTTTAAAAAGTTATCAATGAATTCTGAACGAATTGTGACATTTGTAATAATGATCCATTACCAGTAGTAGAACATATTACAGGGACAGGAGCCATTTCGGTGCGTAGCGAATACATTTTATAGTTTAGGTGCAACTTTCTGACAAAAACATCCGTTTATGTTAGTATGGTTTGCAATATAGAACATTTACTTTTAAATGCTTCCAGTTAATTCAGTTGTTTTACTTCTTGAACAACTGGAAAATTAGAAACCAATACCAATTTTCTGTTGGTTCGGTATGAACCTGGAGTCATTAGATGGTTAGCTTAGCTTAGCATAAAGACCAGAAATCATTGCCTCACTTTATTGTATGGAAAGAACCAACAAGTTATGATGTCTCATCTTACTTCCTCGAACACAGTTATATCTTGTTACTTTCTTCTATAAAAAACTGAATGTAAAATAAAAAAAAAGTCTAAAATGTTCTTCCTGGAGAAAGGAAGACGCTGTGCCCAAGAGACAACATGCTAGTTGGCGAGCTTTAGCGGTGTCTGTGGATTCTGCTGCTTCTCTTTGCTTCTAGTCTTTTAGCTAAGCCAGCTGTCTCCTGGCTTCATGTCGAACACACACGTGCTTCATAAGATTGGTATTGATCTTCTCGTCTTGCTCTCAGTGAGAAAGTAAACCGCCAAACATGTCTTCAGCACACTACAGCGCGCTACAGTGTGCTGAAGAAAGCATATTAATGATTGTCACAGCAAGAGAGAGGGCATTTACGCCACCAATTCATCCTCATCATATCCTGTCAGAGGAGATCAATATCTCAGGCCAACAGCGGGAAAATAACATTAAAGTGAGTTCAGTTACTGCTCAGCCCGAGGCACGGCAGTCGTTCCATGAGCGGGGCGAGGCGATGATATCGATGCCGCTAAAGCACAGTCAATGGAAGTCAATGGGGGTGACATGCGGTGTAATGTCGCATAGATTGCTCCTCAGTCTGTTAGCCATTTACCATCCATGGCCCGATCCATGAGCCATTGAATTCCTTTATGCATGTTGCATGACACCGATGCCTAACACTCGCATCACTGTCAACTCAACGCGAGAGCCACACACACACACACTTCGCTTCCATTCACATAGAAATTTGGCAGCAGATTGATATCTCTCTTAGAGGACGTATGGCCGTACGATATTGTCACGTGACGACGAACACACAACAAAAGAGACACTTGCACATGAACACACACAGACTCACACAGGAGCATGATATATCTATCTACCACTAGTGAGTGAAACAGCGAGACGGGGGAGATACTTACAGTGGCAAGGTCACCGGGTAAAGTGGAGCAGAAGGTGGAGGGAAGTGAATAAAAGTGATTGGATGCAATAAAAAAGAGGCGAAAGAAAAGGGAAACATTATTGGAGCGCACCAGAGGGAGGCGTGCGAATGTAAGAGCTTTGCTACCCGTACAGATCACGGGGACAAAGCCGAATGGGAGAACACGGGGCTTTTAGATTGAGATGCTCATCCGTACAGGTAGCAAACATGTTAACTGATTACTACATAACTGGCCTCTGATGCACAAATGTGTCCGCTGTGGCTTTTGATTTGCATCAACTGCGCTTTTGTACTGAAACAAGAGGAAATAATGATCAATAGCTCTTTAGGAAGACGTAAAGCGTAAGGAGGATCAATGTGGGTGATGCAGAGTTAAACGTCAGTACTCTAACGAGGCCAGCTGAAAGCCTGTGGAACTCATTTACAGTGTCTGCTGATAAAAAAAAAAAAGAAGAAGATGGAACATCATTGGCCAGTGATGTAGTAATTTTATAGACGGGTGAAAGTGTCTACACACAAAGTTGTCCACTAAGTAACCCACACGTATACAGTGGCACAGAGGAGCATGCAGGACGACAACAAGAGATAAACTATCCTCGATCAGCAGCGTCTTGTGACTCAGCTGAACAGCCCTTTCGAGGCGCAATGTGACGAAAGAAGGGGGGGGGTTATTCTTATGCTCGTTTGTCCTCAAGCACGACATCCAGATGGCTGAAGTGCGTGTAAGTTTAATGACTTGTAAAATGAAAAAGAAGGGAAAAAATAGCATCTTGTGTTAAGCGCGTCGCCGTGCAGCCGTTCGACTGGTTAACAACTTAAATACACACAATTAGGAAATCAGCCATCCTCCCTCACGGAGTCCATCTGCTTTCTATAATTAGAATGGTGTCTGTCTTTAGGTTGCGCCTTAAATAAATAAAATCACAGTAACATCGACTTGAACCAGGCACTGAGCCCTGACTATCTAAAGTAGACTACACAGGAAAAATATAGATTCTTGTCATAATACTGCTTTATTCCACTGCACTGCTCTTTTCTGTTGAGCTGTGCGTCCTCAGAGTCCAGTGCACTCAACACTCGTCATGCCTGAGCAACCCTCAACATCATTCGCGGCCTGTTCCAGCCCTGTTTGCCAACGAGAACCTGCCGGGATCTGCACGCAGATGCTCGTGGAGCGTACACTCCACACATATATATATATATATATTGCTCTTCTACATTCAGCAGCTAGTGCAATAAGGCCGACTGACTTTCCTCGAGCTGTGCGAGTCTATTTACTTTGTGGTTTTACTAGCACGACGTCAGCCCTTTCCACCACTTGTTTTGTCTCAGTTTCACCAATAACCGGGGCATCGATACTAATCGATGCAAAATCACGAGGGGCTGCTAGGAACATCAATAGGTCAGTATAGGAAACAAAAACATCTACATCAAGTGTCAAACACAGCATGACTAAACTGACAGGAGGACAGGCAGGCTAAGGCGGGGCTAACTGCACTGTACCCGTTCTCTTATAGATGGGAGGCTTCCTGTAGATGTTGGGGTCCCCTGTGGCTGAGGAGAGAAAGAGGAGATGAAGAGGTGAAACATGGAGGAGCAAAGGAGGAGAGGACGTGAGTCGGTGTTGGCACGATGGGGCGGAAGGAGGAGGAAGAAATGGCTGTAAAGGAAGGCGCAGCATGAGGGGAAGAATATGCCAGAGCAATTATGTGTTGCATAAAAATACGACTAAGTCACATTTTCACACGTTCTCTTACCCGACTTAAAAAGTGACCTTCCTGAGTGATTTGCATTAGTGAGTAATGGCTGATGAAGCGAAGGGTCTAGTGTGAGCGGTGCAGCGAGGAGATGAGGAGTCCTACCTGGCACATGAAAATGTTTAGGGGGCTGGTTTGTGGTGGGCGTGCTTGACCGCCCCTCTTGGCCGTAATAAGGTGAACTCCTGCCACTCTCAGAGCCTGCAGCCAGCCGCAGCCAATCACAGCAAAAGGAAAGATGAGCGTGGAGGAAGAACACGTGCGTGTGATGAAAACTGAACAGCTGAAAAGGTTTCTTCAAATTCGCAAAGTAACTTTTCCACTTGTGTAATGACAAAGGCTATTGGCCTGACAGAAGTAAAGCGTCACTGCACATGTGCAAGAGTTGAATGAAATGACAACCAAGGAGCAACTGCAGCACACGTGACAAACGACTATGTTGTTAGGCATTTCACCCTAATGCAGTGAATTTATACACAGTATGTGACATCTGTCATATTAAGTGTAATATTCTGCAAAAGGAATAATGCGATTGTTACTCTCTGTTGGACTAATAGACTCAGGAACTCCTTTGTTCCTGATGCCATCAGGCTGTACAACTCCTCACTCTGGAGGGAAGAAAAAAAAGGCCATAAAGGACAGAAGGGAAGGAAAGTGGTAGTCATCCACCCACTGTGCAATATTTGTAATTTAATCTGTTATTTAATCTCTATTTTATATATATATATATACTTAGCTAAGAGTTTATCGTTTATTGTGCATTTTTTGTATATATAGAGCTGCTGGAAATACAATTTCCCTGAGGGAGTCATCCCAAAGGGATCAATAAAGTTGAGTCTAAATCGTGTTTAAAAACTAAAGTCTCATCTGGTTTCCTGGATGCACTGACGGGTATTTGTTTCCATGCTGTATGCTTAGCTAAGCCGCTCAGTTGCTGGCAGATTGCTACAATGGTATCAGCCTTGGCAAGAAAACAAATAGGTGTATTTATTACCTTAAGTTCTTATTGAGCCTTGGCTCAGGAACCCATAAGTGTGTCCACATTAAAGACTTAAGTCGTTTTACCCGATAGATAAGCCCTAAACACTGAGGTTATAAACAGGTGACTTAAGAGAATTAAATGCCACCTATCTTACCGGGGTAGCCGAAGTGCTGTGGAGATCGGGGCAGGATGGGCGACATGCCCTGGCGGCTATACGTCGGCGAGTCGATGTAACCTGGGCTGGAGCACCGCCTCTGCTTTATGTCCAGGCTGTCATAGTCCTAAGGGACAACGGAGACAAGTGGAGCCAGAAGAAGAGCAGGAGGAGACAAATACTTCAGTGACAGCCCAGAATGACAACAGTTCACTTGTTTGAACGCATCCCAAGTGTTGAAGCTGTTCATATCTGAAGCAGGAATGCTCACCTGAGAATAGGGAGAAAGTGTCCCGAGTGACTGCGGAATGAGCGGAGACAGAAAATTGAGCACTTAGACAAAATAAATACTTAAGGTAACCACAAGAAAGTACCAAAATAGATTGCTAGCTTAAATGTAATTACTTCAAAGTCGGTTTAAGGAATAGTTACATTTTGCTTTTTAGGTGAGAACATAACACTTATGTCTGTTTAAAGCTCACAAATTCACACTTTATATGTGTAACACCTGCAAACAAACCAAAGTGTAAGAACATTAAGTTGTGTGGTTTTATGGAGCTTTGATTCTTGGTTGGAACATGTAGGAAGGTTGGCCAATTCTTCATGTTCCTACTCTTTAGGCTGAAATAAGCCAATCACCTGCAGGCTCTGTCTTCACAATGAGCACTCACATGTGAGAGCAGTATCAGTCTTCCATCTAAATCTTGAGAAGAAAGCAATGTCCAGCTATCCCTATAGCTATGGTTTAATAACAGTTCTCTTAATTTAATAGGAATTGACTTCAGGCTTGTTTCTTTTGTTTTGTTCTCACCAGATTTTATGGAAAAACAGTCGCAATTTAAAAAGCACTCCCATAAACGGAAAGTGAGGAGAAAGGAAGACTAACCTTATACACTCTCCTACAACATTTCCCATCCAGTCAAATTCAATACCAATATATTACAGAATAGTTTTCTTGTGACAAAAAGTACAAAAGGATGAATTGAGAAATATTAAACTACGTGAAAGAGATCTAATGAAGACATACACTTTCCTTCCTTCTGAAAAGAGACCACTGATATGAACAATGTTGCGTTTGGCCGGGAGTGTGTGGCAGTAGTACCTCCCCACAGCTGTAAGTGTCTAGCCTTTCATCAGAGGTGTATCTGAGGTACGGCTGGTATGAGGAGGATATGAGGTCTGGCTGCTGGACCTCATATATGGCCTTGACCTTTGGCAGTGCAGCTAGGTCCTTATAATCTAGGATCTTATTCTCCACTGTGGCCTGGAGAGAGGACACACACACCAAGGACAGAGACAACAGCCACGAGACCCAACATCAACCACATGGACAACACACAGCAACATAATCAAATGGAAAGTCCACCAGTGACAGCGAGCAGATCATGCAACGGTGAGACAAGCCATGGGGGCGCAGCAGGAGCTGATGAAGCACATGCAGATGTGCACATGCAACCTGACAGCAGTGGACGTCGTTGACCTTCAGGAGTGTGTGAGAGAGAAAGCAGAGGAAGCAAAGGCATAGAGAGAGAGACGGAGACAGTATGGACGACAAGCGTGCTTACACTGCAGTTCTCCCTCATCCATCACCTCAAACAGAAAGGTCATCGATTATGAGGCGAGAGCAAGGTAGGACGGAGCGGATAGCGGTGACTCCTGCTTGCATGCAAACAACCGCTGACATGCTCACGCGCTGCCGTCATACAACAGCAGCACTCAGCAGACTGCCACGCAGCAGGACTCATCCTTGACTTGAAACGGAACTGGTCTAGATCTGCGGGGCACATCCAGTCACAGCCCTTTTCAGACAACCGGACGAGGCACGATGTGAAAAGAGGGCTGGGATTGCTAAAAATGGTACTTTTCAGCACTTATTTGAGCTGTTTTTTGGTCCTGGATGAGTGGAAATAGACATCACAGATGTGACATGATAGTGCATGTGTCAATCTTGATTCGCTGATGAGAAAGATATGAGTAGGATATGGCTGTGTCGGTTTAATTTCCTGCTGTAACATTCACACTTCAAAAACTAAACTAATAAACAAAATTTAAAAAAAAAACATGCCTCTTTTCAACATCTTGCCGCGCTATTAATAAAAAGGACACAGACGAGTGAACAGGCCAAGGGAGTGAGCAGCCTCTCACACTGGTGCTTAACCTTCCAAGCCTACGGGTAGTGCTTGTGTTTCTGGTGTAGCAAATGTGCCTTTGAGCGTAGGGTTCAGTGGCAGGGGGGGCCAAAGGTGACCAAAAGCCGCGGATTTGTGGGTTACTTACACATATAACTCTACTGGGAGAGCCTATGGAGGAGCCGGGCGGAGAGATGGAGGTCTCTGACAGGCGTCTGTGCTGTGAGATGCAGTCAAACAAAGTAGGCAGCACACAGTGAGGATTATTTCCGTTTCGTTTTTTAGTGAACGTTAACATGTCAAACTCTAACTCACCCTGAGCCTCCTCTCCGCCCTCGCCGCCTGCTTGCATAATGGGTGCCACACCTCACATCCTGGAGAGCAAGAAAAAGTGGAGAGGGACATGCCATCCATTTGTCTACATTTGTGACACGTGTATGTGTGTTGTCGGAGCGTGGGTGTGTGGCTGTGACGGGTTTCACCTGTCAGGTACATTTCCTCTCCCTCTTTGAACATCATGTTGCAGCGGGCGCACCGAGCGCAAGCCGGATGGTACTGTTTCCCTCCCGCCTGTGAGGAGGAGCGGAGAGAAGAGAAGAAGAGGTGTGACTGACAATAAACTACCACCACAAAGAGTTTCACATATCGAGGGGCTTATCTAGAAAATTGCGCCCCCACCTTGAGGAGGTCACTTTATGCGTTTACATGCACAGCTTAATCTAGATATGCTCGAAATTTGACTTTCTGAATGCGGTCCTTGACCCGGTTTACATGCAACGGAGAAAATCGGATAACTAACTCGGAGCGTGTCCTCCTCCTCCACACTAGGTGGCGATATGTGTCTTGTCAGTGAGTTAATACGTTACCCTTTCCGGTTGACCTATTATGTCATATAATAAACAAGAGTTGTTCATGCAGCAGACCAGCATGTCAAACAACAACCAGATGGATAATAGTACATCTTTTTTAATCTCATACCTCATGTGCACACTACTTATTGTTCAGATAAGATGGCGCTATCACTCAGGTGGTTCTTCTTCTACTGTGGCTGGCTGTCTTAGATGTTTTAGTTCCATACGTTAGCGTAGCGGTTGTGGAGCATTGTCTAGTTAAACTCCAATTAAGGCATATACATGTCGGAGAAAATCAATTCCCAATCGTATTATCTGTCTTAGTCTTTTAAGGAGAACATCGGAGTAATGCGCTTATGTGCACATAAATTGCCCAGTTAGAGTCTGATTTTTTTTTCTTCGTCCATTTAAAAACATACTGAGTGTCTCTGTGTGTTGTTGTTGTTGTTTTTTTTCACTGTGTACCTCGTGACCACCAGTGGCCTCACCAAGTATTGGGAAATTATTGGATGACCTGTGGCAGTTTCATCACATGCTAGCCACCACCCATTCCGCCCCATACCGCAATTAGAGCGAAGATCCCTGCAGGTCAGTCACATGAGGAAACAGTGTGCGCATGTGTGTGATACAGAAAGAAAGAGGGTGGCCATATATGTGAAGGACACAAGATTGTGAAACATGTCCTTGGACATCCGGAGCGCCCACAGGGAACACATCCAAACACACTGCGTAGGTGGAACGGGCACATAAAACGATGCAGTTCACGGTCCTGATGTTTCTCACACGGGTCTGTGCGGGGGAGGGCGGCTGAGGTGCGGCCCTGTCCTGTCACCTCTGCCTTCACTGACACGCCATTAGAGTGAATTTTATTTATGGAAGCGACTGCTGACAAGGAGACTGTGTCGAGTGAACACACCCCAGCATGCATGTTTAAGGGCGTGATGGTATGGTATCATATCATTTTATGCTGCGTTGACTATTCCTGCTCTTCGAAAAAAAAAAAAAAAAAAAACAGCTGCTTTTATGTTATCTGCAAGAAATCTTTGAGCTCTCCCCAAGAGCTGCCTCCTACATGGTTCTTAATTCTATCTGAGCTGCATCTTAGCTGATACCCGGGCTCCCTACTGTAGCTGCTCAGGTTACTATGAAAGGAAAACCAGGAGAGGACGCAGCACTTCCGTCTCCTGCTTTCCGAGCAGCAGAGCGTTTACCGTCTGTGGTCGTATGGTATCAGTTCAGCGACTGCTGTTACCGTTTCTAATGAGGCCCCCCCATTCTCTCCAGTGGTGTTAACAGGGTTGCTAAATTTATTGCGGAACTGAGACGTGAAGTGAAACTCAAGAAAGGAAAGGATTTTTTACGAGCGTCTGCCTACAACTTCCTCCCTTTATTTCCTCCCTTCTCCGTCTTCTCTAAAACGACTCATTAAACTAACAACCTTTGGCTCTGGAAAGTTGGGACCGCAGAGGCGCCCTGTGGTAGGAGGCCTAATCATCGACACACACATGGACATAGGCAGAATGGTTTCTGACACAAGACAGCGGAGATGAGGAGGCCAAGATGAGCCACATATGATTTTCTTGTCTTTAATAGATTCTGCAGGTCTAGGTAGTAAGTCATCTACATTGGGCTTCCAGTGAGTCAGATCAGTTGCGTGCTGCATCATAAAGAGGTGCATCATTATGTCGTGAAAAACTGACAGGGATAAAGGATGAATGCATGCAAGCACATGCAGGTTCACAGGGAGATAGACAAGGAGGGAAAGGAAGGAGAGAGAGACAGAGAGAGACTCGTGTATAAAGGCTGACATGTCCCCATGTCTATAAATAGCCCAGAGAGGCTGACAGTCAGGAACAAAGCACTTTACACCAACCATTCTGACAAGCACAGGAGCACAGGGACAACAGCGCACAGTGTGTCGCATGTCTGACTAAGTTCTACTTGGACTGTTCCCTTTCCACAGGTCCCAAAAGACAAGAGACGCACTCCAGAGACCGCTCCCTAAACATTTAATTAGCCTTTGCACTTCATCACTTTCATTATTTTGAACCCTTGTCCCTTCATCGTTTACCCCCACACTTCTTTCTTAATCTTCTTCTGTCCTCCCGTCACTGTTGACTCCCATCTCCTGTGCAAATGTGCATTTTTATCGCTGCAGAATCTGCTCTCTCTGTCTATTTTCCCTCTAGTTTTTACCCTCTGATCTTTACATAACTCCTTTCCTTTCTACTCGTTACACAATGTCAGGATTCAATCTTTTTTTCTCCCACAAGCGCAGGTAGGCCCGGCCTTTGCTTGACACCGAGATGAAACTGTGAAAAAGTGAATAAGCTCTGATGTTGGACCAAGCTGACACACTACAGCTGAATTTGTTTTGGTTTGATAACGCAGAACTTTCTTTTATCACCCCTCAATCTTAAGTCGCTCACTCCCATAGGGGCTTAAACAGAGACGAGGATAAAAAGCGACTGTTCGGTTTCGATAACGCCGATTACACTCAGTTACCACAGTTAACTCCCAGTCCGGAGTCCTGTATTTCTGCAGATCTGCGCAACTACATCTTTGCAGGCGTCATTTCATGTTGAAATCTGGTCTCGCTCTCACCTCCAGGACCCTTCCACTGATGTATCTGCTGCAGGTCTCACATTTCACCCCATACTGGGCGTGGTAATCTGCCTCACAGTATGGCACTCCATCCCTGCAACAGAGAAAATATAAAAGAAGCTAACGTAGTGTGTCAAATGCACTGTTCACCTTATATGGGGAGCACAGTATGCTTAATCAAAAGCAAACTGCACCATATTGCCAAAAGTATTCGCTCACACATCCAAATAAGTTAATTCAGGTGTTCTAATCACTTCCATGGCCACAGGTGTATAAAATCAAGCAGCTAGTCATGCAGACCGCTTCCACAGACAGTTGTGAAAGAATGGGTCGCTCTCAGGAGCTCAGTGAATTACAGCGTGGTACTGTGAAAGGACGACACCTCTTGTGAAATTCCCTTGCTACTGAATATTCCACAGTCAACTGTCAGTGGTTTTATGACAAAGTGGAAGCGACTGAAGTGTTAGGTCACGTAAAATGACAGGAATCTTAGGCGCATGGGGCACACAGGTCGCCAACTTTCTGCAGAGTCAATTGCTACAGACCTCCAAACTTGGGCAGCACAGTGACACAGTTGATAGTTAGTGGTGCTTGACAGCAAGAAGGTCCTGGTTCGGGTTTGAAACCCGTGGCAGGGAGGGTTTGGTTCCTCTGTGTGGAGTTTGCATGTTTCCTCCTGCCCCAAAAAACATGGATGCTAAGTGCCGGGTCAGGTTGGCCTGCAGTGCTGGCGTGCTCAGTCACAGCTGTTCAGGATCAGCCCACCATGTAATTTGTTGTACACTAACATGCATGATGACAAATAAAGCACTTTACATCATTCTTCACTTTCACTGTTTATCTCCAGTTTTGTATTTGTCTCGCTAAGTTAACTTTTATTTACATTTATTTACACTTCATGGATTGGGTTTCCATGGCCGAACAGCTGCATCCAAGCCATACATCACCGAGTGCAATGCAAAGCGTGGATACAGTGGTGTAAAGCACGCCGCCACTGGACTCCAGAGCAATGGAGATGTCCTTTGGCATGACGAACCATCTGGCAATCTGATGGATGCATCTGGGTTTGGCGGTCGATAGGAGTTCGCCACTTGTCTGTCTGCAAGTGTGAAGTTTGGTGGATTGGTGATTATGGTGTGGGGTTGTTTTTCAATAGCTGAGCTCGGCCTCTTAGTTCCAGTGAAAAGGAACTCTGAATGTTTCAGCATACCAAGAGATTTTGGACAATTCTATGCTGCCAAACTTTGTGGGAAAAGTTTGGGGATGACCCCGTTCCTGTTCCAACATGATTACGCATCAGTGCACAAAGCAAGGTCCATAAAGAGGGAGTTTGGTGTGGAAGAACTTGACTGAGTCCTGACCTGAACCCGATAGAACACCTTTGGGATGAATTAGATGAAAAATACAAGCCAGACCTTCTCAACTCTGAACTCACAAATGTGCTTCTGGAAGAAACATTCCCATAAACACACTCCTAAACCTTGTGGAAAGCCTTCCCAGAAGAGCTGAAGCTGTTATAGCTGCAAAGGGTGGGCCGACATCATTAAGAATATCAATTAACTTCATATGCGTGTAGGTAGATGAGCGAATACTTTCGGCAATATAGTTTAGGTCTGCCTTTTCAGACATGTTTTCTCCCTTTATGTTGTTTTTTTCCCCACTCACTTGCTGATGTACTCTCCGGTTAGGACCATATTGCAGGTCCGACATCTGAAGCAGCTGACGTGCCACTGCTTCTCCAATGCCAGAAGGGACTGACCCTGCTTGATTTCGGCTCCACATCCGGCACAGTCTGAAAGGAGATGAGCGAGGTAGAGAAAAGAAGAGACAGAAGGAAGGAGGGATGGAAACAGAGAGGGGATTGTACATCTTTAAACACTTAGTGTGATTTAAAGTGCAGTTGTCTACTTCACAACACAGCCACCTCTTTAAGAAACAGCTGCACTGATGTGGGATAGTGTAGATTTACGAGTCCTCTAAGCTGTGAGCAGTGTTAAATGTGAATTTAATGCAGGCAGGATGCAGGCATCACTAAATAGCCACGGGGCTAAGACAGTTGCATAAGATCTCTCACATGAGACGTGGATGAATCTCTGTCTCTTTTCCTTACACACAAACACTCAAAGCACACACACACACACACACACACGCTGTCTACAAGCTTACTGTACATTCTGTATTCTATTTCCCTCAGCCCGGCAGGAGTTATTGAACACCACTAAACTGAGCAAAAGGAGAAGAAAGACGGCACAGAGGTTACAAATGATGCATGACCACAGAATGAAAAAAAAGATCGGTCAGTGCTCCATTTGTTTGGAAGATATTTGGCTTAGCTTAACCTTTTCTGACCCGGTCTACTACTCCTGAGAAGAGCGCGCAAACCACCAGGGACCACTCCACTCTGCCTTGTCAGCCAAGACAAACTGTGTTTTGCAGTAGAGAACTGCACTGTATTGAGTCGTGCTTCTGCAGACCAAATAAATCTTAACTGTCATTTGGTGGTGATAGTGCTGAGTGTTAGGGGGCCGGGATCTCAACCCCAGAGTGTCTGTGGGCCGGGCCGATTTTCTCCTGAGTCATTGCGCAGCTCCCATTCTAGCCACCGAATGAAATATGTATTAAAACATTTACAGTTACGTAACAGAGTTTGTGATAAGGAAAGGTTGGTCAAAGCACCATGAGACAAAGTACAAAATTCTTGTAATCCAAAAGGCGTTGGATAAAGAAACTGGTGCCACTTTTTTCCATAATGGCACCAGTTTGTGGTCGAGCAAGTTTCTGATGGGTTTACTACACAGACTTTTCCTATTTAAACCTCAGTTTCCCACTAGTTTATCAGAACTGAAGAAGCTACTCGGATGAGGGGTGAAACGTCTTTAAGAAATTCTACAAGTTTTTGACCTGGATGACTGAAAACCTTCACAGACACAATTCTTGGAAGTTTTGCCCTAAATTCATCAGTGCTGTGTTCTGGTCTGCTTAAACTCAACTACGCAATCTGCGATATCTGTAAAATATCGTATATAACAGTACCCCAGTGTTTAAAACGGCATGACATCTTTGGGCTGTGATAGGAAGGTTTGAGCCAATTCAGACAACAAATGCATTCAGTGTTTTGAGGAAAGATTACATTCTTAAATGTGACCGTGCGCAGGTGTCGACAGGGTTGGTGTAATCCCTCTCACTGCCAGGAAGGCAAAACTTCCGCAGTGCAGCTTTAAAGCGGGCGAGTCAAGGCCTTAATTTGTGTAGGTGCACATCGATATGAAACGATCTGCGTGGGAGCTACAGCCAGTTCAGCACCCAGCGACCAAACTGCACGTGTTCAAAGGTAATGGGGTAAAAATCAACCTCTGTGAAAATGACAGAACGAGGTAAGCGCGAGACCCAAATCACCAGCCCATCTGTCAAACACGGTGGCGCTCCCGCGCTGGTATTTATTGATGATTTCACAGTAGACACGTACACCTACTTAAATTAACATCAGTGGCTGTCGCGAACGCTGTGCTTTAGAGGGTTCGCTCTTTGATTTGCGACACGCAAAAACTATTTCACTGCCTTTATTTTATTCATTGCATACAGTATAGAGAGACATGGAGAGAAAGGGATGAGGGTGGCCTGTGAAAACCAGACCCCAAAAGACTGGAGATGTTGTGTTTTTGTGGTAAACACTGAGCCCACTGGCCACTATGACGTCCCCATTACAAACTTTATATTTTGAAGGTGAATGAGGTGTCATCTGCCTAGGCTGTATTCAGCCATCTGCTTTGAAAACTGGGACACGTTTCAGATTTAACATTTTATTATTTATCCATAATGGAGAATTGCCACATGTAGTCTGGGTTTCCTAAAATTATTTTGCTATAAGACTTAACCCTTTAAAGAGCACTGTAGAGTTTTATTGGAGGGCACAGGACGACTTATTTACCTAATTTTCATGCAGAAATTTAACGATTAATGAAGTTACCATATATAGTTCCCTGTCTTTAAGTGGTAATCAAATGTAAACATGTATTTATATTATTCATGTCATCATACATACACATTATCATATTAGACGACATTAGGCCACTTCTTCTTCATGGTACCTGATGAAGCAGTTATGCTGAGCGTTCACACAGAGGTGGATCTTGCAGACGACATTCAACCCTGATTTGACCTGAGAATGTTGCCGTTGTCTTCTCTGATTGGCTGAATGAAAACCACATGCTTCTCAGCCTTACCATGTGGCACAGGAACACTGCTTAAAATGTGTGTTTTTGTAGCTACGTTTTGACACTGAACTTAACAAGAACTGGATCATAAAACTGCGTGTCGAGGTGAGCTGCTTAATAAATAAGCAAACCTCAACAATTAGCACGTCCCCCTCGGGCTATTTTAATACTTCATTTGCATTTTCCACTGACACAATTATTTTGCACGTGGAAAACGTATATCTACCACTTCTGCGCGCTGAACACATATTTACATCCTTAAATGTCGCGCTCATTTGAGGCATCCCATTAAGCGTCCGTCCCGTTTCACATCCGGCTGCATCCTCGTAAGGGCAGAGTGATGAACGTGTACCCGGGGAGCCATTTGGATTTTATTCTCCTGAATGGAGCGATCTGGTGGGGACTGTTATTCACCGCTTCGCCGGCATCTGTTATGACTGCACAGTCAGTAAGCAGCAGTCTGCTGTCTGTATGCCACGCTTAACTAAATGACCCGCAATCAGTCACTTCGCTCCCTTGTACCATCATAATCTGTCATTTTGTTGCTTCGTGCTCAGAAAAAAGTTCTTCACACACATGCGTGGCTAATTATGTCTAATAATCTATTTTTAAAAATAGGTAGCTTTATTGATCTCATTATTTACTTATATGTACTACTTTAGCGCTGACGCTAATGAATGAATGATGTGTCTGTTTTCGTAGCGCAACTCTCAGCTGGAAGATCAACGCGACAGGTCGGACCACCGATCTGACAGACCCTTGATTAGCTAAATTAGCTAAATGGGCTTCGTGGACGCATCGCATTAGACTCAGCAAGTTGTGGCGCCTGGTGGCCCTAAGCAGAACAGACAGAGCGTGGCGGACGCTGGACTTACGGCTTGGCCCGTGGATCTTGATCGGTTCATTTGACTTGACAAGTGTGTGGGAGCACTGCTGGCACACGCAGTCCTTTCCACTGAACGTTACCCTGTCTCCGATAGGAAAGGGCTTACTGAGGAAGAAAAAAAAAACACAGAGAAAGAAAGAGGGAATTAGAAACCAGAGTACAATAGGAGACAAACCACCATCCAGGTGTACTGTACACATGAGAATAACAAATAGGCGGCGACAGAAACATGACCGGGTGACAGACACGCCGTAATCCTGCTGACACGAGCTGAATAGAGTCTGACATCGTCTATGGACCTGAAAATGCATTTGCAAACAGCTGAGATGATGGGTTAATAGGACGCTGATTGCTGCAGTAGCACCGGGCTGCTCCGTGATTAAAGAGGCGATAATGTGACGCTGCCACAGGCCTCTGAAAAGGAAAACTGGCTCTCTCGCTGAGAATGAAAACTTATTAGGGAGCCTGCGTGGACTGCATACTGATCTTAACTGCCCATTTTAGTCCGTCTAGACCATCCAGCTCTTACCAGCTGCCACCTCGGGGTCACTGTTTCCTACGTGGCTTTGTCGAAGCCGCGCTACAACGAAGCGGCGGAAACACCCGCGTGCTAACAGGCGGAGAATACGACGACGCCTGCGAAATCAAATTCCCCATGTCACACTTCATGTTTTAACTCTCTTCCCTTCTCCTTTTTGAGGAGACGGATTGATTTCTTTATGACTAAGCAGGATGCGAGAATGAATGGGGAGCTAAAAGGCTTAGAGAAGGCTGTTTAAAAGACATAGACAGCGGTAATCCTTTTTACTCCCCTGCCGGCTGCCGGGGACTTGGAGCAGGAGCCAAGACCCAGAGGGAGGCTTGAGTCTCCAGCAGAGCTCCAGTCAGCGGCACACGAGCTCAATACATCTACGTAGTCACTTAGGCATGGTCAGAGGCAAGAATCTGATGCTGTACGGGTCAGGAGGCTCTAGTGAGTGTGCTTCTATGAAGCTAGAAGTATTTTACAGTTCCCGTCTGACTACTATGTGCGCGTGGAGCGATTTGGCACATAGAGTATTCTAGGTTTGCTCCTTTGTGCATTTATTTTACTCAAAGAAGGACAATGTCCACACATAAAACAAAAAGAGCGCACACATTATTCACCAAAGGCCCTAGCAAATACCGAAAGAAACACAAAGCTCTGAAAACCGATAACGTGGGTCTTTAATTCTTTTTAAACCGCGTCTATCATTTTAGTTTTCAGTTTAAAGCTGAGTTGTCTGACTGCAGTGCACGAATCCTGTTTTTTTTTTTTTTGTTGTTCGTTTGTTCGAGTGTCCAGCTTCAAGTGCGTCACACTGAAACTTCTTCACGTTTAAGTGCCTCTTGACCGCGGTTCTCGGAGTGCTGAGTCCGGCTAACTAAAAACGCTGTAATGGTGCAAAATAAAAGTATCTCGGTCCGCGTTTGACCTTGTCTTTACCTGTATGTTACTCTCATTCCCTCAAGAAAACTCTTGCCCTGTCAGCCTTTCTCAGCGCTTTAAAAATTTAATCTGTTTACATATTTAATGTGTGTTTTTTTCTCTCTCTCTCTTTTTTTTTTTTAGCCAGTCCAAAAGTAAAGCTATTTCTGGCTTTAGAGATACGCCCGCTGGCTTTGATCGTCACCACTCTTTCACATTAGCTCAGGAAAGTTTAAAGTCTGCAATCTGCCTTAATAAGAGCTGAGGCCACCGTGACAAAGAGGAGGAGGGATGAAGGCATAAAGGAAGATGACGAGACGCGGCGGGTGATTAAGAGCACGAAGGTGATGAAGAGAATAATGAGAACGATGACGAGGAGGGAGCGTGGGAGAGGGTGGGTGTTGGGGAAGAAAGGCAGGAGTGAAGGATGAGGAGAGCATGAGGTACTAGGAGCAACTGTGACAGGGGGCAGACGGAGCACGAAAGAAGAAGAGAAGCGATTCACCCCTCGGCTTCTCCCTGTCTCTTCCAGTTGATTCCACAAACACTGACGGCACACACACACGCACAGACATCTCTGTCACTGCCAGGACTGCTCCACTGACTGTCTCTGGCCAGTTGGTGTCAGTTAAATATATATTTATTTTTTTGCCTACAGCTGCTGGGCATGACCGTATGTTTATCAGCCAATGCCATGCACATACCCGACTACAAACAGACAATTCTCTCCTGAAAGTAAGTAGTAAGTAAAGATCCTGTAACCTATAACACATCAAAACAGACACAGGCGGGGAGTAAATAAGAAACTATTTTGCATCTGCAAAGCAAACACACCAAAGGGATTTTGTCTTCATTCAGAACGAAACACGGAGAGCAGCAAAAGAGGGAGAGAGCCAGCAGTGATGCTGACGGTTCGTTCTGGAGGAGCTTAACATGAACACTGATGGAGGTCAGGGGAGAGATGGCCTACTTTTACTAAATCTTAACAGCGCAAAACACCGGGTCGGCTCTCCTATTGGAATCGTGTCTCGACTGTACAAACCGACCGACAGAACTCCAGAGCCGGCATTTGTTGATTCTCAGCGGCAGACTCACGCATTAATTATCGACCGCGCCTTAATAAAAAAATAATGGACAGTTGTTTTTTAAAAACGGGACTTGTGCAGCGTCATTGTTCCATGAGTCAGAAAAACAGTGACGTAACGGCGGAGAAACAGATGACAGCATATGCATTTCATCTTCTGAGCCCCCACAATCAGTTCCTTGTTCTCCACCCTCTCCCTTTATCACGCTAGTCGCTAACAGGCTGCTAATGAATCCTCAGAGAACTGATACAGATAAAGAAGTCAACTGACAAGCACAGGACACCCACGTTGACATTGTGCAATACAAAGCCAGAAGCTGAATGTGCGCCAGTAGCAATGGGCATCACTGATCCACGTAAAATTGCCATTTCAAGATAATGAAGGATATCCTAATTATATTTATATTAATGAAACACTGAACCACTGTATGGTATAACTGATGTTGGCAGTTTTATTTTATAATCCTCCTGCTGGTCCTCTCAGCTCCGAAGTGGCTTTTCATGTCTTTCTACAATTTGTTTTGGTCGACTGTTTTGGAGCGTAAAAGGTAACATAGAATTTTTGATACACTACCCGCTTTGCACAAAACAACTATCAGAAACTGTTAGCAGCTAGCAAGGGAGAATTACGTTTAGCGGCTAAAAAGGAAGGCACCTGTTTTTTGTTTTTTTTTAAATGGTGGAGCCCAAAACAGAGGTAAAAGGAGAGTGAACAGGACTTAAATGATGTGCTGCCCCAAGTGGTCAAAAAAAAATCTGTATCAGTAATATATACATATGCATGCATATACATATCTATCTAAGAAAATAATGTTTCCTCTGTTATAAAACCCCAAATAAAAGTTTTTAAAGTGTCAGCCGTGCACTTGTATATATTAAACACTTCGCTGTGTGTATGTGTCTGGAGGTGCGGGCATACCTGCAGACACTGCAGACAAAGCACTTGGGGTGGTACGTGCGTCCCAGAGCGGAGACCACTTCTCCAGTGATGAAGCTGTCACAGCGGTCACAGCGCGTACCGTACAAACGCTGATAGTCTGCCGTGCAGATGTACTCGCCCTTCTTCTGGAAGAAGCCAGATCGTGCCAGATCACAGTTACACACTGTGGAGAGAGCGGGAGACAAAAAGTGAGGGTGACACATTTAAATGTGCAAAGATGTCTATGAAATATAGAATACAGGATATAGAAAACTATTTTCCTTCTCAATATATTTTTCATTTCTCTCACGCTAATTTAAAACAAAACCCAACAACACGACAGGGTAGTATTGTAATATGTATGTATATTTTCTGCTTTCTTCTATTACCTACACTTGTGTGAGGTGTATTTTCAGCCTGAGCGCTCTTCCTTTTTTTCTTTTTTTTTTTTTTACCTGTTTGTGTGTGCATGTTTGCTCGTCTGTGTGCTGTCGTGTGCATGTTTCTCTTCACACGTGGCTGCTGGGGAAGTTATTCAGTTCCAGACAGTGGTGAGCCAATTTGCTCTGATGGGAATATAATGATATAATCAGTGGAAAAGTAATTTTGTGCTAAACAATGTGAAGAAGGAGACAAAACAACACGCCACAAGTTCCCAGCATCCTCAGAACATCAACTGCGGGCTCATTACATATATTGCCGGGCAAGGCGGAGAAATTGAGTGCACAAGGCGAGTGCACAGTCCTTGTATGTTTCTGTGTCTCTATATTGTGTGTCCTGAGCAGATAACACATACAGCGCTTTGCTATGTAACTGAGAAGAAATTCCAGTGGGTGTAACAGTATAGCTAAGTGGCGTTTTCACAGATAGGTGGCCAGTGTGGCTGCTGGTCTCTGGTTTCTCTCATTGTCTGTGGTTCACCGACAGGAAGAGCTGACACGAGTCTACGGCGATGACCTGACGAGCACGGCACCCAAGAAGGCAATTAAATAGTAAAAAACGCTTTGACCCCGTCACAAAGTTAAAGAAAAACATCCACCACCCCGGATCCTCACTTTCCACTTGAGAATCACAGCCCTGACCTGGTGATTACACTCCTGCGACAATGGCACTGTAATTACTACACAGCTGCAATTATCATGTAACTGCAACCGTCGTGAAACAAGTCAGCTGGTAACGGCACATGCACCGACAAACCGGCTGTGTCCAGCAGAGGACGGCCGGCCAAAGGTGAGAAACAAGCTTTAGGAAATACACAAAATTTCCTGATAAATTTAGGTGCTTGCTCACGGCGCAACAGCCACGAAAGGGGCGGGAGGCGAACCTGTGACCCTCGGGCCCCCAAGCTGTGCTACAGAGCACATTTAGAAACAACCTCAGTTGAACCACAGTGCCGCAGAAGCAGAACAAACACAATAATAAAATACAGATTCGAATTAAGGGCTACATAAAACTAGTCTGGCAGTCTACTATCAAAAAAATCTTCCCACTCTTGCGTGCACATGTTGTGCCACGGGAACCGGTTACAAGAAAAGCAGCAGACTCCTTTTTTTTTTTTTTTTTACAGCAGTTTACCTCTAATAAGATACGAGAGTGGTATCAATCATCTCTTTCTTTTCACAAAAATGGCAAACACTGTGTAATCCTTCAAAACTATGTAATTTGATAAAAGTTACAAGGCAATGCAGGGACAGTAAAAGGAAATAAAAGAAGCCCACATCAGGAAGTTATCCAACTCACTCAGTAGTGAACATTAAACTAAAATCTTGAGATGTAGTATGGAGCACAAGGGAGACCTACACAATTTTCAGAAGGCGGTCGTAATGTTACGCCTGATCAGTGTGTGTGTGTGTCTCCCTACAGCCACCTAGGCAGGCTGAGAGTTCACAGACACACACATGCACATAAGCCCTTCAAAGGGGCTCATTTAATCTCAAGCTGTTTATGAGAGGAGCGTATTGACTTAATGGTGTAATAAAAGATCAATGGGCTCTCACTTAAAAACAAAACAATCTAAGCTCTCTCAGGAGGATGGAAACACATAAATCCATCCCTGATGAGATGGCAGCGTGCGTATGCGGAGGTAGGATGATGAAATGGGACAGTGCGTACGCTCAGACGTGATCATGGATCTTTATTATCGTGACAGGTCACTGAAGGTGGCTGCAGAACTGGAAGGGGAAAGGAGAAAAGGAGGGGGGGGGGGGTGTCTCAAGTAGACCAGAGCTCCGAGATTCAAAACAGTCCGTGTGTAAAAATGTGTGTGTGCATGTGCTGACCACATTTCCATAACCACTGAACAATGGCACAGACCTTCAAAAAGTGTCCCCTCTGCATTTTGAACCAGACTAAGACTCTTACCAGAAACCCAAATCATAGGCTACCCGATGCCTTCCCTCATGGAAAATGAGAATGACAGGGGAAATATTTCCACAACTATTAAGCTCTTCACCTTGGAAAAAAATCTTGGTGTTTTAAAGTAGTATTTATTTAACAAAAACAACGTCTTCATTTTCCAAAGCCAAATGGTCGCTGCTATCGTTTTCCCTGGTTCTCTCATTCTCTCTTTGGTTTTTTTACTCGCTCTGTCTCCTCTCTCTGTCAGAATGGTTCTGCTGTTCAGTCTCCACCCAGTCTGATTCTCAAATGAGCGGAATCTGCTCAATTAGCGCAATGCACTGTATGAATTAGCATACGGACGCCTGACCAAAAAATCACAGCTGGCCGGCTGGGTCTGCTCAGACTGGATTGGACGGCCGGGGTGGACGGTTCACCTGTTGGCTAATCACAATGTTTTCTTCTGACTGGAATGATTGGCTGGATGCACCGCAAAGGACGTCCCCTTTCCCCAGTTGCCATAGGAGAAGTAAACCTTCCACGGTTGCCCTAGAGACAGCTAGGTCCCAGCCTGAGTGATGTGCTGGTGGTGCTGGTGGTGGTGGCGGCGGCACATTTGGTGGTTGAACCGGGGGGTTGTTGTTAATACCCAATCTTATCTGTGAACCTGAAACCCGCTCTGATGTCTGAAACCCTGCTGACCGATTTTCACTTGAATGTGACATAAATTAATAATTCCGTTAACATCTAAGTTGTTTATTTATTACCTCTGAAACAAATAGGGTTAAAATCTCATTGCTGTTAATCACATGAGGTGTGTTATATCCACAGTGGAAAATGATAAGATACCTTTACTCATCTGCCATCCAGAAGCACATATTGGAGGAACTTATACTTGAGCATTTCCAGGTTATGTGGATTTATAACTCTATGTCAGGGGAGACACATGTTCTAATTTTATATACTGCTGGAGCTGATGAAAATTTCAATTTAAATGATACATATCACTAAAAAAAAAGTGTGAAATAAAGTAAAGAACAAACTGTTCATAGTCATTTTGAGGCAGCTTTTATACATTTGATAAACCACCGATCTTCGAGACGCCCTAAAGGGGCCTCCACTTTTAATAGCCCGCGTGCCATTTTTCAAGATCTCCCAGTTCAGCCGCAGCCATCGTGCAGAGGTTTTAAAAGCAACCCCTCCGCGTGTTGGTTTGCCAGCACGGTGGGCGGAGCTGGGAGCGAGCTCGGGGGCTCTGCTGCTGCAGAGTTGTGGCTTGGCTTGGCCCGGAGAAGAAAGGTTTCGGTTACAGCCACACAACCGGCACCACATGCTGCGGACGCCCACTCGAAAAACGGCGGCCCAAAACAACCAATCGAGAACCAGCTTGGTCTGTTTTGTACCGTCCGATGAACGGCCTTGGGGGAGTCCTGCTTCTCATGGGAACGCGCACGCGGTTGTTGCTCAAAATGCAGAGTAATGCAAAATTCATAAGTAAATAAAAGACACTTTGTTCATATTATTGCACAAGACTTGAACAAGACTTATTCAGACATAAACCTAAATCATAAAAATGTAATCAGCTTTGCAGAACTAAACTAAATCAAAGACTTCATTATGTCTATTTGCTCGTTTTCTGATATTTCCCTGAAAGGCACTGTAATGATGTAATGAAACTAAAAGATGCCTCTTCTCTCCTCCATATTGCTTTTTTTTTTCTTTGGCAGTGAGAGAAGTTAGCATCTCCTGATCATAAGTCCAGTGATTAGAGGTTAGCACGTACGCTGGTGTCTGCAGCTGTGGTCATTAGAACTGCACTGATTAGGCATCCACAGGGTGTCTGCCTGATTGGGTATTTATCTCAAGCCAACAGATGCAATTAAAATTCCCTTCTCAAAGTCGGCCCAGGCCGGAACCCCGAAATAGTCCCGACACCCCCCGTCGCCTCCTCCCCTTCTCTTTCTATGTCTTTCCGTTTCAAGACTGCCTCCAAATCTTTGCGGCTCTGAGCACAAGGTCTCCACTTTATCGCAGTTTGCACCTTCTCTTCCCACCTCTACAGGACTGCACCTCAAAGCAACCTTTCCTTTCCTCTCCTGGTTCCCTTCTCTCCCAGATCCCCCTCCAGTCTTGCTCATTGTGAGTCTTCCCTCTTGCCCATTATGCCACTGTTAGGTCTTCATAATGTGCTATTAAGTAAATGGATCTGCTTTGTACAGTACGTCCAAGAGGCCCCGCTGCACACTGTAATTGTTTTAGTGCTGCTGTCAATAATATCCGGATGCCTGAGACCTTTTCGGGATAACACAGGGGCAGCCACGGGCACAGTTTAGCAAAGGGGCAAGTGCGTGTTAGTATAGAGACAAGTTTCATCAGGGTGAGTACTCACCTATTCACCCCCACATCTGTGCTACCGAGGGAGAGGCCGGGCTTCTCTGACCTCTCCCCATTCCCCGGATCTGCGCCTCTTTCACAGGATGAAACACTTGAACGGTAAATAATGGGGTTTCTCAAGTTGTGCCAATTTTTTTTTTTTTTTTTTTAGACTGACAGGAAGGAGAGAGAAACACTTTTATTAGATACAAGTGGGGGAGGGAGGGGCTCCAAGGAAAAAAAGGTTGGGAACCACTGGTCTGGGCGACCTGGGAACAAACATTCATAGACCTCCCACTAAACTGCCTTCCTCTGTGTAAGCATAGTTTAGAGTAGTCTAATGGTCTTGTGAATAGCTGCTATCTGCTTAGTAGCAGGGACAGCCTTTTTATGTCTTTTGTTTTTAAATTGGATCACAAGCATTAACCCAGGGACATATTTCAATGCTAAATGTGCTCTCACTTGTGTTTGGATCACTGAGATTGTAGCCTACAGGAGCTTCCCTTTCTGTGCTTTTGTGCTGGCGAGCCTGCACGACTCCACCGGACACCGATGTCCACGATGTGACTTCTTTGCCACCGCGTTGAGCTCCTTTGTGTAACTGGAACAACGGCGCCTGGGACCATGAGTGGATCATGTTGGAGCCTGAGCTAATAAAGTGCGAACAACAGTTACTTTTACTGAAATCGATATAGCGGAGTGGATAGTGTGTGCGTGTGCGACCGCTGAACCTGCTGAGGCAGAGGGAGGGTAAATTTTCTGTGCTCGTCCGGCCGCCGGGAGAGACGGAAGAGAAAAAAATGCATTTCAAGGAAGTGAGGACCTGCGTCGCTCCAGCAGCACATGTACAGCAGATATTTGTCATGGGCAACGTCTCAAGCGGAGATTTTTCTCCGCATTCGTTTAGTGAACGTGTTAGTAAGCAAACACAAAAAAAGCACACAGCTGGTGTTGATGGGAAACATATCGACAAGAACAGTCCTGGCCAAATTGAAATTCTGAGCTGATGGTGGCACTAGAGGAAAAATCTTGTCTGGGGATGGGGGCGGTATCAGTACCACATGTCAATGTTTACGTCAATCAATCAATTAATTTTAATTAATTAGGGGAAAAAAATGAAAAACCAACCATACGTTTTTGAGTTTTTCAGTCCAGACTGTCTGACAGACACTGCCATCAGTATAACCACGATGGTAGCATGATCAAAGAACAACAGTAGCAGAAAAGGGCAAGGGGAGAAAGAAACACAAGCAGCTAAAGGCTAAGACAGAGAAATTGTGCATGAGTGACAGGATTCCCTTCGTATGTGGCTGCTGTAGTTGAAGGAGGCAGATGGTTGCCCAGTAGAGTCCCTTCATACCAGCAGACCACGCTGCTGAGGCCTTCAGCTTTTAACCCTCTGAGAGCGGATAAGAGACTCAGCTGAGTGGAAAACAGGCGTGAATGAAATCACAGACACACAGCGATAATCACACGACTCGAGACCGGGCTGAGTAATAAGCAATAAAAACGCTCCAGCTCTCTGTGTAGATGATGCACTGGATTAGTGCAATTACGCGCAGGTTTGTCCAACACAGCCGGGGCTGTCAGTTAATGATCTTCTTTATCATTCAGAAGACGCTCCTCCTCCTCTGACCTGGGCATCCACACCTCTGAGCAACTCCACCCCACTGTGGACACACACACGTATAAACACACCTAGAGACAATGGGGAGTGTATGAAAAAGCCCTCAGGACAGGGACGCTCGGAAGAAACTAGCAGAGGAATAATTCCTGTCATCTATCCCTAATCCAGAAGCGTCGCCAGGGAAAAGCGCCGCTTCCAGCCGCGCTCCCTTCTCCCTCTGACAGAATCTCTCCCTAGCAACCACGCAATGGCATTGTGATTGGACCAGCGTACCAGCCGTTGCTATAGCTACAGGAAGCTCCCCTTCCCCGTAACCCCCCACGTTTTTTTTTTTTTTTTCTGTGCTGTTTCTCTTCATAACTGTGCTCTCTTTCTCTTTCTCTGTATTACTCTCCCTGTTTGTATTTTCCACTTCCCGTGCTTTCCAACAGCAGCACAGTTGATGTTGTACATAGAGGTCGAGTGATGCCGGGCTAATGTCATCCTAAGGGAGGCTGGACTGGCTGAGACACGGTCTGCAAGGAAAAAAAAAAAACAAAGATCTTGCAATTTTATAAGAGACCTGGTGAGAACACCAGCTAGAAATGGAGCATTAGCGCAGGAGTCAAGTATTTATTTGACCTGTCTGTGTAAATCTGCAATTCCCTTTAGCGCCGTTTTATGAGACAAATCGGTTTTCCCTCCAAAAATAAATAACTACTGGGAGCAGCTTGGCAGTTTATGTGAGAACACGTCTGTGTTTGTGTCTGTCTCATTCTCTGCTTTTATATTTGCTTTTCCGCCTCTGCGCTCTTTGTTAGCGCGCGAGTTGGCTGCGAGTTGAGAAAACGCAGCTATAACGCGTCCGCGTAAGTTAGCTCTGTGCACGTGCCGCCGCACCCCGCTGCTTTTGTCGGAACGCAAGGGTGCTGATTTTGTTTCCCAGGCTGGGCGAATGTGGTAACTATGTCACTGGGCCAGCATGCACGAGTCAGTCCATAAGGCGCGTAACACAATACCACAACGTTCTCTGACGGTGCTGCTAGGTCCACATGTGCATCCCCCACTGCCTTCTCTTTGTCTAGAGTTGAAGCATCAGTCCGTGCTGATTTCTGTCTTCTGCATCTTCCAGACTTCTTTTTTTCTTGAGCTGACTGTGCGCCACCATTGTATAATCAGCTGCCGTATAATGGGTTCATAAGAGAGGTTAAATGCACATGATTAGTGATCTGTTCCTCCTCTGACTAATGCATGAGAGGGGAGTTATGATAATGTGGCGTCCAGAAGGTAATGCATCTTCATAAAGTGTGGGCAAGGAAAGAGGGCGGATAAAATGATGGATGGGGCGGCTGAATGTATTTTCACATGCTAAAAGATGTGGGTGAAAGTAACTTCGAGTGTCTCCGGCTGAATTATCATGATCTGTTCGCTGGGGCACAGTCAGCCCTTTTGAGGCGAAACGAGACTGAAATAAATACAGAAGAAAGCAGGAGAGGCAGGAAAAAAGGAGGAAATGACTGAGATTTCGTGTCGTGGTTTTGCAGTGGAAATTAAGGTGAACTGGGACGCGCTCAGCATCGTCCGTCAAGGTCAATAACTGGATACCCAGGCCGGAAAACAAATACCCAGCAAAGACCGACATCAGATGTTAAAACACACCCCAGTCACAGAGCTCATAAGCACGTGTGATAGATAAGGCAATTGGCTGCTGCCAGCGGATTGTCACAGTGGTGAAATTGTATAATACAGTTTAGCCATTAGCGTCCAAATCGCACACCGCGCATGCCAATGTCATCCTGTGCCGAGATGAGAAATTGATTTCATGCTTGGCTGGCTGTCATCAGGAAAGACAGGGAGAAAGCAAATTAGAGAAGTAGACATAAAGGGAGAAAATTGTAGAAAAAACACGACAGACAAGTTATTCCTGCTATTTCAGAACCATTCAGCCGCAGGACGTAAACACAGAACCGGCGAGAGTGACGGACAATAGAGAACAGTTGGAGTTTATGAAGTTCAAAAGAAAACGCAACATGTTTGTGCGTGAGGGAGGTTTTTATGCGGGGGACAAAAACAGCTTTAGAAAACTGCTGGTTGTGCAGAAGCCCATACAGGAGAGCATATTACGGGCGGGGATGTGGCAGGTTCTGGCCACACAATAGTGCCCTGCAGCCTCATGGGAAGAGGGAGAACTCTCTGGAACATGAGAGCGGAGGGTGGTCCGATAGGTGGACTAACGCGATAAGATCAATGACAGTTCCCCATTACTGTACCGAGTGTGAGCGAGGGGGAAAGCGAGCGGGAGGAACGAAGGTGAGAGTCAGATTGGCATTATGCTCAAGTGATGATGTAATGTTTAGGCGACACAAACAGCACCCCCATCCCCCCTCTCCGTCTCTTTTCTGCTCGCTTTCCAGTGCTCCCCCCTTTTTCTCTGGGGCACGGAACGGAGCCTTCCGATTGGCTGATGGCACCATAGAGATGCTGAGAATATCCACCAACCAGGGCCGGGGTGCCCCTTCACATGGTTACCACAGCAACCCCTCACAACCACAGTGAGCGTGCACACATGTATAGATGTGTGCACGCTTATATGCATGGGCGCATGTGTGTGTGTGCGCGTGTGTGTGTGTACGTGCTCACAACAAGCTTGTGTTTTCGAGTAGACATGTAGCAGCAACCCTCCAAAGAATAGCCTTGAGTGTGTTTATTTACTGTAGAATGTCTGGGCGCTGCACAGACAGTAGTAAACACAACTTGCCCAGCTTCCTCCAGCTTCTTTCTCTCAGGCTTTAAAAAAAAAAATCACCAGCTAAGTTTTGCATGTACAGTAAAAGGGGCTTTGTCAAGATGGATAACATACTATGTGCAAAAACATAAGGAGCAGTCTTGTAAAAAAAAAAATTAAAGATGCCAAAACAAGTTCCAAAGGAGAAAAAAAATATATTTGAAGACAAAGATAATCTATCAAAATGGAAAATCATCAAATAATTTTTAACGTCTGTTTCTTTGTTTCTACTACTGAACAGTGCAAGGTGTGTCTTTTCTAACTAATGTAGGCTGTAGAGATCATCTAATAATGTATTTAAAGTTTAGAGAAGCAATAAACAAGGCACAACTCATCAAACGTGCGCCACAGGTCAACACAAAGACGCGATTGGATCCATTCATTCCATCTCGCTGCTTGTTTACGTCGACTCGACTTGAAAAGTAACCCATGACTGGCTGTCTTAAGCTTTAGAAATGGGACTATTAACATAATACAGAGCGCACTTCCTCCGGGCGGTACAGCGGCATGACAAATAGCATTCTGCGGTTCTTTGATTTCTAATTTGCACACGCACAGACGCTCCATCGTCACAAGCCTCTTTCAGAATCGCCTTTAACTCCGCAAATGCTGCCTATTTTACACCCCGCTGTCACATTTGAAAAGGACCCTGAGTCAGTGCGATTTCGCTGAGCCAAAGAAACGAGCGCATCCCGTTCACCGGACCGTCAGCATGCCCACACAGTTTACAGCGTGTGACTGACACAGGCATTAAAACACAGCAAAAAGTTAGCTTTGATGTATTGCTATTTTTACCTATAGCATCAATATGCCTATACATATATACAAGATACTTAAAGCAATAGTTTGATTCGATTTGATCTTTATCAAAGATAAAGGTAGACACTGTGAAGTCTATTTTGCAAAATGTTGAACTGTCCCTTTAAACAAACGGCTCTGACACTGCTGCCCCTCTAACAGGATGAGTGATTATGTCAACACTGTATCTATTGTAGGTCACCGGTGCTCACTCGTAGTGCTGCAAAGCTAGTTACGGCGAGTCAGTGTCAGTAGCCCACCGTGTACAACCAAATGAAAATCCCCTCCAAGTTGCCTATACAATAACAAGCTAGCTTAGCAGGGGCCTAAGTCCCCTGCAAGGCACCTCTGATCCATTCCAATCCCCACTCTGGGCTAATAGTAGCACTCAGCAGGAGAGGGATGAACGAGTGTAAACGGTGTATCTGTTAAAGTGTGTGCGTGCTCCGTGTGCTCAGGGAGTAAAGGATGGGACAAAGTTAGACGTCGCCGCTGGAATTCCCACGTTATGTAACTTTAACGACTGTTCTGAATTCCCAGGCTCGGGGACCATGTAAGACAACACTTGTCTTTACGATCACTACAGCTGTTTGTCTGCTCTAACACTTGCAGCTTTGTTTCGTCATGGATTAGTGTTGCATTTCTTACCGGTGCAGGTGAAACACTTGACATGAAAGTGGGTGTCTTGTACTCGTACCACCTCTCCCTTGCATACTTCCCGACATCGCTGGCACCGGATTGGTCCGGAGCTCCGCTCACCGCCTGTTGATCCTTGGTGATAAGCTGATGAAAACATAAAAAGGCATATTATGGCAAACTAAAGCAGAGATTTTAAACAATTTATAAATAAATTGGACTGATTCTTCTCTGTCTTTTAGTGAAATCTAAATGGAAAAACTGGAAATCGTTAATTTACATAAACATATGGTGCGTGAGCCTGCGGCCCATTCTTGCATGTATCTATATACAAATATCTGGATACCAATTCAAAATTTAAAATCATCATCATCTGCTAATGCAAAATGAACATTTCCTACTGCAGCTCCACAGTAACCCCCTGAGACCCAAGCTTTTGTTTGCTACGCATTTTCAATTTCTCAAAGGTATTTGGGATTAGTAGGACCTAAGTGTCATCCTTGAACAGGAAAAAAAATACACCAAAACAAAATCATGGGGATTATTTCATGGTATGTTATAATAAAGTCACCAATGTGTAACAAAGTAGAAAACAGTTTATTTTAATACCTGAGAAAAAGCAGAATTGCAAACAATGAAGTCCCAATGTCCTCAAATGAGTACTAACTAACAAGCTAATTAGCTGCAGCTCATTACTATTTACAGAATTTGTTAAATTTGAGTGTCAAACTACACAAGTCACATTTCAGTTGTAAAATTTTGATGAGGTAAAACGAATCTGCTGAAATGTCCCCATATGTCTCATTTATCTGGCAAAATATGAGTTAATTTTTATTCTGAAGTAGTCACAGGATTTTTTTATTATTATTATTTTGAAAGCAGTTCATTTTTAGAGATTTTCAGGGGGTTACATGTTACATGAAGAGCTACAGGCTCACAGAATGATAAAAAAAAAAGGATCAATTATTGCCTGACCTTTTGATTAAATCTGTAATCTGCAGTAGTAAATTGTATTTTCCGCTACCGATGTATCCGTCTGAAATGTTTCCACTTTAACCTTTGCATTCAGCACATTTTGCACTTAACAATTCAACAGACCTGTTGAATGGTAGATTAAGCAAGGGTCTCAACACAAATCATACATACTCACTCATATACACCAGAAAATACATCAGGGGTTACGTAGCCTGAACCAAATATAGCTTAATGGAATCTAATGCGGTCTCCTACTGGCATTGTTACTTAAGACGAATTGCATTTCTGATCAGTCCACCACCAGAACTGTGGGACTGGCTACACTCAAGAGTGTGCTGTGCACAGTTCACACAATAAGATCAGTGTGGAGCTCTGTCAACACTTGTTGTGGAGCTGCGAGGTCTGACACCTATGTTAGCTGGGTAAGCTCTAGGCTTTTTCTCCGACTGTCTCTATTTTTCACACACTCGTACGAGATGACACAAACACACACACACAAACACGCACGCAAACACTGCTGCATCAGTTGAGAAACTGGATGGATCCCCTTACCGCTCCCGCAAGTCCGATATCATTTCACAGTCGGGAAAGCAAATTCTCACGTACAGCCTTAGCGGTGTTGGAATAACCAGAAACAAATGGCACATTAAAGTCAATTTTAAATGAGTGAGAAAATTGTATTAAAGGTCCGTCTCCTCCTCTGTGGGCTTATAAACAGATTCTCTTTCATCCACAAGCAAAGACATGAATATTAGACGAACCGGTCTCATGATGCCATGACTGTGCCAGAACAGCTGGGTTCAGTCTTTTATTTATCTCCATTGCTCCCTTAAGGAGCAGGAGTGGTCCAGCTCTCTGTGGAAGGGGTATAATAGCAGGGTACCCAGCTGGCCTGACTACCTGAATAGCTGACTGAAGAAGTTTACAGCTCCAGTCAGAGAATCACCAGCATCTGGGCTGGCGTGACAGAGCTACTGATTCCATTTCACTGGATGAATCCCAAAGGACCTGCATCACTTAAAGTCTAACAGCCTCACGCATCTCAGAGCACTCTTTGTAGGCTCTGAATTTGACTGAAGCAGAGCGAGAGCGAGAGCGAGGACTTACAGAACATCGATGGGCGTGGGAGAAAATGTATGCATGACTCTTGTTTATTTTCCTGTCCGGGAGGGGAGTGTGGGCACTGGAAATATGCAGGCATGATTATATTCCCGCTCCCCATCTCCCACACTCTATTAGTTCATTGTTTCTTTCACAATGCTGGCAGCACCGCTGGGATCAACTATCCTGCCTGATAAGTGCCCGGCAACTGGTTCGCATAATGACACTCCCTGAAAAGTGTATATTTTACCCCCATAAAGCCAAATGAGCAACGCTGATTTTATCAGGTGTGAATAGGAGATAATGGGGACTAATGGCAGCACATGTGAGCCATTGCCAACAGCTACCGAAAACAGCCATTCATTTACAATGCTGACCTTCTGAAAGTGGGCCAAAACAAACCTCCAGTACAGTATAACATCCTCTGCTTTCACAGTGCTGCCAGGCAAAATTGTATAAAAAGGCACAATATACATCAAAACTGAGTAAAGAGTGAAGAATGAAGATTATTACACTGAAATGATAGAAAATCACAAAGTGGATAGCTGGGAATATTGCAAATATTCAAGTTTGGATGAATGAGATGCATATTATATGAATGTGACAGAAAGCAGGGCATGCAGGTTTAAAATCGACTCAGGGGCTGGAGCATTACGTAACACTTGTTTAATTGTGTCAGCGCGCTCACTCTCATTGAGCGACCCATTACAGAGGTCTCCAGCAGTCCCCCATCTTTCGCCGTGCCGGCGGTGTTGAGTCATTCCTCGAACGATAGCCACCAGACTACAGGTGTAATCCACGACTCCAAATGAGAGGAGAGCGCCCCGGGAGGATACAGCCCGCGGCAGACAGGTCATAACAACGGGGCCGCGGTCAGTGAAGCCGACAACGTCCCCCGGGACTGAGAGGTTGCTGCTATTTTTGCTCCTGACCTGACAGCCCTGGGGAAGAACACGCTGGGAGCACAGTCACAAGGGATTGCAGGAGACTGGTGGTGATGAGTGTGAGGCGTGAAGAGCTGGGCGGCATCATGGGTTTCAGGAAAGAATGGTTGATATGCATACATAATGCAATTTTACTTTGAAATGTAGTGACTTTAAATCAACCTCTACGGACCACGGACCTGCACGGTTTAAAACAAATCAGCTCAGATAGCAACTGTAGGCATTTCAGTTCCAATCATTTTGGTAACATCTGTAGGAACTAATGCTCATAGACAGAAAGCAGCAAAATAAAAAGGAGTTGGTTATCTCTCTGACGTCATCCGACAGCTCATTGCGGCTGCTCCTTCTTGACCTATGTGATGAATTGTCTGAGGTCACAGGACTGAAAGTAGAGCCACAGTGTTCTTTAGTGACAGCCAGCTCCGTGGTGGTTGCTAAGCGAGAATTTAAAACACAGTTCGTCACAGGCCGCGAACATCTCATCCAAGACTTCCAGCATGTATCTGGAATAATAAACACCCCATAGTAAAAATGTGATTAAACCAGTCTGAGACAATGCTGGAGAGTTTCCAAGCGTCGTCAACAATAAAAAAACAAATCCAAGCAACAACAAGTGCTGTCGAGTGATGAGGGCGTGAAACGTCTCTGTGAAAGACCTTCATTTTCTTAAGGTGTCTGTTTGACAAGTGCAAAATGTATTGGTTAGAAATCATATTACTGTCTGAGATCCACCCAAGGTCCACTACCTTGTCAAAAACCTCTTTGTCTAGACTGCACAGCGCCAGGAGCACGGGAACAGCAGTTTGGGTCCTTCAGCTTCTACTTTCAGAATGCTTTCAGGTCTTGTATTGTTGTGCACACAGCACTCAGAGTGAAATACGCAAACAGATTTGAAGAATAGATATGGGAACAAATTTCAAGCAAAATCCACACAAGACTTCCAAATTACCTGTTTACAACTGGGCAACTGAACAACTCCTGGAAATCCTTACAAGAGAGAAGCAGCACATTAGTATGCCTGTTACAGTACAGCCTAGTGAAAGTTACTAAGTTACTAATAGGTTTGGATTTCTTTTTTTTCGACAGACAGTCTTTGTCAAAGAAATTCCTCACATTTGCCACATGGGAGCAAGATTGACCAAAACGATTACTGGATTAGTTTAATAACTGATTTGCTATTGATAAATCAACCATTTCATAACATAAACAGCTCTGCACAAAACCACAAAGGAGCATAAAGCAAGATCATGTCTTCCTTGTTTGTAGTCTTAAGCAGTCGATGATCAGGTCGCTCCATCCCTTTCCCTACCCCCTCGCTTTATCTCCCTTCATCTCTGTCAGGACCTTGGGTCGGCGAATTCATCAGAGCGCCGGTTGCATCCTGTGGTTTCACAAACATGCGGTCACTCTACAAAGAGTGGGAAGGGTCAGACTGCTACTGACAGTCTGAATGATCACTCAATACCACCCGAAGCCAAGGTCATGGACACAGTCTCCTCGAGGACGCACCAGTGCTTTGGCTTTCAGCTGCATCGGTATACCAAGTAATCAGCTTCAAATAAACATAACTGCCTAGAGCTTACATTGGAATAAAGAAACAAACTGTATTTATGTAACCAGTTACCAGCAAATTAACGCTTTGTAAAAATGTTTTATGTTGGCCAGAAAATGCATCGCAGCGATAAACAAGTGCCCAGTTTCCATCAGTCCATCCCCACATCTGTGTTTGCATCTGCGCATCTTTGTCTCCTACCTTTGTTTAATGCGTTATTGAACTATGGCGTCTGGCATCGGCGGTGATAAATGGTGTTTGGCTCTGGTTTAGACTGTTCACCAGATGAGACAGTAGCCACAGAATCACGTATGATGGCGCTCCCTTCCTTGTTTACCCTTGTTCCAGCTGATTCTCCCCATAAAACCAGGGGAGCAGAGCTGACAGTGAAACAGCACGGAAAACAAATCCATCATTTAATCTGCCTGTAAGTCCTCTATAGTTGTACATCCACTCATTCAGACAGTTTTTTTTAAAGCTGAGCATACAGAGAACACTGTCAGTCAGTAAATCATTTATAGAGGGTATGTAGTGACAAATGAGCTGCTCATGTGTAAACTTATATGTAACATTTACCTGCAGGACCTATGTGTCGTATTGTTCGTTTTCATTGATTTACAAACTTGACAGAGAATTTAACTTGAACCTTAACGGTTCCCGTAGGATCATTTCCAACAATTTTGTGGAGACACTGTCTTTTTTTTTTGCCCTTAATGAACACTCTGCATGACAAGTTTTGCTACTGCAGACCACATTAGGTTTGCTAAAAACAAACAAGATTTACAGATTTGTTCCTGAACAAATTGGATCAATGTGCTTGACTCTGCTGTGCTTTAGTATATTGAGAAGTCTCTCAAAAAGTCCCGAGGTTCAGGCACGGTATATATAGAGATGGATGAACAATCTGCGACGTTTCCTCAAAGCATTAACTATAGACGACAAAAACAGCACCAGGGTCTAAAAATGTTTTGTTTGCTATTTATTTCTGCTTCGTTTTGGTGAGATCCAATGTTAGCCATGCTAGCTGTCCCATGAGTACGTCTAAGTCTGATGCAGATTCCAATGTTTTTCTAGGGCTGGACGGGTTCACAACATTTTCTACTGGTTGAGAGATGAATTAATGCAGTAGACTGACTAAGTATGGAGTAAATAATAATAAATAATAATCCCACACTAGTAGTTAAAAATGTTTGCTGTCAGTATATTAAAAATTCATATCATAACAGAGAAAAATACTGGTGTTAGGTATTAGCCCTACGTTTTTCTATGGAAATTGCTTCGGTTTGTCTAACCTAGGATCAGTATCCTACAAAGTCAGATTAGACTTTGTCAAGTCCTGAGGGAGCCCTCTGGTTGGTGGTGAGTGGACAACAAAGACTGAAGGAGGATGTAATTGGTTATTTAGTTTAACAGTAGAGGATCAGTTAGCCATACACTTTAATCTCATGTTGCAGCTACATGAAAAGTCCCCTATTGCTTAGTATATGTCTAAGAATACTTGACACCCACAGTATAAGTGCAGCTACCACTGCTGCATTTATTTCTCTCAAACTATATGTAATAACAGAGAGAAACTTTCCTTTCAAATTAGCCCCACCACATGAGAAACCTGTGTGTAAGAGCATTCGCAACGCGCTTCGCTAAATTGCTCCATGCCTTTCGGAAGCAATTTGTCAGACACCTGAGAACTCTGCTGCAGAGGCAGAGAGAGACGCACAGAGGTGTCAGTGCTGCCTGTGATGCATGGCTCTGCACATTCCCTGAGGTCCCTGAGCTCAATGATCAGTATATTGATCAACAAGTGTTTTTTTTTCCTGAAAAACACAAATGCAAACACCTGAGAATGTTTCATTCAAATGTATCATTTAATTAACATGCAGTAAATTGTGATTTCTTGTTTTCCGTTAATCCAAGGCCGTCCGTGCTATAAACTGACCTGCTGTGCCCACAGTCCTGCCTCGTCCATCAGCCAGGCAGAAAATTACAGCCCGACCCGACGCACACACATACACACACACATATACATGAAACCCGGTGACCATGAGAGATAGAAGGCCCAGAAGATGAAGATAGACAGTCAGAGCTGTGTGTAATTACTCTGTGTGTGCGGATGGCCTTTGGGCTTGAGCGCTCAATGCAGCGGAAAACACTGCACACTACAGCACGGCTTAACAGGCCCATTCATGCCCGAACCTTGAGAGTGTTGAAAGCAGAGGGGAACATATGTCTGACTGACTGGAGGCAGATGAGTGGAGATGTTCTTTCTTCGGCTCAGATGCCTGTTGTGTTTTTATGCCCAAAGCCAGAGTACAGACACATGTCACACCACCAATCGCCTGCTGTGACAGCGCTGACACACACACGTGCAGGCACGCGCCCATGTTCACACACACACACACACACACACCACATGTTGTGTGTGTATGTGTGTGTGTGCATTCAGTCCCTATTTGAGCACATGCTTTTGAATCACAAGAGCTTGTGACAGCTCTCCACATGTCGGGCGCATGTGCGCCACCCCTCTGTGTCAGCTGAGTAAAGCATTTCGAAGCTTAACAAAAGAATTACACTAATTTTCTCAGAACGCTGCAGCCACACTCCCCGACGTGCACGGCACAGGGGGACGACGGGCAGGCAGGGCTCAGTGCTAGAGAGTTAAGAGCACCGGATGAATAATGTAGTGCCACACAATGACAGGATAGATTATGAATGATGCAGTAATACCGGGGGGCGGACTGAAAGCGCCTGACACCGTCAGTGCTCGGAGCACCTGGTGCACATCAGCTTCAACTGGCCTCGCTGACAGCTAAGGTACAGGGGGGAGGTTCCCTAAAAAGTTAACCTTACGACGCACGCGGCCTGACTTGTAAATCCACCAGTGGTAACTTGTAAACACAACAAAAGGGGGGAGGCGCGCATGTGAGTGAGCGCACAGGCTCACATACGGCTGGAGCCGCGAGCCACACAGGGAAAGCCCTGATTCAGCTGACAGAGGATCAGGGTCAGAGTCAGCAGATACAAGGTCAGCTTAGCATCATGGCTGTCCCCAAGGCAGTTCTGGGGTAGGTATGACAGGAGTAGTCCTCAGGCTGTCAGACCTATTTGTCATGTGCTGCATCTCACACACGCCTAAATTGCAAGATGTGAGACTGATCAGTCAGGTCAGAAAACCTTAAACGGAACGCGCTCCTGCACCCTGCAACTTATGTGTTAGAAGACAGGTGGACTTTTAAAAAAGGGGGAGGGGGGTTGGGGGGGTGGGCAACAGCTGAAAGCATGGGTGGTCTTCCAAGTTGACGAAGAAGGAAAGGGAAAGATGAAAGAAAGTGACATTGTCAGGGTCCAAGCAACAGCTGATATGTGAATGAAGAATCCCAAAAATCTCCATGAACTCTGGACAAATGCCACTTTGACCTCCAGGTATAATTAGCTCCACTATCCTCTCTAAACCTGCTACAAGTATATTTTAAGGGCTTGGCAGACACTATTGGCAGAGTTTCTCACATCAGTCCCACGTATTTTTATTCTCTGCCTGGGAAAAAATAAATGGTAATTTAATATGAGCATGTATTGTAATATATGTGTCTTGACAGGAAACAGAAGCACTGATTTGAGTCCGTGTCAAAGTGTTTACAGCCTGTAGTGTATTCCAGCAAATATGAGACTCTCTGCTTCTACTATTGTTCTATTGTAGTTCTCTCCGCTCGCACCTACATGCATTGTCCTTGCGCTTCAAGTGGAGATAAAGCGCGCAAGAATGGACTTACCACTGGAACTCATGGTGCCCAACGCGTCCTTATCCAAAACAAAGCGGCTTCGTCAAAAAATAATCCCATAAAGCAGGAGGAAATCTTCACGGGGCAGTTTGCTCCTTCCAAATTGTGCAATTACAAACGAACATCCAGCCAACGCGAATGATGCTCCTCACTCTCAGCAACACCGCTTCCAGTCAATTTCTTAGAAGGTGGACAGAAAGAGAGGCACCAAAATATGAAAAAAGAAACATAAGGGTGGATAAATCCCAGATTTGGATGGGATATCCAAATAAAGCTCTCGCTCCTGCTGTGTAAACGTCGGCTGTGTTTTTTTGTTGTTTTTTTCCTTGCACAGGGAAACAGTGACACAACACAATGCTGCTCAGTCGGATTCCACCTTCACATTTTCGCTCCCGGCTGATCCCAGCTCCGCCGCGCTGCCCTGGCGTGTCACAGTGCGCCTCAGTCACGGGGTGCACTTTCCGGTGGTTGCATTCAAAATAAAACAAAGAGGCTTTTTAAAAAAAGTTCTCATTTTCTGCAATGCTACATACCGTATCACTGCACTCCAATCTATATTTCCTACCAATAGTGTGGAATCCTGCGCACCTTAACACATTTATACTGCAGGCTATATATTAACACATTTATTTTAGCATTTGCAGGATGATGTGTTTTACCCGTCCACGTATTTATTTTTATTTTTTCAATGCTAACGTGGATCCAATCTCTACCCAGGGATAAAAATAATAACAAAATAATACTTGCCGATAAACTAAATATTCTCTTTTCTCATCTCTTTATGAAACACTGACATAAAATAAATGTCATTTTTTTTCTCCTGAATACAACATGCTGTTTCCTATCAGGGCACAGGTCAAATACAATTATATTCATCTAAGTACATGCTTTGATGGAAATTTTACTAGCACTGTTGAAAATATTCCCTTGGGCACGTTTAGCTTTTATTGTGGTAAAACAGTCTTATTTCCGGTGTTTCTCTGGCTCTCCGTAGGTAACTTGACAGCTCTCTGTTTTCATCCTGGGTGAGCGACGTCACTCTGGGCTGCTGTGTAGACTCCGGGGACGCAGTAGCCTACATCACACATGCAAGAAGTGTTAAATGTCCCCGAAATCTTTAGCAGCAATTCATTTTTCTCACCAGGTGAGGTCTTATAAAAAAATCTCTCTGTGCCTTTTAAGCATTTTAATTGAATGTATGAATCAGTCGAGCCATTTGAATTTAAGCAGAACAATGCAGCTCACACGAGACAACTTTTGAGAAAACTAGAGGAAATTCTTGAAATGAAACGATCTGAATGGACCGAAGATGCTTTATTGGAAGACTTGTTGGTGTTTACGCAGGGCTGGGCTGGGCTTGTTGCTAAAACTGTTGTGACACCGCCCTCTTCTGGAAAATCGACGTAAGCAAATTAGTTAATTGGATTAGGTAGCCGCTGCTGCGGAGGAAGACAGGTTAATTGTGACACTGCTGACCGACATGTCCCGACGTTTTTGATTGCGGAGTCCCAGTAATTGCCTAACTGAGTAGTGGAGTAGTGCCAGGCAAAGCTGATCACGAAAACTTTAGCAGGATTAGCGGAGCTGTTGTGCACCCAGGGCTCAGTGATGTGTTTGTTTTCTGTAAATCCAACACTGTCCATGTGGAATGAGCACATTCTCTGTCATTAGTGAAAAGTAAACAAGTGAAGCTGGTCGTATGCAACTGAAAATTAGTGACCTCCAAAGAAACCTCCAATGCCACTTAAAACAAGACAAAACTAACTAGATTAAAATACTCTATACTCTGTACACCGAGATAATAAAATGCAGGGCATGCTCTTACTTCCCAGTTCACCGGTGCACTAAATCCCCCTTAATGACTGTTCTGATGTTCAGTTTATGATGAAACATCATCCGAGGGGCGGTAATTCAACTGAATGATCATTTAGGAGGATGTAGTTTGCAGTGCTGTTAAACTGGATAGACTCAAACACAGAAGTGCTTCTGTTATTTATCACTGGCATCAAAAAATACAAACCAAAGCCTCCAAAATAATACACAGCGGAATCAACAACTCTTATTTTACACAAATGCTGAGCATGATAGCCATCACAAGGGCTGTTTTCACCAGTGTACCTAATGAATTGACAGTGAGTGTATATGTGTTTATGTATCACTCCAACGTCAGTTTATTAGACTTATATCAAAATTAAATGAAAGACCGTCGGGTGAAAATAGAGAAAGGTACAGGAATGTACACACTGTGAGGTCAACTCATTGCACTCTCTGAGTGTGCGCTTTATTAAAGCCGCGTTTGTGCGTTGTTTTGATTAAGTTATCCAACTGCCTTGTCACCGTGTCCTGAGGAAGCCCTGGTTCTGGAGGCTTTAGGAAGCAGGACAATGGCGGGATGTGAGCGGCGCCTCGCTCTTTCTCTCCTTCTCCGTGCACTCGCAACGCTCTGGTTCTGGAGCTCAGTAGCCGTATGAAACGTCCTCTCCTCGTCCTTTAATCTTCTTCGCTCCCTCACTCGGTTTTGTTCATGTTTCATTATTCACAGGGAGCCTTGGCAAAAGTTCACCCAATGAGAATAGGGTTGCAAATTATTAAAACAATTTTTTTTTTACATCTGCTAGGGTGAAAATCATTTAATTTGTGCAGCCAATTTCATTGTCAGTACCGGGGTTTTGTTTATGACTAAATAGAAACAGTGCTGTCAACTCAAATGAAACTGTGACCTGGATTCCTGTGATGTTTTCAGTTTACTAGCCTAGGCCAGGTCATTCCTGATAATGATTGTTGTGGATAATGATTGACTGAAATGATCTTCATCAGGGTGTGTGTGTGTGTGTGTGTGTGTGTGTTGTGTATGTAGGCGGCTGCTCTCGAGGCCTGGAGTGTGCTGATCGTGCTCCTGTGTCAATCCTGCATTGTGTTTTTGTCCTCCAAACTGATGGGGCTGAAAAACAGGAAGCTGGCCTTCCTGCGCAATGAAGGCAGCAGGGCAGGAGTTCATCAGCAGTGTTGTCTCTGGCTGCAAAGGCGCCAGTGCCCCCTAACTCACAATAAAGGCAAACATCCCGTGATGTGGGCGCTTACTGGAATGAACCTGCACACTGTTGACGACTTCCCTCTAATGGAAACTGTTTCTTTGACTGTGCCGAGGAGGACGAAACAGCCGCAGTCAGCGCAGATGATGTTTTAGATGAACTTCTGGGCACATGACGTTGACATGATCATGATTTTAATCCTAATGTATTGCCACATTGTTTTGGCCGAACTATCCCCTGAGTGTTTTTCTATTAGAGTAGGGGATGGGTCTCTTGTTTGTCAATCACACTGGTGCCATGGGACCACTATCAGTCGCCCCGATCAGCAGTATGCTGCATTCTTCGTTAAATCTCACAATCCCTGCCCTTTGTCCGTCCACATCCCCAGGGGAAAGTACAAATACACACACACACGCAAAATTCACCATCCACCCACTAATCCTGCAAAAATATCTCCACCTATTCCTGCCCATTTGTAGTTTCTTGCTATATGACACTCTACATTTGCCACATCTCTAACACACTTTTGCAAATAGAGCGGAATAAATGGCCTGTGCGGGTGCTGCAGCCTTGCACAGCGAATTTGCACGATCACATGTGCGGTGCGGGGCTGATATCCTGCATTCAGGGTGACTTTGTCACAGTGTGCTGGGGGCTGGGAGTGCACAATCAGTTCCAGAGTTTATATTTAACTTAGCAAGCAAAAAAAGAAAAAAGAAAAGAAAAAAAAGATAAAACCAAAGCGCGGCTGACCTGGGGATTACTCCCTTCCCTAACCCAGATAGGAATGGACTTGACACCGAAGGTTTATGACACGTTGACGCTGCTGTTATGTCGCCTTTTGTGCATTGTCATTCAGCAGACGAAAGTAAATACCCTCCAGGCATGACAGTAGATTTAGAGGAATGCTGGCACGGTGTGTGTATAACTTGATTGACAGGATTGTACAAAGGTGCTACGCCTTGTGGAATGAAGACGGGCGATTGTCTCTGGTATGGACTGTCGCACAGACCGGGTGATTGTCTGCACCTTTAATATGTTAACATCACCGGTGGGAAGTCAAACTAAGCTGGTGTGACTGGTGTTGAAGAATGAGGAAATTGTTTGTGTATTGTTGTCCGTTTTGCCACTATAAGTGGGAAGGGGTATGGCGTGGCAGTAGTTATGATTTAGTTTAGCAGCTTTTATGGGTAGGATTTAAGCGTTTTTTTATGTTTTCCATTCAACTGGAAAGTCATACATTCCCAGATTTTGACAGAAAGTGAGGAAGAGTGCATGGGAAGAGAGAGAGGAGAGGGGGCTGTACCACTGATGGGAGGAGTTACAGCAAAAAAAAACTTCCTCAGTCAGTGACATGCTGTCTTGGATAGCTCGTGAAGCGGCACACAAACACACACACACACACTCTTAGACTCTCACTCACTCGCAAACTGGTTCTCTTTTTCCTCTCCTGTGCTTTTGACAGCAGAGAATGACGCCGGTTCGGCAGCTGCCATGACATTCAGTTCACCAGTTACACGGTGAAGCTACTCACGCGCGCCAGCCGACACACAGATCCACACGGATCCTGCAGCGCACATGAGGAATGAATTGAGAGAGGGGAGCTGGCAGCAACAGAGAGGTAAGACTGTACATTCCTCCTTTTAATGCTTTTAACTTTTACCGTCTTGTAAAGTTTATTCTGATTGAGAAACACCTCTGTACTTTGTACCTTGACACACAAGCATAAAGATGCTGTCAATCCACAGTCGATACGATGAGCAATAAATCTGTCAAATGGGCAGCGACTGTCAATTTGTTCTCTTCACTGGGGGCTGGATAGTACGTTTAGAAGTTTCCAGAGGCTCATGAAGAGTTTCTCATGTCTGTCTGTTTTAGTTGTGAGGAATGAAAGAATGTTAGATTGTGGAAATAGAAATCCCTCCACAGAGCCAGATGCATTTGCAATCACGCTTCCACAGTGTTTGTTTCAGAGTTGCAAATGCAACAGTGTGGGAATCTCCCTGCAGGGAGTTGTACCCCAGACACGCAGGCATGTGAGTGAGCTAACAGGGGGGTTAGTCTAAATTTAGTGCCCATATGCCCTGTCTCATGTTACCCTCTGCAAACTCTTCTTCCACGCATTCGCAATCTACAAACCCGCAATGTATACACACACACACACACACACAAACACCTCAAACAACCCCTGCTTGTCAGGCAGCCACTGCTGACACCATATGTTCCTCATTAGGGTGAATGTTATTGTCATGGACCGCCAAGTGTCACAATTGTAGTGCGGGCTTTTGCTGTGGCTATAAAGAGGAGGCTATAAGGTCATTAATGGTATGTGGTGGTATGTGGTCCACGACCTCAGCTATCATGGTTTATATATATATGTAAGATCAGATTTTTTACACGTCTGTATCCAACCAAGCAGTGCCACAGTGAGCAGGCATTCGGAAGAGGAAGGACTTTGACTCTGCAGCTGCCAGAAAACAATAACCAGATCCACAGGTGTTCAGAAAAGAGGATACTGTGGCTTACGGAGCATCACTAGACATGTGACTGATCCTAACGTATATATCTCGAAAGACAAACCGCTGACCCTTGTGCAGCTTTTTCATGCTAACAAAGGCCCGCGCATGTGACTGCACAAATCAGCCTTGAGAAGTCTGTGTTTATTAGATCATACGGACACAAGCAGGGCTGTCTAAAGAGTGTCGGGATGTGCCCTGACACGTATCCAACCTGTTTTCAGCAGTTTACATGCATGGATTCAATCGCGACCATTCAGCCGCCGCACAAACAAGATGAAAGGGCCGACGTCAGGCAAGGCTATCAGCAGTGCAGCGCGCAGCAGGGCCAAGAAAGAGGAAGAAACTTTACGTATTTGTTTTCCATTTGCAGCGATTGCATGCAGCAGCACTCAGTGAAAGAATCATGTGTTTCAACGTGCAGCGTCCGTGCACCAGCCACAACTATTTAGAGGAGTTTAAAAAGTCTAATCATTGTAATGGAATAATGAGTTCAGTCTAAACATTTCTATGGTGTTACCAGCGTAAGACTTTGTGGTCTCCGCTTCGTGGACATTATTGGCAAGGTGTTGGAAACGTGAAGCGTGGCGTCTTAAAAGAAGTTTGCGTTAATGTTTCAGAAAGGCTCTGATAGACGATGCTGCGAGTCTTATCGGTGTAAGTGTAGGGTCCAGAACTTTCAGAGAGCAACTCATAGGAGCTAGGAGGTTAATGCCTCGACTTGAGTCTCACATGATCATATTTCCAAAAAGATGAAGTTTCTGCTTATATCACAACTCCTGAATTGACTCAGTATTGCATATTCCACTATTCAGTAGAGTAGGAAAAAATTAAATCTGAAATTATTTATGTTTCAGTGTGAAATATGTGTTTTTTTTTTTAGTTTTACTGTTAAATACAAGTTAATTGCACACAAATGTATCTAGAGCTTTCAACTTTTTGTTTGAAAGAAAACTAAATAATAATAATTGATACTATATTGATCTCAGAAATGATGATCCTGCCGTTTGACCCATATATTTGTTCACACAGTGTGTGTACAGTTGGAGCAGTGGCCGCCTGAGGCTGCTCCTGGGAGGCAAATCATGGGTTAGGTGTTTGCACCGCTAGCAGCTACTCCACAGCTCCCCAAAACTGATGACGTAGCAGAGGATAGTTTCGATCCATTGACCCCTGGGTTGTGAGTCCACCGCGCTTCTGCTGTGCCACTCTACTCTACGCCCCAGATAGTTTAGGAGGCCTTATCCATCGAAACCCTAATCTGATGTAATCAAATACTCCCTAAAATAATAATCGCTGGTCTGTGTGCAAAGCAACCACATTTGTGTTTCTAATTTGTTTGTTTTTTTAGCATGATATGCAGTAACATATAAGACTGTTAGTTCATTTTGTGTATACAGTCAAGCAGCTATAATCAAGACTCATTTAATGATGACAATGTGAAAACAAGGTGACAGTGTGGTGCCACATGTAGTAATGGATTAATCTGCCTCTTGACGTCACCTTCACTGAGTTTAATGCTCTTCAGGTGTCACTTTCGGTTGCAACGAGGGATCGTTTCCACCGAAAACATCCACTCAACTAGATGTGACCGGTTTTGCTTCAGAACCAGATATTTCCCGGACGAGTTGAGAGATATAAAGTCAAGGTTACAATTAAGTAAACACTGCTATCATTTGTTCAGCCAGGAGATTGTAACGTCACAACTTGTCACCACTGCCCTCGATGAACAGACATCAGGTTTGCTGCTGCTACGTGCTTTTTAATACACGTTTTAGATATAACACTGACAATTATACTTTAGCAAGACAAACACCAAATCCAGTACGGCACTCTGATGCCGAGTTTAAAGTTTTAGCCCTAAGTGGATAATTTGTTTCTGCCTGACTGAACATATTGTGCCGGATCTTTAACGACCAATTACACCATTAAGTTGGAAATATAAGTTTTCTAAGAAAGCCACACTGTGAATGAAGTCATTGTTGTATAATAGGCTATTTCCTTCTCTGATAGTAGAGGCTCCGATAAGCTCAAAGAGTCCAACCTTCCCATGGCAGCGTGTTTTGTAGTATACACGTCCCTCTTTTATGCCTGCATCGTAATTGGGAACAGAAATCCCCGAAGTCTCCATTTTCAGCAGCCTAACCTTTTCTTCACAGTTCAGCGCGAGGCTCTCCTCCTACCGTTCTCAGGTCGTATCTGTCTCTCATCTCAGTGGCGGAACGTCGAGTTTTGTGTGTTACAGTAGATAAACCGATCCTCAATCTGTGCCACTAGGCAACAATCACCCCCACTTTGCTGTGACCTTGCAGCCTGTCTCTCTGTGGCGTTGCCTTACAGTGGGTCAGCAATACGTTATCCAACACACACACACACACACACACACACACACACACACACACACACACACACACACACATTGTCTTTGTGACACACATTCTGTGCATATTTTCCCTGACCTGGACACACACACACACTACAACGCGTAGAGAAACTCTGGCTGAGGCCTGCCCCCCCTACACACACTCATGCCAGTTGCAGAGAGAGCTTTGTGCATTCACAGACTGGCAGAGAGAGAGAGAGAGAGAAAGAGAGAGAGAGAGGAGTGAGACTTGAGGGAGGAGGGAGATGGAGACAGCAAGAGACAGAAACACAACAGAAGCAGACAGATAGATAGAGAAGAAGACGAGATAAGGCGCACGGAGGGGGGGGACAGGAGAATTACGTCCAGTACACGTTGGAAGGACCGGGTGAGCGGGGCAGGAAAGGGAGCACAGGAATAGGAAGGAAAAAGGGGCTTGTCCAGCACAGAGGAAGAGAGTGAGTTGTTGTTAAAGAGGCTGAGGGGAACTGATGGGATGGCATTGATCTCCGGGAGCTGCCGGCTCTTGGGCCAGATGGCGTCTTGTTGCTGCAGACCACTCCTCAACTCCTCCTGTTGTGGACCGCTCATCAAAGTCTGCCTCTCCTCCTTCACAGGTCGGTCCCTTCTGTGCTGCGCTGTCATGAGACGGGGCTGCCACATTCACGTAGTCAGGAGTGTAGCGTTTTTTTAAAAATACAACATGGGTAACACATTTAGCCAAGAAGGTAAAAGAATGAAAAAGGGCATGCTGTGTTTCTGCACTGTAGCGGCATGACTGTGCTCGTATTGACTGAAGTGGTCCTGTTGCTGCTAACTGTGATCTGTGTCGTAGGATGGAAAGAATAGCCTCTTGTCCTCTTTCGTCAGTATGTCACGTTGCATATTGTGTCCCCATTGTCTTGTTGTTTTGCGAATGCCTTGCATCAAGATAATAATGTTCCGTTGTGTCTCTTCACTGACAAAGCATGTTGAAAGTGAGACAAAGTGGCGTTCTAATCCAAGCGGTCCCTGTGTTTGTTTGCATTTAGTTAACAGTTTCTCCTTTATGTTTTCACCTCAAATGCCCGGCGGCGTGGCCGTACTGTCATCAAAAGTGCGCTCTGTGGAGTCAGAGCGCACGCGGGGCATCTGTGTGAGCCTGGAGCCTTTTCTGATGTCAGTGCAGCTGTGTGTCTGTGCCGGGCCTGTGTGTGTGTTTGTGTGTGTGTGTGTCGTACGTCACGTTACCCTCTGATCACTCCCCAAACTAACCGACAACTCAGACTCCAAACTGCTGCATCCCTCACCCCTCCAGCGACGTTAACGGCCCTTATCTGGTGTTTTTTTTAAAAGAATAGTTGGGCTTTTTGAGAAATGTCCTTATAAGCTTTCTTGTCACGATGTGCAGACTAATCTGCTCCCTCGTCTATAATGTAGAGCCTGAAGACTCTGGCTTGGCAAAAGACTGGAAGCAGCTAGACTGACTATAAGAACTGGAACCATCTTGACTCATTATATATTGTTTGTCCAAGTTATACAAAAAACTAATTATAGATAAAATATTTTCCTGGAGTCTGGTTACCTGGTAACTGCTCCTAGCTCAAAAAAATGTCATTGTCTAGCCCCTATGAAAGGGATGACTTAAGGACTTATTAATATAACGTATGAATGAGTCTTGCAGGCGCTGAGCAGCAGATTTTGTTTAGTTTAAATCGAGCAAGAAAGCAAATATGTATAGTTCCTCAAAATGTCCGGCTATTCCTTTAAGATGCATTGGTATGATATGTGAAAGAGGATTAAAACCTAGCATTTAACAGGGGCTAACTCAGGTTTTCCCTCTTCGCGGTGTCATTGGTTTGCTTCCCTTTCATTAACAGACATCTCTCCCGCTGAGCTGGATGCCCTTTGGAGGGAGCCACCATACAGTCTTGGAACAGATGAGCACTTCTCCGGAAATGACATCATGACCCAAGGTATGATAGGTCGCACGTTGAACGAAACTGGCGGCGGCTGTGAGCCTACCTATGGACTTTCTGTCGTATTCACACAGCACATGGCGCAAACAGTGCCATTAGGTACATGTGAGACGGAGCATGCTGTGTGCTCCGCGGTCACAAACTGAGGAAGTGATTGGGATATCCTCCCTGCACAATGGAACAAACCAGGGGAAGCCCGTCACCGCTTTATTGCAACTGCCAGCTATAATAGTGTGCGCATCCATCTGGATGATATTTATAGGGTTTAAAGCTATCCTGTTTGTGGGCTGAAGCAAAGCTAAAATACAGACACATCTAACTATCTATATGTGTGCGTTTTCACAGATTCAAGTAACATTTGACCAATGCCAGAGAGCGTGTGATGTCAAGTGAGCAGAAAAGTTTAAACAGTTAAAAAAGTACAAGAAAGACGCCATATAAATAACTAAATGTGGCAGTTTAAGAGTTGGAATAGCCTATAGATATGTAGAGCTAGTAGGTAGAAGGTTAACATCGTTGGCTAAAGTTCATGGATAAATGTCAGAACGTCTGGTTTGGTTTGAATAAATATCAACGGCAATTTTTCATCTAAATGAAATGAACATGCCTGCCAAGGAAGGAATATTTGAGGGCGGTGAATCAGAGAATAAGGTTCTAATTCATATGTTCCAACTATCTTGAAATGTCCTTGCCAGTCTCGGACTTACATTATAATTCCAACCTACTTTAAACAGCCCATGTGATGAGCATTCAGATAAAATTGTTTCCATGTGCTACACACCTGCCCTGATCGCACACAAAAATCTAAGTAATGCTGTTTTGGAAACACTGGCTCAGACATTAATGGTATACCTTTCCTATGTGAGTCTCGCATTTTGGCTTTGAGTCAACAAACAAAAGCACGATCTAAATGTGGATTTGCTTCCTCGTTCAGGTGCAGGTGAAGAAGAGGATGGTCCCGTAGTGGAATCAGGAGAAGGCGGAGCGGAGCCCGACAATTACTGGAAGAAGAAAGAGGCCTTCCTTCGTAGAAGCACCGTGTCACTGGGAGACAAATTCTCCTCAGGTGCATTTCATGGTGCTTTAGTCATAGTCCACCGGCTCACTTAATGTGTCTCTCTACTAGAAAGCTTTTCCATCTGCAAGTCTGGTCTGATATTCTATACACACAAGCAACTTTTCCATGGATGTTATGTTCGTGCATACTGATTAAGGGCATTACCCTGTCTACTAATGTTTTACTCACTCAGCGGTTTAGTTGCATACATCGCTTTCCCCCAGGTTGTTCCTCTCAAATGGAGTTAAATGGCCACACTGAGAGTCCAGTAAGACGCCTAATAGCTTTGTTATTCCTCCAGGGACTGACATTGTGCTCACAAAGCAGACCGATGAAATATGAGCTCTCCCAGAAAATCTTTAATAAACTCTTGAAAGTTTTGCCCATCTTGCTAGTGGAGAACAAAACATTTCATTAATTTAGCCTCTTTCTTCTTTTCCTTCTAATCAGTGACTTAAAAAAGTGATTTCATTTATTTATTTGAGATAAGTGCTCAGAATCCCTATAATAATCTGGTCGGAGTTCGCTTTTATTCCACATTATCCCACGATTAAAAATAACCACAGATCATATCAACGCATTCATTCTGTGTTTTCGGCAGAAATTGTGCTATCGTTCACGGGGCGGAGGCGCTCCAGCGTGGATCCTGACCGGGCCCTGCAGGAGGCGCTGCGCACACGCCTCCGAGTCGTGGAGAGCAACAGCCAGGATGTGATACAGCTGTTTAAAGTGAGTGACAGTCAGACATGACGATGCAGACGTTACGCAGACGTTACTGCGCTTCTGTGAGAGTGGTAATGGAAGCTGATGTGCTTTGTGATATCATATAAGCGTGCGCCCATATCGTATTACTATATTACTCTGTCTGTATAGAGCACTCTATAGAGATGTCTAAAAGTTCTTGTGCTGTAACCTGAGACGTTGTTTCTGTAGGACTTGTCAGCGCGTCTGGTCTCTGTCCACGCGGAGAAGGATAGCTTTGTACTAACATTCAAGACCGTGGAGGAAATCTGGAAGTTTTCATCGTATTTATCATTAGGTAGGACTCATTAGGATCCCGATGGAACAGTTACCAAATTTGGTGATTTGATTAGCGCTGTGTTTAGCTGCGGTACCAGCGTTTATAATCTCGTGCTTTGTCCCAGGCTATGTGGCCCGCTGCTTGGAGAACTTCCTGTGCGATCAGCCGTTCTGGCTGGACCCAGAGCTGCTCAGTGACCTGGAGATCAACGTGACGGTGGACGAGGAACATCTTGCCACCCTCTACCTGGGACTTTTACTCCAGGAAGGTCAGAAGCGTTGAGATAAGCAGTGAATTAGATCACACATGGAACATGGAAAATACTGTCAACACGATACACATTTTGACAACACAGGGCGGAAAGGGGTTATTTCTACTGATGCATGCATTTATAAGTAGAAAGTCGAGTCAGTGAATCTGAGATCTATAACTTGTACCTCACTTCAAACTCTAAGGCTTGTTCTTGTATTTCGTAACATTAAGTGACTACAGACCCCCATTCTCAAATCTATTCTCTGTGATAATTGAAGTAGTTAAATGAGTTCAGGGGAATCTCACATCTGTGCACTCACATATAAACTGTGCACTTATTTGATCCCATTATTTTTAATCCACATCTTACTGACCTCAATTAACACAGAGAAAGGTTTAATGAAAGGAGTGCCACACGCGACAATTGGATAAAATAATTGAAATTACTGCCTCATATTCAGAAGCTTTTGCTGCACTAAGGATATTTAATGAATCTTTTTATATATATAAATATATATACAGTACAGATTTTGCACAGAAAAAAAAGTGCATCAATTTCTTTCTTTCTGTATATTGATTCCCTCCTACTTGGTCTACTACACAAACATCCTTGGTTTCTCTTGAAAAGCCCCCTCTGCCCCTTGCAAAAAAAAAAAAAAAATGTCACGGAAATGTATCACAGGACTGCAGTGCTGGAAAATGGTGATGAGAATTACATTAACTTAATAGGGAGCGGATATAAAGCATCCATCATTTGCTAGTGACTGAATGAGGGCACGGTAGCTGCAGCATTTTTGCTGATCCTTAACTTAAGTCCACTGACTTTTACCAATACTTACAGTGACTGAAAATACTTGTGCGTGGTTTTATTTATGAGTGTGTGTGCGTGGGGTGAGGAGGGTTGAAGAAGTCGAGTCTGTCTACTTAGAAATCACTCCCTCCACAGGATCTTTCTTTGCCAAAGCGCTATTCACAAGAAGGGAGCAGGACGAGGACGACGAAGAGCAGCTGTCATTCAAGAAGAACGACCTGCTGATGGTGAAGGACACGGGGCAGGACAACATGTGGGAGGGCACCATGCTCTCCACTGGAAACCACGGCCTGGTGCCAGTCAACGGCATGCAGCCGCTGCCCTACCCCTTCTATCAGTGAGTCACTGCATGTTCCTCAAATTAGCCATCCTAGCTATCATTTCCACTTCCCTGTGATTGACACATTAAGTTGTCAAAACATTTCGCTGAGAGGGTGGCGGACATTTTCGTTCCACACCAGTTGTAGTAAATGACTTCCTGTTTGGTCAGGTGGTTCCTGAGGAAGTACCCGGGCTACGCTGGATGCTCAGCGACAGAAAAGGAACTATTTGAACATCCTATCGGTAATGCTGTTTTGAAGCAATATTTACACAACAAATTACTCTCATATGACCCGCTGTGATGTATTGCCTCTTATATTGCAGACTCATACGGATTTAGTTTAGTCGAATTCAAAACAAACCTCCAACTTGCATGCAGCTGTCCTCTCCACTGCATAATATATCGCAACCAGCTAACATTCTGACCTGAAAACTGTCTTCATCAGTGACGGGTTCCTGTGTAGCAGTAGTCGACTACAGTCCAGTGGGGCCAGATGAGCTCCAGCTGAGCCAAGGCGACACTGTTGAGATCCAGGGTCTGCTGATCCGAAGCCTGGGCGTTTTCATAGGGAGACACGCTTCCACAGGACACACTGGCTTTGTTCACAGGGCCCATGTCAAGCCTCTGAACACCGTACCGCTGTAAGAACTTCCTTTCTTTTTTCAGTTACATGTTTGACTATTTATCACTGTCCAAGCCATTTTAATGCAATCAAATCCACATTACGTCTTATTTACGGCCTTGTGCTAATCTGTTGTGAAGCAGTGCGGGTGGGTGAGACTGGGGAGATGGCTGAAGTCATAATGCGGCCTTTGTTTCCCCCGTACAGAGATGAACAATTGGTCTTTCTGACTGAGGAGGAGAAGGCCAGCCTGGCTCAGGTTAATCTATGCAGCTCTGAGCCAAGCGACGGCAGCAGCCTGCTGGAGAGACTCTTCTCGTCCGACATCAGCTCTGTGTACAGGCTCGGTAAGGCAACGAGCTGATCATGAGATACCGCTCGTTTTTTTTTATCCATTGGTGAAAAGGGAGCTGTTGTAAGATAGGTCATGTTTGGTTTGATGTGCTGCTTCTGTTTATTTCCTAAACAGAAGTGCGGTTTGTCCTAACTGGGAAACTGATGCGTGAATTGTTTCTCCTTTCCAGACAGACTGGACGAGACAGACTTCCTCTACATCAGAAACCGACCAAAGCACGGTAGAGTTTCACAAGTTTTCTGTGGAAATCAGCTGTTTTGATCCAAAGGCATTTATTCTTAGCACTACTCCATTGACGTCTTCTTCACAGATCACAAGGGTTTACTGAGCACCCGTCAGAGCGTCATGTCGGAAAAAAGCACAGGGACGCCCCCGTTCCAGTCCTCCCCTCGAACCTCTGTCTCATACTCCTCGCCTCGGCTGTCCTTCCATCAGTCTCACAACCCTCTGCCCCGAGAGGGAGAGCGCCTGTCTTTCACCCTGGATGACACATTCAGGGAGCTGGATGAGTTCCAGGAAGATCCGCCTCTGTTCTTGGAAGAGAACAGCTGGGACGGAGACGAGTCTGAGCTCAATGACCCGACGCTCACCCTGCTCAACCAGCAACACTACCAGGTCAACAGAGTCACGCGGTTCACTCAGTCCTTTCTTTCTTTCTTTGTTAAAAATAAGAGGATTCACTGCACTGCATTACATTTGGAGCCGTGCACAGTACTGCAGAGTCAGCTATAAATAATTGAAGAGTAATACCTTACGTGCATGTTTACAACAAATCCTCCACCACTTGTTTTCCCATTTTCACTTCTATGTCTGTAATTCTTGAACCACTTCCTCAATCCAAACGTTCTCCTCCGTTTCCCTGGGTTAGCGGGAAGGTTTTGGCATGCATTATTTAAATGTTTATTCGTGAGTTGCCAAATGACTACTATATGCACAACATCAATACAGAGACCTTTCAGCGCAGTGATTCGGTTTTCGCAGCCAGCAGTTTTACCTACTCAAAAAAGAAAACATTCTATCATTGACTCGGCGCAGCTTGACGCGTCTGACGCTGATTTGAGCGTGATGGTAATTGGGAAGACGAACTCGTGTCTGTGCATCTAAAGTAGGTCATGTTTTATTTCCATGTGCCAGGATTTAGAGTGAGTTCACAAATGCGAGTGGCGACCCCGCCAACCTTATGCTTACCTAACTGAAAACCCTTTGTTTGTTGTCTTGCAGGAGGACTTCCTGCCCCTTTACGACCACCAGTGTTCCTTCCTGTGGGTGACCTTCAGCGGCAAGACGGAGGATGAGCTGTCGGGGCACCTCGAGAGCGTCAGGGAGTGCGCCAAGAGAATGGGCATGCATTGGGCACACCGGCGGGCATGCTTTCTCCTGGGCAGACTGTGTGCTAGGAAGCTAAAATTATCCCAGGTATAGTACTAATCTACAAGCGATGCCCTGTGCATACTGATTTAATATACTGTATGTTGCGCTCTAGCCCTCCCTAAAGAGATGGTTCAAGGCAAGAGACTCTGTAACAAGACATCAACAACATACTAATCTAATCTTAAGGTAATAGTCATAAAAACAGTGTCTAGTGCTTTTAATAACTAGGACAGGTTGACTTTCTTTCGAAGGTGCAATAAATCTGAGATACTACTACTGCTACTACTACTACCACTACTAATAATATACTAGCCTGCAGTAGATTTTTAATATAAGAAAAGAAAAGAAAAATTAAAATCTAATGTTTTAAATGACTACGTATTATAGCCTACATCCCTTTAAATTCACCTCTTTGTTCCACTTCTCCTCAGGCCCGTGTGTACTATGAGGAGGCTTTGAGTGTTCGCGTTGAGAGTTTCTCCGACACTCCGCTCCTCGTCGCTCTCTTCACAAACCTCACCGCCATCTACCTGAAGCAAAAGATGACGGACAAACTGCCTCAAATCCTGGAGAAGGCCTGCGCCCTGCTCCTCTGCCTTCCCTGCCACACCTTCACGTCCTCGGACGAGGTCGAACTGCTGCAGCTGCTCCTGAGGAGGTCGGTGGTAATGGGGGACAAGCGCCTGGAGTCTCGCGTCTGCTACCTCATCTCCAGCCTCTTCCTGTCTCTGAGGAAGACCGACGACGCGCTCCCCTTTGTCGAGCGGCTCCAGTTCCTCTCCGTGACCGCCTCTGCTGCCGAGGGCCGACCTATCGCTCCTCTGGACCTCAACTGGCTCCTGAGCTGGCTCTATCATCGCAAATACATGCCTTACTTAGCGCTGGCTTCCCTGAGCCTGGACTCAAGACAAGACCACTCCCTCCCTGATGCCTTCCAGAGGATCGAGCTGTTTATCAGGAACTCTGTTCGTCTGAACCCGTCCTGGAAAGAAGGAACCTCCTTACTCCCAGCTCAAATTGTGGTTTACTTGCAGCAGGCCCTGGCTATAGCTGAGCGGGGGGACGACAAAAAGACCCAGAGGGACCTCTGCATGGGCTTGGCCTCGATTTACCAGCAGTACGGTGCTCTGGATAAAGCAGTGCGCTGCGCTGAACAAGCTGTGAAGACCGGAGGCCACATCAACGAGGAGGAGGGCTTTGAGGCTTCCGTGCAGCTTGGGTGGCTGCTGGTGCTGACGGGGCAGGCAGACGATGCTCAGAATGTCTTACGTCCACTGCTCACATCACTACAGGTACAGAAACCATCAATAAATATTCCAGCTAAATCACATGAGCATCGGCCGTTTTTTATTTTCATTTTGTCGTGTGTGATCTCTGTGCCCATCTCTCTGCAGGGTACAGACAGTCCCACTCAGCGAGGAGTGATCCACAACCTCTTGGCCTTGTGTCTGAGGCATCAGAGTCGCATCGTAGAGGCAGGCAGGCATTTCCACTCCGCTTTGGAAATCTCCAGAGAAAGCGGGAACCAGAGAAATCAGGCCCTGGCGCTGGCCAACCTTGGCTGTCTGGCGCTGGACGCGGGGGCACCTCGGGTCGCAGAGCGCTTTCTCGTCAGGTCAGATTTTTATTTATTTTTTTGTCCTGTAGTGTATGGTCCTCTTCCTGTCCCCCTTCCTTTTTCTGGGTTTGTGGAATGTGTTCATTATGTAAAGGTTATGAGGTTAATTACTCTGTAAAATATTAGCCCTAAGGGGTTAGGGTATTGTTTTTCATTAATGTGGAGTTTTTGGAGGAAAGATTCCGTATATAAGGAGAGTGTTGGAACTGAGCAGCAGAGAATTCTACAATTGGCACCTGGAACTCACTCAGATTCTGCAAGAGTTTTTGACATTGTTCTTGATACTGTATACAACAGTCCCAAAGTGAACTCCTGACAGAAATTACAGAGATTGCAAAGAGGTTTTTATTTGTCTTTACTAGATCGCTATGCCTTTTTCTGGAGCTGTGGGAAAGTCCGACGGACGAGGAGCACGTTCAGACCTACCTTTGGCTTGGGCGCAGCTGCAAAGACAGGGGGAAGAGTAAGGACAGCAGGGCATGTTATGAAATGGGGCTTCTGATAGCACTACATGCCAAAAACCTGCATAGTAAGTATAAGTTCAACAAATAACATTGAGGTCATCTACATATCACTGAATCTGGCTGCTGTCCAGGGCAGAAAGCATCTGTCAATAAACACAAACTTAATGTTACTACTTCATGACTGTTGAAATCAACTAAACCACAGGTCTTCGACAGGGGGTCTGCGACCCCTAGGGGGTCCATGGAGGTACTGCAGAGGGATCGCAAAAACTTTGGTTGATTAGACATTTTATATATATATATATATATGTACGATTGGCTGGGATCCTATTCAGTCTCAGAGGCAAGCTGCAATATCAGCAGAAGAGAAGCTAACAGTGCTGCTCGTTTCCATGAGGCCAAAATGGATGGCAATTATACACTAGTTGGGTGTGTTTATGTTTACGGCAGTTGCCTGGCAACCCTACTGTTGTTGAACTAAAAAAAAAAGAAGAAGAAGAAGAAAAATAATTTGAACCTGTGTGTTATTTGAATAGCTTAACATTGAATGCAAAATGCTAATAATAATGTACATTTATATAAATCACCAGACCAGGCATCCCCACCCCATAGCAGTGACGCTTTTTATTGGCAGCATCCCCCAGCAGGATGCTGCCTTCAGGACCAGATGGTGATTTCATTCTGTGTTTTTCATAGGTCAGTTGGTTGTGGCCAAGGTTCTGAGTCGTCTATATGCTGACATGCTGCTCTATGGTCAGAGTATCGTCTACTATGAGCACTGCGTGTCGGTATCCAGAGAGCTGAAGGACAAGAAACTGGAGGGAGAGTATCTGGAAATCCTCAGCAGCATCTACCTCTCACTCAACACCGAGAAGTGAATGTTTTAACCGCATTTTCTCTCAGTTTTTATCAGAACATTGGTATTTTAATTTGAATTTTTCATTATTATTATTGTTGTGCATTGCAGATCATCTCGTAAGTCGCTTGACTACACCAAACAGAGCCTGAGGATTTCTATTGATCTGGGCAAGAGAGAGGAGGAATCCGAAACCTGGCTGCAGGTGGGACGCATCTATTACCTCATCCACGAGGACGAGCTGGCTGACATGTACCTGCAGGTGAGGACGGAGGATCAAAGGAGAGCGAGGCCATATTTTCCAGGCACTGTTTGTTCGGCCTTTCCATTTCCTTGTTGCCGCCCGTGCGTGTTTGTCATTTCTCGTAACTGGCATTCTGCGTATGTGAAGTAGGTGCGTGCCTGTGTTTAATCAGCCCGTTCAAAAAATGTGCATGCATCATTTGACTGACAGGCGGCAGTGAAGACAGCCCTCAGGATGAACGACCATCACTTTGCAATGAGCATCTACGAGGAGGCAGGCGACGTCTACTTTAAAGGTGTCAGGAACCGGATGGCGTCGCTGCCTTTCTACAGGGTAAGAGGATGCAAAAAAACATTAAAAAAAAAAAAAAAAAAGTTGGTTTCAGCAGCATCACAGGGCTGTATTTTCCATAACAAACTGTGGTTGAATAAAATCTGTTTTTCATCCCTGGCGCCACTAATCTCCACAAAATATTTTGTTTTCAGGATGGCAGTCTGCCATTCGCACGGAGCATCAAGGACGTCCACTCAGAGTTCCGCTTGTTAAGTAAACTGACAGAGCTGTTGATGAACCAAGGAGAGCAGGAGGAGGCTCTGCAGTACGCATCGCTGGCAGTCGAGGTCGCAGGCAAAACAGGTACAGAGTACAAACCTTGCCTCGTGTCTCTAATATTCCTCTCGCTGAAGATCTAAATTCAGGTACCGAGGTCACGGCCTCCCGACGTTGACAGACGCTGTTGTTGTTTCTCCCAGGGGTGCGTGTCAATGAGAGGACAGCCTACCATCGGCTGGCCACGGTTTACTACAGCCTGCAGCAGTATGAGATGGCAGAAAACTATTATTTGAAGTCCCTGTGTCTGTGTCCGCCTGTCCTGGAGGGCCCCTTGGAGGCTCGCTACTACACTAAAGTATACTGCAGACTGGGAAACATCACTCTACACAAGCTCAAGGTACAGGAGATGCCGTGACGGTGCTGCATGAACACACAAAATACATATTGTGCCCCTAATTTTCCCCGACTTCCTTTTAAATTCAAAATACTTAATCCAAAGCAAATATCAAGCCAAAAACAATGTTTTAATTATCGTAGGTGTTAATATTTTGTGGTGGCCTTTAAGGCATCTACCGTAAGCCACGGTCTTTTGAAAAAAACGGCAAAAAAATAAACTGAAGTACAATCGAAAAGCTTTCTGATACTGATTAGTTGAATGGAAATTAACAGTTTTCTTATAAAATCTAAAAATCTAAATATTACACCTTAATATATAAAGCGGTTTCACTTGGTCAAGTGTTTTTAAATTAAAAGATTTCAAAAGTCAAAGCAACATGTGAAAAAGGTTACTTTCCTGAATGATTTGTCACAATTTGAGAATAAATTAGATGTCATACTTCAAGCTAATTCCAACAATTACCCCTCTCTACAAGAAAAACTGCTCCTGTTTTAGTTCTTGGCAGAACAACACATCACCTTTACCTTCATCTGGTGCCCTTTCAGCGCCGAATCGGTGCAACAAACCCCAACTGTGAGCGATGTGCGATCAGTTTCGATGGCGGCAGTTCTGACCTCTGTTCTGTGCACTCATTGCAGGATGCTTTTGATGCAGTGAGCTACTTCCAGCTGGCTCTGGCGGCGGCACTTGAGGACCAAGCTAACCCCGAGGCTCTGTATGTGGTGTACATGAAGTTGGCCGAGATCCATGGCAACCACATGCCCGACGCTGAGCTGTGCCAAGTTTACAGAGACAGAGCCCAGAGTCTGAAGAGAGTTTTGGCCGGGGTGGAAAGCGTTGCTGTTGGAGGGGAAAACGTGGTCGATGCAGACACTGAGCCTGGCCAAAACCAGGGAAAGAAGTTGGATGCCGATGTGGGATATAGTTTGGTTAAGAGAAACTGCGTTTTTGAGTCTATACCTGAAGAGGAGCCGACTCCAAGGACTTGCGCGGTACGCGGAGATTCAGACGACGGATGGAGAAGCGCTAATCTTAGAGTTGCTAATGGGAAAGATCCCCCTCACCATCATCCTGATACAGATGGCCCTTATGTGGACGCGTCTGGCTCTGAGACAGCCAGTCATTCATATAGTGACAGTATTTTTACTGAGTCCTTTGACACAGCCAAGGAGCACATGTCAGATTCCAGCAGCTCCACTAGCACTTTGCAAACTCTCCAAAATACAACAGATGGGAAAGACACTGACTTTGACACAGACCACAGCTTGCCCGGTCAAATACCTGATAATCACAGGAGACACACAGATTCCAGAGAAACTGACTCCGATGTTCAAGATGAACAAAACATGCCCACGGAAGAACCAGACGCTCCCGCGGACCCAGTTCGAAAAGAGTTAGATGAAGCTGTGAGGGAGGACGAGGCTCGCGGCGCCGCAGAAAAATGTAAATCAGACGTCGGCACGTAGTCTCCCAGCGGTACGTCATGTCTTTTACTGACATTTCCTTCACCTGGCCACAGGTCTCACGGCCAGCAAACGTTCCAACCGCGCGGCACTTATTGTACGAATGATAATGATGATGATGATGTCAATACTGTAAAGCTGTCAGAGATTTTAGTCGGTTCAAAGCACGTGCCTTTTGTTTAATATATTCCGTAGTAATTACACCTCATTGTGGTTGTAATATAAGTTTTCTACGTTTTTTTATATCTCTGGTAGATATGACACAAATATATATATAAAAAAATGTGGTTTTGTTTGCTGGGTGTCGTTTTTGTGTCCTTGTCCATTTGAATACGGGGTAAGTGTGTCAGCTCTGAGAAGCAACAGGACACAATGAACATATTATTCACGTCTCATTAGGCATCTTATTGCTATTACTATTCTTAGTGTGCAGAAATGTAATGAGGGAAAAAAAATAAATGTTTAAGTTCATCTCTTAATACTTTACAGAAGTAATACAAAAGTATTACAGGGAAAACATGCCTGCAGTATCAATAAAAGTAGTTGCTATACAAATATACAATAGCCTGTTCCAAAATACTTCATGTTACACATTAGCTCTTGAAGTACTTAAGTTTATTTAGGGAACTAACTATGTAGTTTTGTAATTTCACTGAAAAAATGTATAAACTATATAAATATCAGTTTAGTATTTCCTTACTTGAAACTTTACGTGTATGTTGAGTTGCATACTGATGTCAAATTTAATTTAAATAACTAAACTAATACTAACTAAATAAAAAAATAATAATTAACTGGGGGGAAATGGAGGGTAGCAGCTGAATACTGTCATAAAACATAGCCATGGTCACTGTCGTAGTCCTAATAAATAGGTAATAAATGGAAATAATAAATTCAGTGGGTTTATAATAGTCCAAACATAGACACGAATAAAAGAAGCATACACCATTAGCATGAATGTAAATTCTATGAGCTGTGTGGGAGTTCGTGGTTAATGTTTGTGCAACGTGACCTTACCGCAGTGGCGTCTGTACTAAATGTGGCCATGTCTCAAGAGCGCCAGAAGAGGGCAGTGTCATATTGATTTTGGGGCTGCGGCCCTTTCTCTAAATCCATCAAGATGGTGCGCATTTTAGCCAGCAGAGGGCAGTGAAGCACAGGGCTCTGCCCAGGACCATGTTGCATCAGCTGTCTTACAACAGGTGAAAAAGAAAGGAGAAAAAAAACCCCAAAGATTTTCAATCATCTGTCAGGAACTAGAGAACAATCCAGACCAATAATAATGAAAAAGTGCTGCATGTTCAGCTGCATTTCAAATAAAGTCCATTGTTGACATACATTTCTAAGCCATAACGAGTGAGTAAAAGAGACTCTTTCTACTTTAACTAAGGCACATTTCCTCCTGAGAGAGACGTGTGGATGGAACTGAAATTAAATCACAGGGCTAAGATATTTACTGGTCTACATTTAATAATACCGGTGTAGTCGACAGTGAGAGTCCGGGCAAAGGAAGACAGACAAAGAGAAACTGCCAAGGATTAGGTTGCTGTAACCCAGCGAGCCAAAGGAAGGAATGTTTGCATACATGATCTGCATGCTGAATAATGCTGCAAGGCTTCTTCCTTCCCCCCACAGGCACCAGTTCACAAGAAGTCCAATAGTGCCAAAACAAGCAGTGGATTGTTCTTCCTTTTTAAGTATTCCCAGGGATACTTTCGGATGATCTTTAGGGACTTGTGCTTAACAAGTTCACACTCCCTCGAATACATACGCAGGGAGCTTATTAACACCCCAGAAACGTAGAAAAACACAAGGTTGAATAATCTCACGTGACCCAAAAAACAATATGAGAGACGGAGAGAAGGTTAAACAACACAATAAATTAGTAGTTGTTTTTTAACCGGTCTCTCGAGCCTCAGGCTTAGGGTTTAACAACAGATAATGAACAACCCCAAGCTCCGAAAAGCAAATGACTTTGTGAGTATTGTCTTTCATAAAATGCCCCTGATGACGTCTTTCTGAAACAAAGAGTTTAACGCGGCTGTTTGTCACACGGGGCACGCTCAGGCTGAGTGAAAACAGTTTCGGAAAGTGGTCACCTGTAACTGATTTCGACAACCGTAGGCACGTGGGCAATTATTTCTGGTAAATGCCACATTCATGCAAGTCTGACGTGATCAACCCTTACCTCTCATGTTCAGTAAACATCAAGCATGAGCAGCTTCTTATGACCCCGTTCTGCACAACAAACTTGTTTGAGTTTTTTTTTTTTTTTTTTTTTTTTATCTGCCTTAAAAAAAAGAGCCTGGAACTATTTAAGTTCCAGCGCAATATAGAGCTGTGTCGAATTTGCACATATTTACTTGGAAAAACAAGACCCTAAATTGAGTGGGATTGATTAGCTATGAATTAACAAGAATAAGTAAATAAATATAAACCCTGAATATCAAATCGGGTTGTCTCTGAAAATCAGCAGGCTGGTACAGTCGGATTAAACTGCATCAACTGCATTACTACTGCAGTTTTTTGCACTTTTACACAAACATTAAAACATGGCAGACATGAGCGGACGAGGATAAAGTGAACGGAAACAAGTAACACAGCTAGTTAGTTCATTTGTGCATGCAAATCATGGAGCTTAGAGAGGTATGTAAACAGAGCGAATGAAAGACATGCAAACACCGTACCTGGAATCGAACACATATCAGCACACAGAGAGCATATCGCATCCCTCGGTAATCCTTTAGAGAATATTTTTCTCAAGGCAACACATCAGAGAGGAACACTCATACACTGCCAGGCTCTGCGGGTGACCAAGAAGTTGCCCTTTTTAGGGAACTTTGGCCCCGCTTCAGTCAGAATCATGGTCACATAACGAGTAAGGATGAGCAAAAATGTAAATTCTTGCTATATCAAAGTAGTGACTCCCTCATGACTTTGAGGACAATTTGATTTGTTTACACAGTCAGGGACCAAAAATGTTGTCCGGGTTTGAAGTTTCTTTGAGAGGCACAGATTTCATACAGTTTGTTTGTCACAGATTTCAGATTACAGATCAACTTGGCACGCACAGAAAAAAATCAAAAGCGTGTTCATTCGAGCTATGCTGAGCATCTAACATTTGAGGTTAGTTTCTTCATAAACCAAAACATTAACTATAGTAATTTAAGGATTTTTAAAACGTATCTGTAATCGCTCGCAGAAAACCTTCAAATCCATGTAAGGGAAGCTTGTACATGAAAGACGAGATGGACAAAAAACTTTACACTTTCCTTGTGGCCTCTGCATGAGTAGGCTCTTAAACTCGTAAACTTGAGAGTTTCAGATAGCCACCCATTACTGCTGGTAAGGCACAGATTTATGGCTCTTACAGCATAATCTTAATCTTTTAAGATTAAGCATGTGTGTGGTCAACCCCCCAACACACACACACACACACACACACACACACACACACACACACACACACACACACACACACACACACTCATCTCTAACTTTTCTGTCTTGTCCTTCTCAGTAACACTTCTGCCCTCCTGGATAATAACTCTCTTCTGGCTACTTTCTCCTTCACTGCTGCAACTGGTAATGAATGAGTTTATCATCCACAACCCACACACACACACAGCATATCATTTTTCAGCGCGTCCCATCGCGAGTGACTGGCGAGTGCATGCGCTCGCTGTAACACCAAGGTCAAGATGATCTCAGTTTTCCATGCTATCAGCACCATCTCGTAACCAGTAAAGTCAAGGTGAATATATAGCAGCTTGTGATGAAAGTTTGGCCGGCGGGATTTGCTCTGGTTTCACTCCGTGCCTATACAGATTTTCATTAGAGGAGGTTCACTCTTGACAGGAGCTGTCTCATTTCACTGGACGTGACCCAGATAAAGAAGCTGTAAGCGCCGCCTGGATTGGGTTTATTGTGGAAAAACAGGTTTCTCAAGTCCCAGCATTTCTGCTGGTATGTATGTCGTATCCTTGATTCAGTATTATTATAATTTAGTAATCTAAGTTCATTATTATTATTATTCAGAAATCTAAGATCATTATTATTATTCATAAATCATTCTTTATTTGCTCATTGATTATATTTCATGATTTATATCCAGATGGTATTAAAAATACAGTTAAAAGTGAGATTACTTATATACAGGTTTCATTTACTGATGTGTAGTGTTACATGATCAGTGGCGTTTCATTGTTTCATTTTTCCATCAGTTGAGAAAAGTTCAGAGTTTGAACCGTCGAAGGAGAAAAGCAATAGTAGAGAAAACGTTAAGAAGAAGACCAGTTTGTTTTATGAGTTAGTTAGTTTGTAGCCGTCGTGATGCACTGTGAACGTATTTTTTCGTCAGTAAAAACCCTGAAAAGACACAGAAAGTCCTGCTTCGTTTCTTATAGAAGCTGCAGTTAAATTCCCACAGTGTAGTCTCATGTACGTCAAGCACAGCGTGAAGTCAAGTGCTTTGGCTTTCACGCGTAACGTGGTTGTTTGATGCGTCGTGTCTAATTAGTCTCGTTATCTTGGCACATGTTAACACAGCATGTCAATTTTGTTCCCACAAGTATCAGACAAACGATTATGAAATGGTTAGAAAAAGGTGAATATCAAACGTGAGCCCTTTGGCTGTAAAAGCTGCTGTCAATACTCTGAGGGAATGCACTGCCCCGCGCTACAGGAAGTATTTACTATTGGCCTGTGATGTGTTTTAAATACAACGCATAGCTTCCATTTCACACGTCGCGCTCCTCAGCTGAGCCGTGGATTATAGCTGGATGCTTCTTTGCCACTGGACACTAACCATGAGCCCGTGAGACCACACAGACAAACACAAACACTCGTTAGCCACGAGCCGCACGCCAACCTCACACTATAGACTTATCTGCAGCACCATATTAGGCATCCCACTGACAAGCGTCTTAGCTCGGGGATTACCACGCTAGTGTTTTTTTTGTGACCCTAAAAGAATGCGGTAGTTTAAAAACCCGTGAGCTTTTCAGTCACTCAACAAGCTGGGCCTTTTTCGGCAAAGGCCGACATGCATCGACTGTCCTCGCATCGATCTCGTCGGCGGAGCAACAAATTCTTTTCATTTCATTAGTCGCGCTGATGACTGTAGTGTCCAACGGTGAGGCCTCTGCTTGACTTACATGACGCCATGCAACACGACCGCATGCCAACGGACCTGCACCGCAGCATTGCATGTGATTTGACGTTTGAAAGCCAGGCCAGCAAAGGCGGGCCGTGACGAAGCCACACACGCACACACGAACTGCTCGCCATCAAGAGTACAATACGCTGGAGATGGCTCAGAGTCAAATTGATTATTTGGAAGCAAATTATGACTGTTATTTTGTAAGATAATTGAGCCATTAGGGGAGAAATTGAAAGACCATTTGAACCGCTGCGATTACCCTGCATCTACTGTGGCCGGTATCAATGTGCCAGGCGCGAGACACAGCCAGAGAGGGAAGAATAAAGCTCCAAAATATGGAGGATGACACTTGAAATGAAGTTGTGAAATATCCCCTTCTGTCTGTAAGGTGGTTATTATATGTGACCACCTGTACACTCATTAAAAAAAAAAAAAAAATCACCCGTTTGACCTCCCGTAAACTGACTGCATTTTTCATCTGAGAAAACCAGAAACAGATGTGTTGAGTTTGTAGCCAGTGTGTTGTTAAAGTACCTGCAGCCAGGTCTGCTCGTATATACTGAGCACAGGTGCACTGAGCACCATTGGTGTCACCCCCTCTTAAGTCTCTTACATGTCTTTAAAAGGTAAAACTGCTAAGAAGGAAGAACAATAACAAGAACAAGAAGAGGAAATTAATTACTGAAATCAAACGCCACAAAAAGGCCACTATAATTTGGTGTTTTTGTGGCGTTATATAAAATAATAGCATATACACTGATCATCAGGTATAACATTATGACCATCTTCCTAATACTGTGTAGGTCTCCCTTGTGCCTCCAAAACAGTTGTGACTCATCAGAGAATGGACATGGGTCTTCTGAGGATGTCCTGTGGTGTCTGACAACACAGTGCTGTTACAGTTCGGGATATGGTGAATCTGGAGGCCAGGTCAAGACCTTGTGCTGTTTTTCATGTTTTTTTTTTTGTTTGAGTCATTCCTAACCCGTTTGTCGGTGCGCGCCTGTGTCGGGCTGCATCCTGCTGCGGATGGCTGCTACATGTCTACAAGCAACATCCGCACAAATGCCAGGCCTAAAATTTTCCCAGCAGAACATTGTACTGTCACAACATGACCAGTGTTATTTACGTCTCCCGACAGTGGTTTTCATGTTGTGGTTGATCTGTGTATCATTTCCAGGCGGTTATTTGACTGTGGGTGAAGTGTACAAACATGTGAATGGTTTAATTATTTTAAATACGTTTTAATAATTTACTCGCTGGCACTCCTTGGTGGTAAGAAGTGCCACCAGAAAAAGAGGAAATGACAGCCTGCTATGAAACTTAACTTACGTTCAACATGTGTCCCAGAGAGACTTTAAAGCGCCATTCTTTATGTGATTAACCCTTGATCTCATGCTTTGTTAGGATATACCATCATCAGTACTGTCACGCGGGTGACATCTTATTATTTCCCAAATGATTAACAGCACAAGTCATTCCATGATGGATCTGTTTCTTAAACCTGGGATTTGCTTCCTTGCCAAAGGCCCTATTACTTTCAGAGGGCGCTCAGGAAAAAGAGCTGTCCAGATGCTCCATTCAAGGTTTGACATCGTGGAGAAAGGAGAATAAATCAACTGCCAAGGTTATTCTCTTATGACCTGGGTCTAAAAGGTGCTGCGGATGCCTCAGAGTCTGTCTGGGGATTTAAGAAGATCTGAAAATGATTTGAAATAAATAAATTACATGCGCTATGGACTTTATACCACTGCCAGTTTTTCACCAAGGCTGGGAACCATCGCAAGAATAATGCAAAAGCCAAGAAGCCCAAAATTTCACAGGAACTCCAGGAAATGGTTTGTGTCAAAGAGCTGAATGGGTGAGAGATTTTTACAAATTTCTGCGGTCACAGCTCAGGACTGGACAGCTTGTAGCCCATTATCATGTACTCGAAGGTAATGTGAGGCTATCTGTCTGAGAGTTGAAGGTGAACTAGAAGTGGACCTTACAACAGGATAATTGTCTCAAGCGCACTAATAAATCCCCCAGGAAATTGCAGGTTATGGAACAGTCTACTCAAACCCCAGATTTGAATTATATTGAAATGCTGTGGGGTAAAATAAGCAGTACATTAAAGAAAACCCTAAAACATATTGTACTGTAATTTTTTCAGTATTATTTTTTTTTCCAAGGGACACTAGCCAGACACCCGTGGACAACTGTACAAAATAGGAATTTGTTCTAAAAGGGGCAGTGCAGAGCTTCTGAAGCTAAAGGATTACTTGTGTTTTTCACAGAGGAATATTACATCATTTGATATATTTGTCGAATAAATCGAATTGGACGGATCAAATGCTTGTGTAAATATGTCAAAAAAAAGTTTCCATGGGATGGACAGATGGTGCTTTTTCACATGACAGACTGCTATAGGAAGAAAAAATTGATTTGACACGGTTATGAACGAGAACATCTACAGGGATAACTGTATCAACATTAGCGTGTTAGCTGCATATAGCCCGTGTGAGATATAACTTTTTCTTTTTTTTTTTTTTCCATTTTGCAAAGATGTGTTTTATTGCATTTGCTTTGGCCTTGAAACACATCTTCTGAGGTCATGTTTGCTTTTGTAACCCCAGGTCGGCTGGAGGTAGTTTTTCAGAGAGGGGGTGAACCGAGATTGGGGATGCACATTCGCGCACATACATCCCCGCGCTCTCAGACACGCACAGACGCGTGCTGGTAAGGCCCTTGGGAAGGACGGGACTGCAGGCACGCAGACACTGTGGTGCCTCGGTCGCTGCAGTCACCAAAGTGCCAGGGGACTTATCGATCTATCAGAGACAATGTTTACACATGCTCACACCCTGCGTGCAGTATGTCACTGCCATGACGAACATATCTGAGAAAGTAGTCATCCTTTCCTGTAAGAGGCCTTTTCCACTGAACTTACCCTCCCTCATGTTTTCTTTATTTTTTTATTTTTTTTACTGCGGCTCAGTTAACGTGGTAGGTCCAGATATGGGAAAATTGCCTGTATTTAATCTAGCTCTTAAAGGTCCGAGCCTCTGAAGCTTGATTACCATGCATGGACTGGCCGAATAAATTGGTTATGATTTCTTGAGGTTTCTCAGTCAGTATGGAAAACTGACCATCGAGCTCCAGAGAGCATGCGGCCCGATCTCACAGACTTCTGTCTGCACGCATCCCGGGGGATCGGCCTCAGTGCACCTCTAAACCCACAGAAAGTCACGGATTGCTTGGCATGACGTTAAACTCAAATTGTGGAGAAAAGCTTGAGTTTTGAAGGATTACGGGGATAAGTGTGCAGACGTGGATTCGTTTATGGCTTTTCGACAGAGCAGATTTTTTACCTACGAAAGTGGACTGCAAGGCAGAGACAGGAAAATACTTTGATAAATGGCTCGCACAAAAAAGCACGCTTCAGTGTTTACATCGTTTCGAGCCACAACAAGTTATCTCCTAACTTCTAAGCCCTGCCGCCTCACTGTCACGTACCATTTCCGTTTTCATATGACACACTTCAGATTTATATTTGAAACAATGAGCATCAGGGACAAAATATTTTAAGACAAAAGCCTTCATTTTGAATTCCTCGCATGATCAGTATAGTGTCTGTGTAGCTGTCTCTTCTTTTTTACTGAACTATGACCAGTTTTATCAGCTGCAGGTGGTAAATTCAACTACCATAATCCAATTTGATGTCTTGTAAACACCATCTTATAATTTCCAGCTGGCTCATTTTAAAATTGGTTTCAGAATGAAGTGCCAGTAAAATATAAGATAATGCTCTAAAGCTTACATGAGAAACATGTCTGCACCAAACAGGGTTAAATGAAACACTGCTCTGAATATTATTATATTATTTTTTTTTTTTTACAAAATATTCGTGATTTTTCTAATTCTTAAATTAGCATCAATTGTCTTCCAAACGTAAACACACTGATTTGGTTTTGTTGACAGAGAAGACGAACAGTTAATCCTAATGTCTCCAAAAATGCTGCGCTGAGATATAATTAGTGTGTCTCAAACCACAGAGGAATAAAAGCTTTTTAAGTATAAAACAAAACAAACATGAGAAACAGTTGTAAAATAAAGTAATAGTGCCACTACTGATAAATACATAATGGACGCCGAATTCTAAAACCTGCAGAGTAGTTATGACAGAATATACCACACAATGACTATTTACATTGTAGATTTCTAACTCTTAAAACATGTTTTATATTTTAGATTCTTGAAGTCTTGAAGGAGTTCCCGGAGATGCTGAGCCCTTTTTGGCCCTTCTTCCTTCACTCTGCACTCCATCTCACCCCAGACCAGCTCAACTGGATTTAGGTCAGGTGACTGTGGAGGCCAGGTGACGTGATGCAGCGCTCCATCACTCTCCTTCCTGGTCAAATAGCGCTTACACAGCCTGGAGGTGCGTTTGGGGTCATTGTCCTGTTGAAAAATCAGTGACGGTCCAAATAAAGCAAACCGGATACAATGGCATGCCGCTGCAGGACGCTGTGGTGGCCATGCTGGTTCAGTGTGCCTTCAGTTTTGAATAAATCCCCAACAGTGTCAAGAGCAAAGCACCCCCACACCATCACACATCCTCCTCCATGCTTCACGGTGCTTCAAAGATCTCAAATTTGGACTCTTCAGACCGAGGCACAGATTTCCACTGGTCTAATGTCCCTTCTTTGTGTTTGTTGGCCCAAACTTATCTTTTCTGCTTGTTGTTTTTCCTTGGTGGTGGTTTCTTAGCAGCTATTCATCCATAAAGGCCGGATTTGTCCTCTGAACAGTTGTAGAAATGTGTCTGCTGCGGGAACTGTGTGGCATTTATCTGGGCACTAATCTGATGCTCTTTTAACTTGCGATTTCAGAGGCTGGTGACTCGGATGAACTTATCCTCAGCAGCAGAGGTGACACTTGGTCCTCCTTTCCTGGGCCAGTTGGTTTTGTGAGACACATTGAGACACTTTCAAAGTTTTTTCCAATTTTCTGGACTGACTGACTTTCAGTCCTTAAAATGAAGACGGGCTGTCGTTTCTCTTCACTTAGCTGATTGGTTTTTGCCATAATATGAATTCTAACAGTTGACAAATGGGGCTGTCAGCTGTGTACCAACCTGACTTCTGCACAACACATGCTGATGGCTCCAACCCCATTAAGAAGGCAAGAATTCCACAAATGAACCCTGACAAGGCACACCTCAACTCATCTTCTATAACATTCTGTAGCTCGTCCTAGGGGGTCGGGGGCTGGAGACTCACATACAACCGCTCACACTCACACGGGCCAATTTAGAAGTGTTAGGTGGAAGGAAGCTGGAGTGCACCCACACAGACACAGGTAGAACAGGTTCTGCCTTCTTGCTGTGAGGCATCAGTGCGAACCACCACACACCCACTCTCCACAAGGCACGCCTGCAGAGCAAAGGGTGGTTGCTTTGAGGTATCTAAAAGGTATCAGGTACATTTTACCAATATTTACCAAGGTTTTCTTTGCTACATAATTCCACATACCTTGCTTCATCACATCTGATGTTTTCAGTATCCGTCTACAGTGTAAAGTAGTAAAAGTAAAGAAAAAAACATTGAATGCAAAGGTGTTTTGACCTTTAGCGTGATATATATATCACACAATGGTTGACGAGACACAGGTTGAACTCTGGTGCTACTTATCCTAAAGGGAGGAGACGCACAGGAGCATGTTGAGGGGCTTCCCAAATGACAGGAAATGTGAGTGACAGAACAAAAACCCTGCACGACTATGAAACAGATTAAAAACAATGAGCTATTTAACAGGCTTGGGTCTCAAAAATAATCTTCCCTTGTAAGGATCTGACGATTAGAATAAGGATTAGCAATTCTAAGTTACAGAAGTCATGTTTATAAAAGAAGGTCTATTTTGTTTGTGAAAGCAAAGTGCTTCAGTAAGAGTATGACTCATATCCAGTGAAGAGCTTTGCTGCTATTTAAGCCGGGTTGCATGTTGTGTCTGGAAAGAGGATATAACTTGCAGCTCCAGAAGCTAATGCAGTACATAGTGCTGTTCATCTTTGGAATTAAGGCTCAGTTATTACAGTATGAAGTGAGATAGTTTGCCATACCATGTGGAGATGATCTCATTCCAACAGCAAGCAGGAACATGTGATTTTCTGAATTCACAAAAATCTGCCTCGAGAGCACACACGCGAAAGGCAATATAGGATTCTGTGTGGTGAGAAGGTTCTGTGCTGTCTGTCTTTGTGGAGTTTGCGTGGGTTCTCTCTGGGTTCTCCGGCTTCCTCTCACCACCTGAAGACATACTCATTATGTTAATTGGTGATTCTTAATTCTCTCTATGTAAGCCCTGTGATGGACTGCCGACCTGTCCAGGGTGCACCACGCCTCTTGCCCAATGACAGCTGGGATAAGCTCCGGCCACCTTCACGCGAGCCTCCAGAGGACAGGAGGTTACAGAAAATGAATGGATGAATGATGTGACCAGGAATTTTCTGGACACAAAGCTGATTATCAAGACGGTTGTGGTTTTCAGCTTGACTAGAGACAAGAATTATTTTGTTAACTCCAATCACTACAATGGCTTAATTTAAGGTAAGGTTTTTTGATAAATTATGGGAAAGAAGCAGGTGATGTTCGGTGGTGGTTAGAGAGGTCATTGGCATGGATTGGTAGCCACGTTTCCATGACGACTGAGGTAGTTTACCACCACCAGGGTGTGACTGTGTGACCGAATGAATAATGCATTTCATTGTCTGCGCTTTAAGCAACTAATAGAAAACCAGTGTGTTACTGTTATTATTATCCAGTAGTTGCCTGTAGATTTTGCATACTCATGTAACTCATTTGTCACCAGAGATTAAAAAAAAAAAATACCTGGAACAAGATACCAGCAGGAATTTATCAAATTATCAGATTATGATAATGAATGTCTTCTTAAATTACTTTATTTTGTGCTCTGCCACCTGAAAAAAGAGAACATAGTGCAATTGTTATCTTCTCAATTTTTGTTCACCACTGGTCATATTGACTGATCACTGACAATATGTGATTGGTTGAGGGTTTTCTATCAAAAAACATTCCCAACCACGATAACTATTTTTTTTTTCATTTAGCCGATGAACATATTTTAAGTTTGAAAGAAACATGAGAAATGTTTTCCACTCCGACTAAGTGCCAAATTTCAAGACATTTTTATGGCTCTATATATCTTTACTGTCCTCCTCCCTTGGATTTCTGGAATAGAAGTAGGTGCTCTGTATAATCTATGATGACTTGGAAACATTGGGCAGACATGCAGTTTTAAAAGGAGAGTGGAAACATTTTCATAGTATCCCCATCTCCTTCCTGTCCACCATTAAGTCCGGATCACATGCTGATGGTTTTCCCATACTGAAATAGACTTATCAGTTTCCAAACCCCAAACCTCCAGAAGACTTGAACCTTCTTCTTCAATTTTCAAGAATCTACCACCCGCTGATTAATGATCATTGAGGACGCATCGTGCAACACATACATAATTTATTTCAATACAAATGTTACATCGCAATACACTCGTTTTTTGTTTTAATAAATACCACAGGACAACACATTTTGTAACAGGCTTCAACACCTTAACAAACAGTGACAAGAACTTGTGCGAAAATAGCTTGCAGACATTTAGTAAACATTCAGCTGAGTGAGGAGTTTTTCACTCTCGCAACAAAAGACAATAAAAATAAAATAAAGTTAAAAGTTCACATATGATAGGTTCACTTTTCGTATGGCGGCGGAAGCAAATTTAGACTTTCATAGAAAATTCACATTTACATACGCCAATTTCGCAGAATAAAGTCACCCTGTACTACGTCAGTGTGCAGAGACGCTGCAGCGATCCTGTCTCGTGGCTCTTTGTTTTGACTTGCAGACAGGAAAGTGAACTTCCACAAAAATATTATGGTACAAGTGAATGGGCAATAACTGTTTATAGTTCATGAACTCAAATGTGTACTCAGTTGTTCAAACCAATGATTCGCGAAAGTGCCTTAAAGTGCTGCTTAAAGTGAGCGGACGACTTAATCCACATCCCGGGGGATGGGTTTGGTGGGGCAATTTTATTCAGAAAGAAGAACGGCGGATTAGTCAGGATAGCATTGGCAGGTAAACGTGGATCAATCCAAGGCATAGACTCTTTTTTTTTATGCAGAAAATATGTTTGATACGTGCACACAGCATTTATGTATCTACGGTGTAAGACTTAATATGCATAATCCACTTTAAAAAAAAAAAAAACCTTTGGGTCAGCCATGACCAGTGAGTAAGATGGGTGATCTAGGACGAGATACGAGGGAGAACCGAACGTGCATTGTATGCATCCGTCGGTATATGGTTCCAAACTGTCAGCTTCGCTTGGAATGTTGTAGTGTCAGATAATCATTCAAGACTCATTGCACATAACAGTGTTGTGTCCTCCAGCAGAGGGGAGGTGAAGGCATGGATTACATTCCTTATTATACAGGCCTATTGATGAAACAATAACCATTAATAACTCTGAGACAGCTGAGGTGCAAGGATGGGGCACAGCCAGGAGGGAGCAGTGTGGATATATACACTGCAGTTCACAATATACTCCACTCAGGCTAAGGCAGATCACTTTGAAGAGAAATGACACAAACGTCCACAAACACATCACGACTAACACATTGCAGACATGCAAACGATCACTAGTGCAATGCTTCTTAAATTGCAAATTATGTCTCAAATACAGAGCTTTTTAAACCATCACGGGCTTGTGTATTTGGTGCCAATGCAAAGAATGGTGAGTGAATAAAAAAAAAATAAAAAAAAGATCAAAAACTTGGTCTGGGGTCTGTTTTGTGCTTTTTGAATGCAGTGCAGTGAACATGCCAAATAAATAGAAAACAAAATGCTGTAGAAAATTTGTTATGACATTCAACCCCTGCATTTACTCTGCTGTAAATCCATTAAAAGGAAAAACAGAAAAGGAGCAAGAAACTGGAAAGCTTGTTTTTCACATGGCAAACATTGACGTATGAGGACACCGCATTTACGTCTATGCCTAAGGTCTGCGACCAAACCTAGCGATACAGTACATAGAGATTCCTCTGAGGGAACAAAGTTCACAGTTTTGACGGTGCCGCCTGACCTTTTTTTAAATGCAGAGGCAACGCTACATGCACTAAAACACAGGTCACTAACACCGATTTAGACTGGCAGAGAACCTGCCCCTCCTGCTTACGGTAGCTACATTTAGCATGCTGTCACTTTGATCAAAACATACTAGTGGCTGCCAAACTGACCAGAGGAAAGGGGTTACATCTTTAACCGCACTAATGAACTTGCAAGCCACTTAGTGCGGGAAAAGTGGCCTCCAATTTAAGTCCTGCATGCTAAAGTGCTCACCGTCCATTAATGCTTGCCTTAGTCAAAAAATTACACTCCCAAGAGCCTGTGGTCTGAAGACTAATAAGAAAGAAAGTCTTATTTCAGGTTGGCTCTGTGGATCTTTTAATAAATTAAAATCTGTAGACTTGGCAATCTACTAATCTGTTTGTGTGTTGTTTACAGCAGCAGAGCTAATGTATTTATTCGTGTTTATTGGGCTGGGCATGGCCACATCAGGCGTTTCCTGGAAACTCAAGTGGCGTCTAAAGAAGGCTGACCGAAACTAACTGAAACAACTGGAACAGTTGTTGAAACAACAGAACACTGTTCCCTTCACCCCTGCGTGTGCCCGAACCGAATGTTAGACTGATTTCACGGAGAGGCAGACATCTGTATATACCGAAGAGACTCTGGGAAATGTCAGGGAGCAGTGACCAAGGTGCGCTATTCAGGAATACTGGCTGCTCTTTCTCATCTCTGCTTATTGGCCTCAGTAGTCAACACCCCTCCGTCTCGGGCTTGGAATTTTGTTATCACTTGGCTATTTCGACGCTCTGTTTATTATTATGTGTGGTGTGTACCCTTGTGCCATGACTAAGGAAACGGCTTCTCCGGTTTCAGTAAACACTGTACATGCTGAAACACAGCAACCACAAAATTTAATAAACAGACAAGGATTGTGTAACAAAGGGGACAACCGTCACTGTTGCGTGGAAGGGACAAAACGCCTAATAATTTTTTTTTCTCTCTCTCACATTTACAGCTGTACAATGTACCAATCATAGTTAATATGTAACACAACTGAGACAGTTGACAGAATGCAAGATAGGGCTGAATGGCGGCAAACTTATTTGTATACTGAACTTTGACAGGTGCAAGCTTTACATGTCAACGCTCAGGGTTGACCACATTATCCGAAATGTATTCAGCTTCGCACTGAAAGATATTAGATACAGTTGAGCCTGTCAGCGGAATCGACTGAAACAGCAGATTTTTATCCCATGACTAGCATAGGAAGTCCACTGATATTTCTCAGCTGGCAAACAGAGACATGTAGATTACCGCAAACGTTCATATCTCCAGTGCTATCTGCTGGCAACAGAAACCTTAAGCGCAACAGCCCGTCAGATTGTAAAACAGGGAGCTGGGCCTCACAACATAGCTGAGCAGTGAGGAGACACAAAGGCAGAGAGACAGGCTTTGCCCCACCTGCTGTTAATCGTCTAACTCAACCAAAAAAAAAAAAAATCAAAAAATTCTAAATGCTAAGGATGCCAGATTATAGTCTGATTTGGAATGTATCGCTCAAAGCACCACGGAGGTATGACGTTTAACCCCTTCTGTCTACCTCGTCCTTTTCCCGATAGAAATACTTGCAGTCTGTGCCAAACTGGCACGCTCAAATAGGATTGAAGGCCTCCAACAACATTGACTTTGAAATTCAAAAACATTTTTATGCTAATAAAAAAAAAACTGTGGGATCTTTCTCCAAGAGCTCTGGGATAAACAGCACACCCACAAATTCAGTTGAAGCCAGATAATTGGCAATTAGAAAGTCTGCAGACCATTTAATAGAGTAAATAAATAGCTGAGATACTGCCCGAGTAGCTCCGATGGACAGAGACAATGTGAAGTTAAGATACAAACATTGTAGGATGTGATGAGGTAGATGTGAAGTCACTGATGAATGTAACAAAAAAAATAAGTGATCTACAAACTATTAATTCATCATTCAGGAAAAGCAATACTTTCCTCAGATGAACATGTTTACTACAGTTCATTTAAAGCCTTCTCCAGAGACTTTGCCAGTAACTGTGTCTGGCCTTACCTTCATCAGCAAATCGGAAAAAAAAAAAAAAAAAAAGTTTATGATAGCAGTGTAAACACATGTGGATTTCCCTGTTGACTGAAGTCAAAGCTCTGACTTTACAGGGTAGTCGTTACAGTTGATAGACTTTCGTTACAATTCCCGTTTGGGTCCACTGCTTTGTCCTCAACACTGCAGACCCCTGCCGACTTCCCTAAAAATCGTTCATTGGCATCACTGTCTTCTGAGCTGCCTTTGCTCCTCCCTTGCTGCTCGCTATGCCAGCTGTGCCTGCTGTAGATGTATCCATTCACAGGTCCTGGGTTGCTGAGGCGGTTCCTCTTCATGCAGAGGATCTCCTTGAAGGCATATCTGAATTCAGGGCTCCGGCAGTAAATGAGCGGGTTGAAGGCAGAGTTTGCGTAACCTATCCAGTTGAGTATCCTGAAGGTGAGCTCGATGTTCTCCACCTCCGATAAGGCCACCACCACATTGAGCAGAAAGAAAGGCAGCCAGCACAGAGTGAAGATCCCCATGATGATGCCAAGCGTCTTTAGGGCTTTGTGTTCCCGCAGGCAAAACTTTGCCTTTTTGTAACCGCGCCCATTGTTTTCTTCTAGAGATTTAAGGTTGCCGTTGTCGCTATTATGAAAACGTCCAATGCTTTGGTCAATCTTTTTCAGTTGGCACCTTGCCTCCTGGAAAACTCGACAGTAGACAAATACCATGATGACTAAAGGGATGTAAAAGGAGATGATAGAGGAGGTGATGGCATAAGGCGTGTTGGTGTTGAACTCGCAACAGTCACTCCTGTTCATGCAATCCCTAGCTTTTTCGTCATGAGATATCCACCACTTCATGTGGATGGGCAGGAAAGATATGAGGGCTGCAATCACCCACACCAGCACAACCACAATGCGAGCCTTGCGCTTGGTCAGCATCGACTGGTAGCGGAACGGAGAGGTGATGGCCAAATAGCGGTCAATAGCTATGACACACAGGGTTTCGATGCTCGCGGTCACACAGAGAACATCGGTGGCAGTCCAGAACTCACACCAGAAATTACCAAAGTGCCAGGTCTTGAAGATAATGTAACAGGCACCGAAGGGAACCACAATCAGGCCCATGACCAGGTCAGCACAGGCCAGGGAGGTGATGAAACAGTTGGTGACATTTTGGAGACGCTGAAAGCGGGCAATCGCCGTTATGACCAGGATGTTTCCGAAGACCGTGCACAAAACCAATAAGGACATGATCATGCCCAGCAGGATCATAGTTGCTCCGCTGTAAACGTCCTCATCGTCAGCTGGGACTGATGAGTTGATCTTGTCTGCGCTCATATTAAGATACGCAGGGGGGGTAGTACTTTCCATCTGAAGAGACCATATGTGGGCGACACGCACACGCAACCACACACAGACACACACACACACACAGACACACACACATACAAAGATGTGAATATCACTAATGTAAAAAGTGTCAGAAATAACAGAAAAACAGCATTTATAGAACTGATGTGTCATTTTAAACATAGCGCTGACCAAAAAAAAAAAAAAAGGAGAACTAAAATTACTGTACACCACCAATGCAAAACAAGTTCATTACATCCTGTTAGGCTCGAGTAAGCAACAAAACACGTTCAGCAAGCCAGGCAAATCGAAAAGTACAAACCTCCACAGGTAGTTGTTGTGTTTCCTGCCTCCCATACAAAGTAACAATGTCACCGTTCAGATAGTTCCTGCAAAGTACTGCATGTCACATGTCCTCTCTACTTTCTGTGGTTTTGTTTTGTTTTTTCCTTTAATCTCCGTGTGTCTCTCTCTCTCTCTCTCACTCACTCACTCAGTCCCTCGGCTGAGCAGTGTTTCTTCTAATGTGTCTCCCAGGCTATTTGTCAGAGCCCTTATAACATGCAGTGATGACATCATGGCCAGGGCTCAGCCAATCAGACAGCCAGCCCGCAGAGGGTGCCGAGCGCTCTCAAGAGTTTGAACACACTGTCCCTGCAGTCGCTGCTGCAGGGCTGCATGAGACAACAGCTGCAAACACAAGCAAAGACTCTTATTCTGTTTATGTTTTAAAAAATGATGCCCTGAATTGTATTTAGTATATGTGCATTGTGTTTGATGTCAAAGCATTCAGCAGAGGCTTTTACTCTGGACCATGTTAAAAACAGATGAAGCTCTTCTGAGTCTTTATAACTTTGAGTTGGTTTCACAGCTCATCATCTGGCAAGTTAAAGCAAGATCATCGATTTGTTAGGGCGTTTCAGGTTTACCGCTGCTCTTTTCCTGGCAGAGCCTTGAAACTCAAAATGAGAGTGGTTGAGACCTTGCAGATACACTGAATTAAAACCGCTCGTGTTTATTATACTACAAGAGTTAAATGTCTTCAGGTTGAACAGAGAAAGAGATCCTTATCAGTCTGTACCCATGGGCCTGAGCGTGTAGCCTGTCTGGCATCAAAAAACTAACAATCCTGCATCGCAAATGCAAAGAAATGATTTTATGATCCAGGCAAAATTTGAATGTGACTGTTACAAAGTCTATGCAAAAATGTTAAAATTAGGTCATGCATAAAAGGTCTCTGTTTGTGTTGTGTGTTTGGACGTCAAATTCTGACCCAGGATGAAATGCATTATCTGTGTTTTACAGTAACGAAAAACAAACACTGTGCTCTCTACTGGAACCAAAACTAAAGCCAGAGACAGATAAAAAAAAAAGGCAGAGGCTGGGAACAGATCAGCCGCCGTGGGATGTAAAGAATTTTTTCTGGAGTTTGTGTCTAAGGTCTGCTTGCACTGAAAAATGTAGTGTCTTCCCTCTGAGGAAGTATCAGCATGTGAACGAATTCACTGCTTTCCTATTGAAGTATAACTGGTAATGTGTTTTATGTAGTAAACAAATTTATTTCCCATGTAAATTGAGGGCACTGATGACTTCCAGTTTGGTCAAAAGGCCCTGATGGAGAGCTAATCTGCACATTCAAAAACTACACACAGCAAACCTAACAAATGGCAGATCAGACACCACTAAAGTCACTAAATGGCACGAGCCCCGTAGATAGAGTAAGTCATACAGTTTTAAAGTGTTGCACAATAGCTAAGGATTTTTCTTGTTATGTTCACAAGTTGAGGCAATTCAGTTGAGCTACAGTGCAGTGGTAGGTTTTTGAAAAACATAAACATATGATAGAACATGGACAACAAACAGGCCTTTGAGATAAGTCCGCTCCAGTTCAGTGTGCACGTCCGTGTGCACAGGTCTGAGCTAAGCTCACTGAGGGAAGTGATGATGGTTTCCAGAGCTCTGCCCTTCATTGAATGCAGATGCCACAGGCACTGTGCATCATCCACAATGAGCTCTTACAACTGTCCATATGACTGATGACGCAAGAGCGAAGCCAACCACAAAATCCATATGTGTACATGTTAATACTGAGGCACCGAAAATGATTCTCGGAACTTTTTATTTTAACATAAACGACTCATCTCATAACAAATGCGACAGCCAATCCCTCTCTCCTGCTATCTTTTCTTAATCTATATTTAGGCCTAAAAATATCAAATTTTTCTTTTTCTTTTTTTTTTTTTTAGCTTATTAGCTCACAGAAATGTGTCCATAAAGGACTTTAGGCAAAATTTTAACATTGTCATAAAATGTTGTGCAGGCATTCATACAAGATTTCCGTCGATTTTTGCTGACCCTTTTGAGTTGTTTGCTCCATGAAATCTTCCAGTACCTTGGCACATTTCCTTGAATTAATTTAGAAAGGTTCATATGACCATATAATCTATCTTCTGGTGCTTTTTTTACGGCTGACATTTCCACATTAAATAGTATGGACATGTGGCTCTGACATATATTCTATTTTCCCGAGCCAATAACATTATAAACACTTCTTGAGCTTTCTGCCCGCATCATGACAAAACAAAGCCAAAGTCTGTTGAATGTGCATATTTATCTCATTCGGTGAACCCCAGGGCCTTATCTCTTTCAAAACATGCACAACAAACCCAACACTGCTGATAAGTCATATGTTGGCCTGTATCAAATGAACCTTTCAAACCTCACAACATGCACGTGGTCAAACACGCCTGTTTGTCAGGTTGAACTTTCTAGAGGCTTTACACTTTCACACATACACTTAAAATAAGTTATGACCTATAAAACTGCATAATCTTTTTTTTTTTTTTTTTTTAGGGTAATTGTCTCTCATATTATCCAGGATATCTATATTTGAATCTTTAACTCCTCTATTAAAGAACTGTGATCAGTTCAGAGAAGCCTTCCATACCCTATATGTTACCTAAATGTATTTTCTGCTCAGTGTTCTGTTTTGGAAAGAGCAGCGTCCGTATGTTCGATTAATCATGACTGGTTTCCTTAGTGTATGACATCTGTCTTCCTGTATCCTGTCACTCCCAAGCAGAGCAGTTTCACACTTGAATGACCCTTTAACTGTTTAGGATCCTGTCTCGGCTTTGATATTGTGCACCGCTCTGTTTAGTCAAACACTGTTACAATAAATCCTTCTCCTCTCCTCACCATCCTCTTGTGGGTTGCTTTTTTTTTTTTTTCATTTAAACTGTAGAAAGTTGCGATCTTGATCCCATGACCCAACACACTTCTCCAACTCCCCCCCTGCAATATTTTTCCTGTATTGTTGTCCTAGGGGAGATGTTTCAAGTGTATGTGGAGGAAATGAGAGGGTCCAAACTCTTTCACTTGCTCGTTTGGAGGTCAAATTGTTTTATCTGTAATACGTTTTTTTTTTTTTTTCAAATTCCTAAAATAAAATGACAAAAGCAGACAAAACAAATACCTACTTTCTTGAAAAAAAAAAAAAAAAGAAGAAGGGCAAAAAAAAAATCTGAAAAAGGATTTTTGAGGTAATTACCTATTGCTCACTGTTCTGTTATGTCTGATCCATTCATCTTCTGTGTAATCTCCATCTGAATCTAGGAATATTTGTCTAGGTCAGTCATGTCTTTATTTAATTCAATGGAACAAAGACATTCCTCTTGGGACTAATCCAAACCATGGGCCGCTAATTGGTTCCCTGGTAAAGGCCCCTATGGGACTGTGGGTGAGTTCCACCCAGCGACAAATGGGTTTATGACCACCGAATACCAAAACTTCAGCGCAGTTTGCACTTCCATGCCAATATTGTGGCGATATAGTGTGTCCTTTGTTGCAAGTGGAAACAACGCTGGTGTTGCACGTCTGTCCAGACAGAAATAGCAGGACGAAGCTATTTTGTATATTTTGACTATATGAGAACATACAAATTAACTAATCACACAAGTTATTGTTCACTCAGTTCATTTGGAGGAAGAGGTTGTAAAATCACATTACTGTTCTACTGAACAGGTTTGGGGCCATGGTTTCCAGTATGAGCTCAGTACATACAAAAGATTAAAAAAAAATAACATTGACCTTCTCGTGACAATGCAATGTTCTGCCGGTAAACGTTAGGACCTGACATTCGTACGGATATTACTTAGATCTGTACCACCCACCCTAAACCAGACCAGGCTCCCCCGACCCCATGGTGATAAGAAACAGGATGCAGCCTGACACAGACACACACACAAACAGTTTAGCGACAACTCAAAGAACATGAAACAAGCCTGATCCACAGAGGTCCCTCATCTCAACCCCATAGGACCCAAAGGCCCCCACTAACAACAACCTGTTTCCAGATAACACAGGACAGCCTCGGAACGCCCATGTCCATTCTCTGACTTATTGATTGGGATGTACAAATTGAAACAGTGTTTGTTTGAGAAGGTCAAAGGTCGAGTGCTGGAAATGACCTGATGACCTATTGGTTTACCAAAACGTGCCACTGGAAGACAAGGACTCTGAGGCATTAAAGCTCTGCTGTCCTTGTGAGGATTTAATGTGTGTGTACGATGTATAACATCCAGGACAGTTATTTAAATCCACCTTTATTTATTATGTAAAAGCATATTCACCTTTTACAAATAAAAAGACTAAAATTCTGAATCTTTTTTTCATTTTTAAATTATTACTCTGAGGTATTGGTGCCATCTAAGCCCTGAAAGGAGTAGATTATTATAAATAAATGGACAGCTATGTGGACCACATGTGTATTAGTGCCAGTTGTGCTGCTGCAAACAATATTTACCATCTCATCTCATCTCATCTCATCTCATACTACCTCTTATCCTCACTAGGGTCACAGAGGTTGCTGGAGTCTATCCCAGCTGTCATCGGGGCTATATTTATCATCTATGAGGATATTTTGATGCAATTTAATATTCATGAAATCGAAATAAGGATGCAAGCTATTTTAACTTCACGCCCAAGTCAGTTTGCAGCAGCCCCACGATAAAGCTTCCTCAGATGTTGCATCCCTTGTATGGAATAATGGATTCATCATTTGTGACACGCTGCAAACCAGCACTTGTGACATTTCTGCATATAATTTCTGTTCATTTGTTCAACTAAATTAATAACTCTTACATGCAAAAGGGTTCGCAAATCCGCATAAGTGAGACAGCTGGGACCGTGGCCGACCTGTGGAATTACAGTCCTTTGTTCCTCCCATGTCCACAATGATTAATCTGGGAATAAACAGGCTGCAGGAAAGATTTCTTTCCCTTTGCCACTTAAGGACGCAACAACATCCTGCGCTATCTGTTCTGTGCCACCTTAAAACCTCAGCTACACTGATTAATTAAAGAAAACTGTCCATTTTAGACCGGTTCTGCACTAAGTGAGGAGGAGATGGACGATACCACAGTATCTCTGGTTGTGTTCTCCGCTGTATAATTGGCAGACATCCAGCTTGTATAAATAGCTGCCGTCTTGTATAATTCTATCCCCTCAAGTGTGTTCTCCGTGAGTTGGGAGTAGACTCAAGAGACACGTTTACTGAGAGCGAAACCGACTGGACATACTAGGTGTGATGGTATCTTTACGTTTAAGAGACGATACCATTCCTGCATCAGCCTAAACTGCAAACATTTGAATGGAATTACCCACCGCAAGCTCAGTAATTTATCACTCATTTAACACTCAGAATGTACCACACATACACACACATACAAAGGACTGTTCTGGTATTTTTAGTAATAAACTGAGACGCCACAATCAACAGGCTAGTATTTTGTTTACAGTCTGAGATTATTAAATTGGGATCACAGTGATGGACCACAACAACCCAATAAGTGGGTAAAAAAAAAAACTAACTTGAGGGGGATTTCTCAACACCTCAGTGTGTGACCCTAGATGATCTTATAAAGAGCTCTGCAGCAATGTTTAGAGATTACAGAGGGCATAACTGCTGATGCAGCCGTTAAACCAACTTAGGTTTGTAGGCCACACTTCAAAGAGAGAGGGAAACTGAGGCTTTGAATGCACGTATGTTGCTTTGATTACCAGCTTCAGACATACTCTGCGCCGAAACTTCAAACAGATATCAGCAGGCACCCTGCACCCAGTCACAACCAAGCATGGTAAACCATGTTAACTTTTCCTAGAATAATAAATGATTATGTGAAAAGTCTTCGACGCGGAAATGTGATCTGATATTTCGTAGGCAGGATGTACTGAATCAGCCCTGCATAACAGAGTCTGTTATCAGGAAAAAGCCCCGCAGAGTTGATCTTGAAGACATATGTGTGACAGCTACACGAACAGGCTGAAACATGTTGGATGCCAAAACTGAGACATGCATTGCCTCAACTGTGGGCCCAAGGAGATGTAGCCATCAAACTGATTTATCTTTGCTTCAACACTTTTTCTTTTTTTTTTTTTAAATGTGATATACTGTAGAGTGTATTTTACTACTGTGTTCTATTTTTCTGGAAACAATTACAGCCCAGCAGAGGCACATTTTTGTGTGTGATTCAAAGACCAGATGGAGTCGGGATCAAAGATATGCATTAACAAAAAGAGAGAGAGATCTACTCTATTTCAGTATTCATGCAAAGTGTTGAATGAACAATGAACTTTGAGGGGCATCCCTGACTGCATCGTGCAGAAAAAATATCACACACTTATTATATGCACCACAATAGTGTTTATAAGGAGACTCTGAATGTCATTACTTGCAGTAAAGATATGCTATATGGCTTTGAATGTCATTACTTGCAGTAAAGATGTGCTATATGGCTTTGAATGTCATGCACTGAAGCTTGAAATTAGCCAAAAGCTGCCTGTGACATCACCCATTGACATTTATGACACATGTGACATTAATATAATGAATTGGTTAATTAGATAATCAAAGAAAAACAGAGCAGCACTTAAGTTAAATTATTTCATGCCTTGAAGTGTGTGTTCCTCGCACAAAATGTCTTCCATAAAAGGCAAAACTGAAAGCGAAAAACACATTCAAAGTGTAACATCATCTGATTAGTTCAAACAATCATCTGCCTTGTTAGACGAATATGTTGTTTCGCTCATTCCATCCATATGCAGTAACCACTTATCCTTGAGGGCTAACGAGGTGCGGGAGCAGATCCCGGAGGCAGACCGCAATTTGCGCTGATATTCACACCTAAGGGTAATTTACAGGAAACCGAACCTGCATGTTACTGGAGGAATCCGTAGCCCGCAGGGTGAACATTCAAACTCAACGCAGCACATGTACACATGGCGAGCAGGTTTGATCCCACAGTTTTCGTGTCTCGACGTGCTAAAAACTGTCCCGCCGTCCTGCTGGGCTACAGTACATACTTGCATTAAAGCCAACAGTAGTGACAGCTTTTGAATATGCAAGCACAGCTGTCTCACACCAGCCACGACGCAACACGCACTGCAGCTGTGCGGTCAAGAACGTCCACCAAATCTCGACTTGAATTATTATTTAGTCACACTTTCAGAAATTAGGCTAAAGAGCAGGCACAGATAATTAAAGCATCTAAAGAGTCCCCAAACATGTTTCTTTTATGCACTGTCTTGTGTGGAGCAATGGCTTTTCTAACAGCTGCGTCCAAAAATGAGCTTGGAGGTTAGAATAAAAAACTCTGAATAAGAGGGTTATTGTCTGTTCTCCACTGTTTGCATTCGATTGGATTTATGTTCATATTGTGCCATTAGCTTTCTTTGTAAGTCTTTATAAATCCTTCAGTGAACAGAGTATTTTTCATTAAATCTTTTTGGAGCTTGATAGCCTCAGTGACAGGGGTTAGCCACATGACAGGGACGTTTTTACCCCGGCTCTTGCATTGTGCAGCTCTGCTGGCCAGTTTGGAAATGTGTTCATCATGGAACAACGTCGTAACTCTAAGGAAACACACAAGGAAGCCAAGCACACACATTCTTTAGACCTCAAACACAAACACATGCACAAACTGGTCAACATCAAACAATCCCACGTCCCTCAGATGAACACACTCTCAAGGGTGTCTTCCTATAAGCAGCTACACTGGCTGGCCAAAAAATGTCACCACCAAAAGAAAAGGACTCCAATATTTAGTTGGACTCCCTTTAGCTTTGATTACAGCACACATTCACTGTGGAACCATTTCAATAAGCTTCTGCAATGTCACAAAATGTATTTCTATTCAGAGTCTGACCACTGCACAAAGTCTTCTCCAGCACATCCCAAAGATTCTCAATGACCACGTGACCTTCTTCCATTGCTCCAGAGTCCAGTCTTTATGCTCCTCAACAAAGTGATCCCTTTTTTATTGGTTAGCCTCACTGATTAGTGGTTTCCTTAAGGCTACACAGCTGTTCAGTCCCAATCCCTTGAGTTACCTTCACATTGTACGTGTGGAGATGCTCTTTCACTATTAAACATACCCCTGAGTTCTACTGTTGTTTTTCTTCGATTTGATTTCACCAAACATTTAAGTGATCACCGATCAATCAAGCTTTCTTTGCGAGCACATTTCTTCCTCGAAGACAATGGTACCTCACTATCCTTCCAGTTTTTAATAATGCGTTGAACAGATCTTAACCCAATTTTAGTAGTTTCTGCTTCAGTCTGCTTGATCCATGCCAACGATTTGACCCTTCTCAAACAGACAGATCTTTTCCACAACCAGCGGATGCGTCTTTCGACATGGTTGTTTAGGAAAGGAGAAGCTACTCATTGCATCAGTTAAATAACTTCTTAGCAGCTGAAAGATAATCACCCATGCAGTAATTATCCAATAGGAGGCTCGTACCTATTTGCTTAGTTAAATGCAGGTGGTGATTGCCACAGGCAGTGTATTTTCTTCAATGCAAAGTTTGTTTGATATTTTAAAATATGAAAGATTAGCATAGTTTATATCCTTACAGAAAAACTTTTATCTGAAGGTTAAAAGAAAAACGACATTTATAGACAGTGGAATATTATAAAGGCGTCCACTGATCAGATTTCTCACAGTTTTGCTAGTACGAGACTGTTTCCACTCATTCTTTTCACAATGAGCTGTTACCACCAGTGAGTCACAGCCCAGTCTGGCATTTAGATCAGACCAGTGTCCAAGTCTGTAGCTGCCTAAACGGAGAAGCAGACGTTTTGATTTGATTCTCCAAAGTTTATGGATGCAAAGTCTGAGGTCATTTCAAACTTGCTCTCTTTACCCTGTGAAGGGCTGAGCAGGGGTTAACACTGGCAGCAAAGTGTGAAATCAACTACACCACATGCTTCCCTGTGGGTTTTTCCACGCATACTTATGACCACACATTGTGGTGACTGGTCATCTGTGGCTCCGTTTCTTTTTCTGAGTGAGGTCAGAATAATCCCTCTCAGTAAAGAGGCAATTTAAGTGATCACATTAGGATTGTAAAACTAGCCGACCATAATATTTAATTATTTTTAAACATGCATTCTGGTGTTGGGATGCAAGACGGGGCTGTCGTCACAAACCATCTGCCACCTGTGTCTGTGCGTCTTGTGTTGTTTATTCGACAGGTGTGAGTGAGAACTTTATCCTGGTATTGTTTCTGCTGTGCCGACTGGTTGTGCTTTGCTGACTACCAATAAGACGTCCGTCTGCTCCGGGTCAGCCGCAGCTGTATACATTCATGCTCAAAGCAGCGGTGAGAGAGGGTCAAAATCAACTGAAACAACATGCATGAGCACACACCGCGACCCTGATTCTGCAGGTCAACAACCTCTTACTGCCTTTGAGGATATTGTTGAGCAGCCAATAAAGCCTGGCTCACTTCACTGACTCTGCCTAAGTAATGTAATGGAGATAAATGTAACTTAGCTCTTCTCCCAGTGACGAGCCACTGTTATCTTGGTCCGAGAAGGATGGTACAAAGCTCCAGGATAAGGCTAATTAGAGGTCATTATCACAGTAATGACTTTATGGCACAATTACACAGCTTTGCAATTGTACAAACCCACAGGTTAAACTACTTGTGTATCCGACAACAAAAGCAAAACCAGACGGACTCGCACACGCATGCAGAGAAAGCCACAGCATTTATTTTTGATGCTGCTCACAAAAATGTGACGCCAGAGCAAACATTTATTTGCGAAAAATGATTGATGAAAATATTAAATTAGTAGCAGTAGCTGCCCGTGCAGCTGAAGACCGCTGATGTGGAAATATCCTCATTGTCAGTTTTGTTCCACACGTTTGTTTATTTTTATAATTTTTGCAGAAATGTCAAGTCAAAAACAATGAGCAAGCAAACCACACGCGACCCAAATCAGCAGAGAAAAGCAAGAGACGAAAGCTAAAGAGCACGACATTTAAAATAAAGGCTGTGGAACTGCAGAGCCGCTAAATTGTAACACAACTGTGCAACAAACTCTGAATAGCTGTCCTCCATTAGCTGACAAGTGCTTTCTGCACAGTGTTATATGAGCTAAAGCCGAGCTAATGACTAATGTGACCACACAAGTGTGTGCACACTAAAAACGCTGAAATGTTGATGCTTGTGTTGATAGAAATGTTTGGCATATTAGCAATATGAGTTAATTATGATAGCAGTAGTGTACAGTTCGTGCTAATTAGAATCGTTTTGGTTTAACATCTGTTGTGAAAAGTGGTGCTGGATATATTTAAAATTTGAACTGAAAGAATCAGTAAGACCGTGTAAGACTATATATTGATCAGGCATAAAAATATATGGCAACTGACAAGAGAAGTAAATAACATTGACCATCTTGTGACAATGCAATGTTTGGCTGGGAGACCTTTGGATCTGCACCACCCACCTAGATGACACTGTACTCTTCCCAGCAGGATGCCCCCTGACGCAGGCACACGCACAAAAAAAAACAGTTTAACTCAAAAAACATGACAAGGGAGACCTACACAATATTAGGCAGGTGGTCATAATGTTATGCCTGATCGGTGTATTGGCCACTTGTCCACTGCAAGTGTGAACTAACTACTACCATCCCTAGAACCTGCCAGTCTGGTTTACAAAAACGGAAAAAGTGTAGAGATGTCTCATATGATGGTGTCGTATAGACGGTTCATTGTGTGTATGCAAAGGGAACCTTTAGTACTGATGTCCTCTTGCAAAAAAAAAAAAAAAAAAAAAAAAAAAAAAAAAAAGAGAACTTATTTTGTCTGTCTAAAGGCTCAGAAAGGAAGTGTTGCCTGCTAATCATAGGCTGCTAAACCATGCCACTGGGAGGTGTGCTGTTATTTTTGCTTTGCCTTCACTTCTAGTTCCTTTTTTTCTCTTGCCAAGATACACAATGTTCAGAACTTATCAGGGGAACAAGCAAATTTAAGTTGCGTAACTAATTAGGAGCAAAAAAAAAAAAAGAAAAAGAAAAAGAAAAAAATGAGGCCAGTGACTTGCCGCTATAGCTTGGCTTGTGTCATTCATCCGTATTTTGATGAACACTGTAAAGCTGAGTTCTGCATTCAACCAGCTGGTCGTGATTGTGCTAGAATAATAACAATACAGTGTGGTGTCTGTTGTTCTGTCTTAAGGATTTTTGTTGAGAATACCAAGCATTCCCCCTCAAAATACAGATGGATTGTTTGAAGTCTGTCCTACACAACCTCTGGACTATGTGCTCTTCACCCAAAATAAACACGGTTTCTACTTTGTAAAGAACAAAACATGGCATACCACTGAGCTTTCATGCAAAACCCAGACATTCATTTTCACAAACCATCAATCAGCTTGCAAGAGAGTTATTTTTTAGTTTTACTGTTGGCCAAAAATAAAAATGGATAATTAGTGATGAGAGCTTATGATCTGTTAATATAGCTTTGGATGCTGGGTTATTTAACAACAAATCAACACATGTATGCATTGAAAATGACCTTTTTTTAAATGCAACTACAGTAACTTCTGATATACAAACCACTGCCTGCGTATTAAGATGTAGAAACCCCCTGTGATATCGTTCCATGGATTTTGAGTGTTGTGACTCCGGAGGTCGCCATCTTCGCAGCACCTGACTTTTCCTTACTTACAACTCTTCAAAACTACATAAAGAACATTAGCATAAGCATGTTGATTTCTGCTGTAAAGCTGGGAATTTTAATGTGAAGGTGTAAGGGGATTGACTCAGTTTTGGAGCTACTGTAGCCTCAAGTTCATCAATAATCCCAATTATCTAATCTTTCTAATCTTCTTTTAATCAGTGGGATTGGTCGACCTGATTCCCCTTTAGCATGAACAATACATTTCTCAGTCATTTGAATGGGCTGCAAAGTTACATCCTATCCATTCATAACATTACAACCCCATGAGGACGTCCTCTTATATCATTTCCACTGTGAGAGCCCAAGATCAGAGAGAGAACAATTTCCACATTGCTGATGAAGAGTTCAAGTGTCGCCCAAGGATAAACAAAGTTATTTACACTATCACGAGGGACGATCCTGTATTCAAGGAAACATGACTGCCCATCATACTTTCTATTGTGACTTTATTCAGTCTCAGGTAATGTTTGCCACTATTAGATGTTAATCTTCTCTTTACTTGCGTAGTATTCTCTAATCTCTTCGGTGTCTTCTCATTTTTAAGGAGGACGTCTCATCAGTACTGACAGTGTGTCACTTGATTCTCTTATTTCGTCTCTGTCTCGCACAGTTTTGCATGACTATTCATTCTCTGAACTGTGAGTCAGCCAGACTAATGTTCCATGGCGTTGGAAGAGAGACTTAAGAAACTCAAAGTCACTGTGTTTAAGCCTTGTGGTGTGTGCATGTGAAAAATAAAAGAAGACGAAATGAGAAGGGGACAGCAGCGACTTCCACCTCATGCCAGATTTCAGCACAGCAGAGGTGGAGACGTGATGAATTTAGTTCCTTACTCCATGGATAAGGGGAAGAACACCTGTCATCTATATGGTGGCAGTTTCCTGTATTGTTCTCGTGATGGAGTCTCTTCAATTTAGCGTGCACACAGCACTGATTATTCTCCTTGATTGGAGGGAGAGCGGGCAGAATACAGCCACATGTGAAACTCGGTTTGTAGCCAAACGGCTGGCTAATTGGAAACCTCATTTAGAAGAAAAGTGACATGCAACGGTTAGTTCAAATGCTGACGTGAAAATATTCACACAACGCCACGCATCTGCCAAGACACACAGCGTTGTAAATCCTTCCCCAAGGATCACAGTTAGCTACTAATGATCGCTCTGGTAAGCAGAGAAGGAAAGGTTTTAAAAGTCACTCAGTCCCTAAGTTGTATTCTTTACGCCTTCAGCAAGCAATAGCAATTGTAATGCAGCCTGAGCGAGTAAGCAATACTTTTTACTTCGCGCATACTTCATCTTGAGGAAAAAATAAGGTGCTTCACAGAACAATGGTTTATTACTGAAGAATCTTTCATGTGTGATCGTGTTTCTTTTCTCAGAACAGCTTCGGAATTGGAACTGACTCCAGACACTGAGCAATTTCCTTTTTTTTTTTTTTTTCTGGCAGCCTAAAAGTTGTTTAAATGCAAAATATCACCACCACATTTCCGATACACCCTAATCTCAAACACTTAACGCCCAGTGTTCGAGTTATTCGCAAACAGGTGAAGAGCTGACCTCCAGCAAAAGCTTGAGATGTGAAGCAGGATGTCACCGCACAGTCTGAATAATGAAATAATGAAAGTCAGACATTAACTATGTGCAATTGTTATAATGATGGATATGTTGTGGTTTACTACGTATTGGTTATTACAACAATTTAATTTATTTGTGAACTTTGATTGTTTGCCAGCAATTTATCACATTCTGAAGAGAAACATTAAAGTAGGGCCTATCTTGCAATGCAACCACATTGTAAAAGGCAGCAAAAGCAATCAAGTTTCCGCCCACTCTTATCTCCAGCTTCGGCCTTCATTTTGATGAACCATTTTAATTCAGCCTATAAAGCTTTGTGGCTGCATCTTGCATTGTTGTGTCACAGTTATGTCACAATCCTGACTTTCCAGTCGCTGGCAGACACAAGAACTCCTGCCACTTGTCGTTGCCTTTGAGGAAGTTCACAACAATAGGTGTCTCCAGGACCATATTTTGCCATGATGATACACACACACACACACCAGCAGCCGGACTCACTCAGTGAAAACAATGCCAGTCAATTGTTAACTCAACTATTATGCACTGTAACTCGAGTCCAAACTAATGCCATACTAATTACTTCCTGTGTTTCACTGATTTCTTGGCCGGTCTTCGTTGCAACCTTCTGACTTTTCAGCTCCAAGTGAGATTTTCTCACCAAAATAAGGCATTCCTGCAAGAGCGAATTATGCAGACATGAGATGATGGAAAAAAAGGAAAGATAAATCCTTATTAAAGTTGGGTACAGCCATTCATTGGTACTACATTTCTTTCGATGCATGTGTTGGAATGTAAGTATATGCAGGGCTGTTTCAAGCCACTCTGATGGCCCCAGGGTTATCAACTGACAGCAGAATTGAGGTTAGTTTCATCAATGTTTGCAACAATGTTAACAACAAATGCATTACGCACAGGAGAGGTCAACATTGCCTTTGGCAGTGCTAAATTACTGCAGGCACAGTGTTACACAACTGCTGGCAACAAAACAGATACCATCATTTTATAATACACCTCTCAAACAAATTCAAACAGATACCTGAAGAGTTAAAAAGCTTCAAGCTGGACCAATGTCTGACTGGCGTTAGCTGTTGTTGTGCATTGAACAGTAAACTTTTCTGACGCTTGGTGGGACGGGGACAAAGCGACATGTGGCAATAACTGCCTTTTATGTAACACACATTCATACTTACCACTGTCTCGTTTTTTCCCTCCTTTTTTTCTTTTCTTTTAGCGTGTCCTGAAAGGCAGGTTCGCTTCATTTGGCCCCGTGTAGGTGGGGCCCCATCAGGGAGACTCCCAACGTGTCGTCGTTGCAGTGTCTAACGGGATTTCAAGTTGTGTCGTTGATTACTGACCGAGTGTCAGCAGTCCCCGGGATGCCCCCTTTAGCCACTCAAAGCAGCCGCTAGAAGGGACCCCCATTAGGGGGGATTCCCAACGCGTTGTCGTTGCAGCGTCTATAAGGGTCCCGTCATTGTCATTGATATGGGCCAATATCAGCCGTTCTCGGGGACCCACTTCCAGCTCGGGGCCCTAGGCGATTGCCTAGTTTGCCTGTCCGCTTGCAATTGCCCTGAGCATATACTGAATCACACTAGAGGGCAGGGTGAAAAGCAGGTTGCTGGGGACAAGATAGGAGATAGGATAATAATAATTTAAATCCGTGGATAATGGCACACGCTTTTAGACAGTCTCTTCTTAAGGGCATTGACGGGACATAAAAAATTAGAGTAGCAGATGAAGAATAGAAAAGCTAAAGTCACTTTGTGACATTGGTATGCTTGTCAGACTGTCAGGAGTTTTGAAAAGCTGCAGAAATTAGCATCTAAATTCTGTTGCTGGAGGTGTGTTGGGTATATTTTCCAAAAGCAGTTTGGCCGTATGACAAGTTCTTTTGCCGGAATGAACGCCAGATGAATGCTGGAATGAAGAGTTTTATGCAACAATGCTTGCAATCTGTACCATTCATACGGAAAGAGGGTAAACAGTCCCCCGTCAATGATTGTATCCAGCCATTGATGGACCGTTAGTTGTGCAAGTTTCTGGTTGTCAACAGAAACAAGTCAAGCACACTTCTGATGGGTTATACTTATATAGTTTCCTATTTAAAGCTCAAACATCCCACCAGTCCCTTAGACCTGAAGAGGCTACTCGGATGGGTGGTGAAAGACCTTTTTAAACGCTTTTTGTATTTACAGCATTAGGCAATTCAGTCTATTTGTTTTTTTATTTTTCCAGGAACAGTATTCTCCACTTACCCCCTTTGTAATCAGGAAAATCTGTGTCCTCTATGATTAGTTGTAGGAAACTAATTTACAGAACGAGAAATTACTCTGGAGTCACTAGGGGCAAGGACGAATAAACGTAGCTTCACCTAATTACACGCAACCCAGCTGTGACCTCTCTTTCTTTGTGTTTAGTCCCTCCGACCTTGTTCTGTACAGGAAAAAAAAATTAAATGCAAGCTTGGTCTTGCAGCGAACAGCCGAGCCCTGTGTTTATGTTGACATGATCAATACTGCTCTATGAGACGCGGCTCTAATACAATTCCAAACCATGCATCAGATACCTTGGCCTTTTATCCTCCCTTCTTCGGTTACAAAACTCATCGCTCCTCATTATAAACCCTGCTTAGGCCTTTTCAGTGATTGGTCAGAGCATTGATCTCGATAATAAATGGCCACAAGAGCTGTTTTACAAATCAGTATCCACATTTGTTTCAGATTTATGAGCTGTTACGGTTAGATGGGTTTGTGGTAACATATCTAAGTCATTTTACATGTCAGGACAAATGTGTTAACAGGACCCCAAACATTAAAAAGGAAGGATTGTGCTCCTTTTTGACCCTTGGATAGGTCTAAAGATGATACTTCTGAGTAACTACCAGCACAGTGACACAACTGCTTTTGGGAAGATTACTGCTCCACTGAAGCAGGTCCTTTAAAAGGTCTAGTTGTTGCAATACATGAACAAAGAGGACAATACAGGAGCAGTTACAAATCTGTGGAATGTCAAGCTCAGCTTGTATGTGAGTCTGTAGGTTAACTCCTCTTTTCCCCATAAAACTTTTGCCAAAGTAAAATTCTTTCCCCCCCATATTTATGTTCAAGAAAATGAACTGCCAGGATCCGCAATGATTTCACGGCTCATGTTTGTGGTTTCTGTTCTAGACGGATCATCGAAAACCTTGAGGCTACTGCTGCACGCCGACGTGCATTTTTGTCTACACAAACCACAGGCATGACACATCCTTTTGAACTGTCACAGCAGACACATGTGAACAAACTATTTGCTGCATACGCCCCTGTCAGCGGTAAATCAGTTTCACAGGTGCTGCCATCTTCACAGATTGAGTTTGACAGCGTCTCTCAAGTGATTGATGCCCACATGCACATACAGAAAAATAAGTTGATAAATAATATACGCAATTCTAGCCAGTAGTTGTATGTGTGGAGTACAACCTACAAATGTAAAATGTTAAAAGGGCTGCAAGTGCTGTTCTAGGAAAACAGATGCGATGAAATGCACATATGTCAAGGTCGGTCATTAAAAGGTCATCAGCGTGTTTAGTATATGCTACTACACACTGTAATTGTGCTCACCTTGTCGTAAACCCAACCACTTCCTCATTGTTTTTTTCATAACCTTATTTCCTCGATGCCATGGGTCAGTTCCCCGACCCACCCTCTTCTCTTGTTTCCTGGCCTTCGCCACGTACACGCCCAAACATGTAACAGTTCCTGTCTGGCCACATGTAAATGTGAGTTAAGCCTCTGCTCTCTTTGAATTACAGTGCAAGTTAAAGGCCGCACAGATGGAAGAATGATGATGACGGCGATAAATTTACGAGACAATACAATATGACCATGTGAAGATAGTGGTTACAAGTTTCCTTTCCTAATTTATCCGAGATTTTACAAAAGAAAACGACGAACTAAATAAGAAACCAACACTTTCTAGTTAAGAGAGTGAGAATTGTTTGGATTAGCAGCACATTTCCGCCATTGCTACGCCTCGATGCACCCACACGCTCAGTCAGGTCACCTGATCAGCAGCACCTGAGTGTGCCAAAGACTGTCGCTGTTGTCATTTTACTCATGCTATTCATTTATATTTAATGCCTTTTATTTACTTCTTCTCTAAAGCACTTCAGTTTGGCTATTTCTTGCTGCATAGGCTCTGACTAACTGATTAAAAGTTCAAAAAGAATGAACATGATGTACTGAGACAGAGCGCTCACTATCTTCTTGGAAATTTAAATCTAACTGATAATGCTCTGTTGGCCACAAGCTGCAACATTGCATCAGATACATATACTTACAAGTGCAGTTATTGCGGGGACAGTTTCACACTTAAGAGGAAGCGACGAAAGTGTCAAAGGAAGAAAATTTAACCACCCACAAATTTGCATCTTTTAATCGAGGATAGTGTCTGTTCATCTTAAAAAGGGAGGAAGAAAAAAAAAGAATGTAGAAGAACGTATTCTATTTCTACTTCTATTTTCTATAACCGTAACACTGCCTCTAAATAAGACTTGCATTTCTTTCATAACATTATCCGCCTTTCCAAAACTCTAATTGTATTGAGGGATCAGACGAACAACAGATCAAACAGCCGCACCTCCTCAAGTACAGTGCCATTTGTTCTATATATCGTTAACCTTTTCAGCAGACACACAGCAAATGTCACGGCACGGGGCTTCACAGTGATGCAGGAAACAGTCAATACACAAGAAGACTAATAGCATCCAGACCTTCCTCCAAAGGAAACTGTTATAACAAGTCAAGATGACCTGGGGTTTATTAGAGTGAAATGTCGTTAAATGTATATTTTGTATAGTTTTAAACCAGGGGTGTCAAACTCCACATACAGGGGCCACATACAGCCCAATTTAATCCCCAGATCAGTAACTTATAAATAATGACAGTAAGTAGTACAAGTGCATTATGAAAGTGTTCATATTTAATGAGATATCCTGTTAAAAAACATTTTATGAATAACCTAGAATTTCTTTCTTCTTTTTTTTTTATTGCTGTCTCCCGTTTAGATCTGGATATTGTGTTCTGTCTCCTACTCTTACTAAAACAGTGGACAAATTGAGAATAGCAGTTACTTTTGTAGCAGTCTGTTACTGTTATTTTACGAGAGGGATGGTAACCTGCCTTGAACACCACAATGAGTAATCATTCTTTGCATGGGAGGTGAACGGATGACGGGTCTACTAAAGTATTAAATTTGGGATGTGCGAATACCAGCAATTACACTTTATGACTCTCTCTAGGGTGCAGAGAGACCTGGTTAGCTTCAAATACAGCTACGCTGTCCATGAGAGCTCAGCCTCCCGTACATTAACAAAACCACTCCAGCTCCATAGTTTCCTACTCGTTACCAGGAAATAGATTATCACAAAGAAACTTTTTAGTACTTTTTAGTACAAAAACATTTATTTTTAACCAGGCAGTTCCCATCTTGGAATTTAATATATAAAAAAATAAGTATTTTGAATAGATTCCTAGTTAATTAGTCTATGGCACCAAGCCTGTGGTTGGAGCTCATTTGAATCCAGTTCACAGTATCTTAACATTATGCACAATTCCTGGGATGCAGAATCTGTTTGGTAAAAATCTCCTTCAGCAGTGTCCCCTTCATTATGATGAAGAAACATGTCCTCAGGTTCCGTCCTCGTCTGTAAACATCCAGCAGGTTCTGAGCAGCAGTAAGTGTTTACAAAGCACATGGGTCTCATACTGCTAGCGCGAAGAGCTAACGAAGACTCTGGAGTGTGGTTGCAGTTTAGCATCAAGTAAGTAGAATCCCAACGGAAAAAGGCTCCCACTGAGTGTTCAGTCTCAATCAAATTCAACTATACCAGCCTATAGTAGGCAGCCACAAAACTAAATCACACTAACTTAAAACACTAAAGCCTAGGTTAATTTAAACATCACTAATTGTCTAATTAAGCATATTGACACCTGTTCACACCAACACAGGACATTCCATATATTTAATGAATTTAATGAATCTTACCAAATGCCAGTCCTCTATCTAATTTCCACATTTTTTTTTTTAATTATAAATAATTTAATTGTAATGAAGTAAATATTAAGATCATGACCAATATAACTCATACAAGGGTGTCTAGAAAAAAAATAATATATGGTGTTGGAACTGGAAACACATATTTCAAGTACATGGACACATAGGGATACATTTGCACTGTGACTGCACTACGTTTGTCAAGTTACTAGACTCATGCTGACAGATTTGCCCTTCAAAACGTCTTCTTCCTTGATTTAAAATGGGACAGCTGTGGCTAATTAAATCAAACATCTGACTGTGGAACGGCTAAGCAGCGCTTTCTCTTCAGCATCGACTGCTCGGAGCGCGCTAACCCCTTGCGTACAAATGCATTTGTAAAATGCAGAGGCGTTCCAAGTGGGTGAAACGTAAGGACAATATATTCTTGTTCTTCAAACATTAAAAAAAAGAATCCCTGTCAAAAACAAATCACATATTTACTGTAGATGAACAGCATTTAGAAGCCAGTCACTTCCCTACCACAGGCAGAAATGTAGGGCTAAAAGGAAGTGAATAAATAAATTCACCATATCAGCTTTCTGTATTTTATTTCTGCATATGTTAAAGGGGCAGAAGTGTAGTTGTAGCAGGAGACACATGCTGACATGAAGCTAATGACCAAAAATAAAGCAGCCTCTAGGCTAAAAGAGATATTGTTCTGTAATCCTCCTGCTAATTATATTGTTCCCAGTGGCCTTGGAAGAGACACTAGCACAAGTGATGACAGTAAGCTAATTATCCAGAAATGCTAACACCCATGATATAAACACACAGTGCCAAATTCTTAGTCTGGAAAACACGGCAACACACTCCATTGACAGCCATGCTGCTTTGTATGTTGAGGATTCTGAAATTGGAAAATTATTCATTTGAGTGAGGGGTTTTTCATTACGACACATCTAAGAATTATAGTACAGATACATACGTACAGATATCGAGCAGACTTGATTATTTAGTGCAGCAGAATCTGGCGGTGGAGTCTTTCTACAAAGTGGTTCAGTCGTTTACTCCCTCTCTGTCTTCGAACCATTTTTCACCACGAGGACCGAGCGGAAGCCCACCCACAAACCTTTCAGCCGATGGAAATAACCTTTCCAGATTGTCCCTGCTGGAGATATAATTATCACAGAAGCCCTGGCTGTTAGTGGAAGTGTTCAACTGACCCCTGAATACCTTTCCAGGTCCCTCTGTGACGTTGGTTTCCCATGGCTGGCAATCATTACAGGAACACAAACCCCGAACAGGAAAGAAAAAAAAAAAAATGTCTCCCATTCACATTCGTACATTAAGTGAGCAGGGGTCATTGATGTCGACACAAGGGCAAAAAAATACAAAGACTGCAGCTGATTAGGGTCTGGCCGATAAAGCTCTCATGAAAAGTTCTTCATGAGACCATGAAGAACAAACAGGAAAGTCCACAAAGTCCAGAAGACGTGATATGCTGCAGTGTCTTCTGCTTCTGATGACAACTATGTGGCCTCTGAGGCGTGACAAGCAGGCGGGGGGATTTGCAGCTCTTAAGTGTTTGTTTGGTCCCACGGGCTCTAAATGAGCTCGGTCCAGGGAGTCGCAGCGAGCTTGAGTGAGGGGTGAAGGGACCTGCTTTAGAATTTATTTATTTTTTTTTTTCAGTGGAGGACAGGCAGAAGCACTGTTAAGCGACTGTGGGAGAGGGGGAGGGAAATGCAGGGGGGGCAAAACACTGTGCATTCACTTCCTGGAAGCGGAGTTTACTATGGCGTGCCAAGTAGATGTTTGAAAGGAAGAGGAGCTTGTTCCGGGGAACTGATGCGGAGTTCAGCAAACTGTGTGGCAGGCTCATCCAGACATGTCCCTATTCATCACTCCTTACACCCACTCAATTTACACAGTGCATCTTACCATCGCGAAAGTGTTTTTTTTTTTTTTTTTTTTTTCTAGAATCCACATGATGTGATACAACACTGGCAGTGTTTCACTTTGCAAAGGTTCCTGCTGCAAAGCCTCTGGAGCTGTGGCGTTGTACCGATGCAATACAAAGAACATTGTACGTTCACTATAAAGAGACTCTTCATGCCTCTGTTCAGACTTCGTACGTTCAGTACCAGCTTGCATGGCACCCTGGCTGATGTCATATGACTCGATGCCGGACGATTTCAAGGTTCTGCCTCAAAGTGTGTATTCAACATTTGTGATCACACGGCTCAGTGCAGGGCTTGAAATCTGAGGCGAGCCTGAAGCCGGGTGCTGCATGTAAAGTGTTGGCTGAGCAGCATGAGAGCGTCATTTAAACTCACACTCAGGTGTGTGTGTGTGTGTGTGTGTGTGTGTGTGTGTGCATGCATGCCAGTCAATGCAAATTCTTAACTCACGCTTGACTCCTGCTCAGGTGTTGGTATGTCTGTGTCTCTGCATGCCTGTGTCTGAGTGGTGTATTGCACCTTATCTCCCTGTTCCTGGACACATGATACCTGTTACTCGCAAGCAGACACCACACGCATTTCCACTAAATGAAACCTTGTACCCCTGAGTGTTCTTGATAGCTGGCACTGGAGGCCGGGACAGCATGGGGCCAAAATTACTCTGGGACAGACAGACTATTTATACCGTAGGCTACTTCTTATCACATGACGGTACTTGAGAAACTACAATCACTGTTTTTAATCTTGACATATGGTGCTCTATAGTATGGGGTCTGATATGTGTTGATGTGATTTCTACACTTCAGAGCAATGACCTTTGAGTATAATTAAGATATGACTTTGTTGTCCTAGGTTTCCCTTAAACCTAAACTATGAAACAAATTAATAAATAAATAATAATAATAATAACACAACAAACAATAAAATGACGCCTCAAAATTCCAGGTTTTTAGGTTGAATTTTTCAAGTTCAGATTTATAACAAAGGGTGAAAAAAAAATAGAGCTAGACCTTCGATGCGCTTTGTCCTTTCTGAGCATGTTTCCAAAAGCTGTTCACTCATTCATAGCCCTCATTCATCCACTGACAACAAAAGCAAAAATGAAAAGGCTGATGAATTTAAATAGAAACAGGGGGGAGGGAAAAAAAGTGAAGAAGAGAGGCTGCAAAGGGACGTCACAGGCCCACTATTAATCTCTGCATGTCAAAATGCCATTCGTTTGATGAAAGTAATCTGGAACAAAAGGTGATGCGTTTCAACTGTTCGTCTCACACCTACGTACTTGCCATAATATGTTTTTCTACAACAGAAATAGCATGATGTCAGCAATCTTACATCTATGTTTTATTGGCGTAAATGCATTCGCCAGTCACCACGTCTCATATTTATGACCGAGAACACTATGTGAGGAGCCAGAAGGCAGGAATAGAAAGGTGTGAACAGGTCTGGCTGGTCTGCTGAGTTCCTGTGGTCTGAAACTCATCTACGAAGAACTAACAGAAAGCGTCAGGTAGCTTGCACCTTAAAAACATTCAACTGCGCGCTCATGCCGCATGCAGGACCTTTTGACGTATGTAGTCATACGCACGTGCCGGAGGCATTTAATCTGCACCAAACATTCAAACTCGGGAGCAGCTCACGACTTTAGGTTTAAAGGCAAAGCTGCACTGGGATTTAATGAAGCCAACAACAGACTGGTGCCTGAGTGAAGCTCTTAAATCGGAGAGTGCTCCGGTAATTGCGTTAGAGAGATGCTCCTTTACCACATGCTATCTTACTTCCTGCAGGTGTCAAGCCATGCAGCTTTAAATTGCTCACATTTCCATTCGGGAACTTTTCTTTTAATAACAAGCTGGGGCCTAGAAGTTCACGGAATGAGAATGAGGGGGAAAACAGCGTCGGCCTGAAAACTCAAAAACAAGAAAGTTAGCCTAATAGATGTGTTCATCTTTACAGATGCGGCATGAGTCACAAAGCCATAAGCTTAATGTGGGTGTTTCGCCCCCTCCCCAGTTGTGCTAACAGAGAGATGTTTAATGAGGGAAACCAGCCCCTGGCAATTCTTTATTTCTGCACACATTATTATTGACACGCTGTGAACATTATTAACCCTTTTTGGAGGTTAATACAATACGTGTTATGTACGTGCAGTGTGAGTGATTTACAAAATTTAATATTTATCTTGAGATGAATTACTAATTCCATTTATTCAGGACTACAGTAAAAGTCAGAAAAATAAATAATTGGGAAATCATAAGGCTTCCCTGAGATCAAGGGGTAAATTATGGAGAATTTAAAAATAATACACACATACATAATACATTGAAGTACAGGTCTCTGTCATGTCACGTGTCATCCGGAAGAACCCATTACTGAAGAATGGCATGAATGTGGTTACTCCCATTTCTGAAATGTATGGCTTCAGAGGCAAAAGGCAATGACATTTTGCTTTGATGTGATATGCTATAAATAATTAGCGCATTATTATGAGAAAACTAGTTTGTGTGTCTCGAGATAAAATAAATTGTCATCTCTAGTTGCAGAACAGACGTAAAGATTCCAGCTGTGCTATTTGTTTTCCACAAATGTTTAATTCAGGAACACTGACTGTTTCTCACATTTTCAAAAAGCGTGTTATCGGATTAAAAGTGTCATACATGTGTAGTTTTTTTGGGATGCAGCCTGTGTTGCTGCCATGGATGGGTGGGGGAGAAAAGAAACTTGTCTTCAAGCCTTTTTTCTTTAAATTGATTTGTTCATTCGGCTGTGGATGCGAATGACTCACCCCTTTCTTTTTCACTCACCTTTATTGCTGTTCTGCCTGGTTGCCATGCCCACAAAGATGCAAACAGAGAGGAGAAGGTTAGGGAAAATACAAGCTCTGGCCGGGTTGTCTTTTGCTTCACGGAGAAGCTGCAAAAGCAAAATGAGCACAAACAATTAAAGGCTCCCTGGGCAGAGAAGATACCCAGCGAACGGCTTGGAAAAGAACTTGGCCCTTACTTAAAAGTGTGGAAATGTTCTTTTAAACGCTGCCTCAATGAGCCCCATTTTAATTCAGCATCCTGCTCTAAGTCCCTCTGACATGCCTTGATGTGTACAATTTGACTTGAAATAATGCACCAACGGGTAAAGCAGCCTGTTAGTGCTTTTTCTTTTTTTTATACCACTGGTTACAAAAGCCTGGAATGATTTTCATTTTCAATTCATATCCCGGGAGAGCTGCAATTAACTGATCAGACACAGAACATTGGCTACCTTGTAAGTACATGTGCAGCCATGGCTCTCCACACTTCTTACCTAAGAGAATCAAATCCACGGACAACAGAAGGCACAAGACCGGGAGACACTAGTGAAAACCAGTCGACTGTTACTCATCAAGGGTCAATATTGTCTTATTTAGTGTGTTAAAAACATTGGGCCAGCATTAATTTCATAAATTTGAATGTTTATGTCTGTCTGTAACTCTGTGTGGATATATCTGTCTGTAACGCTGTGTTAGATTTGTAATGTTTATCCAGGGAATGTCTCTTTAGAGTGTCTGTCTACAGCAAATGTCGTATTGTTGCGTTGTTTTAGAACAGGTCTCTCTTGAAAATGAGTCTTCGTGTCTCAGTGAGATTTACCTGTGTAAATAAAGGTTTAATCACTTCTAACTCACTGAAAGCGATACCAGCCCTGCATGTGAGCTCAGACTTCCGAAAATAATACCCAGCAAGAACAAATCGACTATTTATATCAGGTCGTAAACCTAAATGTACAAAGAACAGAGAACAGAGGTTGGGTTTCTTTAGTTTGAGAGATGAAAACTTTCAAGGCATCTGCTTGAACGCAAATACACAATTCGTCTGACAGGTGCCCAAAGCCCAGTTCTCTTCTGATCTGTCTCAAAATATAAGTCCTTACTCGAGCTTCAAACTGAAGCCACTAAACAGATAAGAGTGAAGATAAGATGAGACGAGACAAGATGAGATTAAACACAAAAGCTTTAATTCGTGACATGTAAAGTTGTACATGCAGCCAGTAGTAAACTACAGTAGAAACAGTAATAATTCCACACAACGCACATGGTTAAAAAAACAACAACAAATGCAGGTATCAATGTATAACTGAGAAAAATAAAATAAAACTGAATAAAATAACTGAAGAAATAAAGGTGGTAGCTCATGTATAAATGGATTTACAATATTTTAGCAGCTGTGTGAATAAAGTGCCGAATGTCATCAGTCTCATGGAATATTTTTGGAGCATCTCTTGGTGTGAGCACTTGACTGTTTCTGAGTGTCTTTTGTGTACAGCATACCGTGCCTGCTGCCGCTTCGCTGTAAAAGTCTGTGACCCATGACAAGGCTGTTATTAAGAATAATACAATACAAGGCACGGTGGTACGTGGCAACATCGTCTTCATGAACCAGACATTTACATTTCCTTTGATATAGTGCAATGTCAAACATAGTCAAACATGTGATGAAATGAAAGCTGGCTAGAAGCCCTAGCAGCCTCCTATTTGTACAGTTTTTACCAGTGAGCAGTGCCACTTTTGAGCATTGCATAACAGACCTTTTTTTTTTTTATGCAGAACAGACGTCATTAGAGCCCTGACAAAGCCCGGCAAATAGGACCTTACCACAGGGGCCGTGCTCCTATCTGTCTGATGAATAATAGGAGTGTAAGCCACATTTCAGACAACAGCAACACGAACAATTACAGTCATGGTTTGATACGAGATTCGCTGTGTTGTAGACAAAACAGACAAATGTGTCACTGACAAATAGTGCACTGTTTGGGGACAGTGTACAGCAGTGGGTCATTTACAAGATGATTTCGTCCCATTACAATCTGGGTATCACGTTCATTGTTTTTGGCCTCTATTGCTGCACTAATGTGGCTAAATAGAAATATGACAGGACATGAAACAGGAACACGCAAATTTATTTGGAAAAGAAAATGAGAGCTAAGTAATTCTCCAGGCTGTTGTAATGTTGTAAACAAACATTACAATTTACCACGTCATTACGCAACTGACCTAATATAGTGGTGGTGCTGTTGCCCCAACAGACTTTATTGTAGTGATAACGGTGGTCACGTACCATAACCCCAGATTCTATGAGCACGGGGGTAGCCCTCTCAGAGCTGTCACTGTTGGGTTTCTAACTCGGCACATGCTCCCGAAGATTTTCTTTCCTACCGTGTGCCCTGCAAGGCCTTCCTCAGCTTCACAGCCGCAAATAACATCTGCATGACATAAGAGTGTTCCTTTGCGCTTGTTCATAGAGGTACAGACCACACAATGTGCTTGTTTGCTATTGGTATGCTATATTAATAATCAGGCACTTTCGCACCACGGTCTGACGAGTTGGCAGAATCTAGGCTACCCACAGGGCCCCCTCTGCAGAGGCAGAGCTGGAGCTCTTCAGATCTGAGCTTCCTGAGGTCAACCATAAGCCCTGCGGCTTGATGTGGCTCTGCTCAGGTTGTAGATGCAGTTGGTGTTGTGGCTGTGGCTGCAGCAGATAGTTTAGAGACCTCTTTTTGAAACGTGTCCAAACCGAATTTGTTTCATTTTAACAGGGGAGTGGTGGCATATTGCAGCAGCAGGTGCAGTTATAATAGGTCTTTCCTCCAGCTGAGGACCCCCAGACTGATGGAGAGATTAAGTAGGAGACCCCTACCACTGTATGTGTTCTGTATTAAACTGGTGCTACTTATAAATATACGTTATTATTATTAGCATTTTGCATTCAGCAGTAAGCAGTTTCAAATATATATATGTAAGGCTTAGACTGAAATAAATTTACATTTTAAACATAGCTAAATACTAACATACTAGAATATGTTGGATGTTTGTTAATGTGTATTTAAAGAAATTTGAATTTGTTGGGAAAAATAATATATATATATATGTGTGTATGTATACGTGTGTGTGTGTGTAAAACGTCTAATCAATTGCAAAACCCTACCTCCGCGGACGTCCTAGGGGTCTCAGACCCCCTGTTGAAGACCTATGGACTAGGGTCATCACACCAGACCAAGACAAATTGGTTCGATTGGGAGGACTTTTTTTTTTTTTTTTACCATTAGGTTCAGTTCTACTTTCAGACTGCAGCAAACATATGAAGTTAGCTGTTTTGGGGATTGTGTCTCTTTTCTTTATTTATCAAATGCACATCGACCAATAACTGATAAATAACCTTACCATTATAACAAATGCTCTTTTTAAAAAGGAACATGACGGGGTCCGATATGTGTGTCCGTTGCCTTTCAAACAAAAGTTACATGGATGCTTCACAGGATACAAGTGGAGGCTTTCTTAGAGTGGAGGTTAGCCATTAGCAAGCCGTGTTGTAGCCTCAATACAACGGCTGTCAGTTGTTAACGCCACATGAGACGCACTGCGTACTGCGTCACTTCCTGAATTTGGTGTTTACTACGCCGAGCATTCACGCCTACGAAACGCACCAGAGTTCACTTGTAAGCGAACCGAGACCCACGTTTCCAACTGCACCAGAGTTCACTGCTCTGGTGTGAAAGCGACCAATAAACACGACCTGAATCTTTATCAGTAATTATCTTGTATAATCATTGTTTTACTGGACTATATACTGTTTGGATGCTTATGTGAAGCACTTTATGACATGAGTTAAAAATGGTGCCATAAAAAAAAAAAAAAAAAAAAGATTACACGAGACAGTAGTTGAAGTCTTTGGGTGTATTTTGTATTTCTCTCTGATAAAACAGCACCGAAACAAGAACCGGTGCACTGAACTGACCACTTCATTCCTTAACAGATTACGATTCAAGAATTTTCAGAGCCAGAAAAGCCGAGCAGTTAAATCATAAAACCTCTCATTCTCTCAAAGTTGTTTTGTAGCGACAACGTGGCAACGCTGGCGTGGCTTTAATATATTGCTAAAGAACACGAGCACGTGTGCTCGCAACATCCAGGAGGATAAAGGTACGAGACAGAGGGAGGCCAGACGCGAGGGAGATAGCGAGGTTCTGCTTTATGGCCCAGATAAGCGGAGTCAAGCGTTATTAGCAATGAGGAGCTGTTTCATTACGCCGCCTGTCCCTTCACATCCAAATGATCAATGTGACCTTGCTGCTTGGGCCGGGTTAGAATGCGCAGCTGTGCATCACTACTTAATGAAAAAGCACTAAAGCATCTCATACTCCTGAAGTGCCAGTGCAGCGGCCATAGAGGTTCTCAACTGTGTAATTATTCTGCGTACATTTACCCTAATCTGCCCGTTCGATGTGCTTTCTGACGTTTAAAAACAAGATGTTTCAGCGAACCATGTATCCACGTGTTAAATTCGATGTATTCAGGATTTTGAATGCTCACAATGTGTACATTAAATTTTCCATACAGCCAAAAAAAAAAAATTGTCAACTCAGCACTTCAGCCTCATAAATCATTTAACAATCAAACTGCTGTCACATTAGAACTGCATCGGTGAACAAACTGGCAACTGTCATTAACTTTCGTCACGCCTGCAAATCGCTTCTCGCTTGAAGAAGTGCCAACGTAGAGAGACTGCACCAGAACTCAACGTGGGTCGTTTAGACCTTGGCTCGGCACAGGCATGCAATCAAAATACCCCAAAACACTGTTAATGTGCCGCTGACTCCATCAAAGCTAACATGAAGAGATTTTTTTTTTTTTTTTTTTTGGTGCTGGGATGGGATGAATGAAAGCTAAAACTTTTATTTCCACATTTTGATCTTACAACAGACAGTTTCAGGGGAGAGTCTAAAGCTGTAGTTGTGTTTTGGATACTGAGCTAAACATGCACCAGATGCTTTTCTGAAGCCTTTTCTCGTATTCAACCCCATGCACTGAGTACAGTTAAGTATGATTTACCACACAGTGTACAGTACACGTACGGTTTATACATTCATTATATTAAAACAGTTTCAAACATGCTCATGTAAACATCATTAAACAGGCTGACAGAGTGTAACATTACTTTCCGAAGCCCTTTGTTTTATCTACTTCTATTACATGCGCAGGCAAACATTCATATTGTTCGCGCAGCCCATGCCTATTATCCTCTTAACCCTGGAAGCTGCAGCTAATATTTGTATAGGTACAGCCTCCAGAGTTTTTAAACCGAGTGCTTCTCAGACACTTTGCAGCGCACACGTGATTAAACCGATACACGTACTGCTGTAAAGTTCTCAGAAACATGAATGTTTTGCAGGATGTTAAAAATAACTTGAGTACAGACAAGTCTCCTATAGAGATGAGGCATGTGATATTTATGGAAGTCAAATGGGCCATATACACTGAAAACAACTGTTTTTTCTATCTATGTACACTTAATTCAGGTATATGACACTTAATTTATATCAATGAGGGAAATGTAAATGAATCTTATTACATCGCCACTTCACATCCAGTGAACAAACCATTTCTTTCCTCGACCCTGTTCATTGCAAATCGTTGTCGCTCTGTCACTCTATCAGAGGTCGCCTTTAGCCACCTGTCAGGGTCTCGTCCATGTCCACCTCCATCATCTGACATCCGGCCTCAGTGATGCCATTAAACTTCTAACCACCAGACTTTTACCTTGCATGATCATGTTCCTGTTCCCTCCAACAAACATTCTTTCTTCGCTTACTTGATCTCCCCTTATTGAACCACAAATTGGTGTGTTTCTGTGAGCTAGGAATGAGACCTTTCTGTCTTTATAAGGAGTAGGTCCTGTTCCAGGGAGCACACCATGGTGCGTGCATCGTTGCTATAGAAACCCAGACAAATTCAACCCTGGCAATAGAGAGGGCCTTTCATCTTCAGACACTTAAGTCCTACACATTCAGAACTCTGAGTGCACACCAGCCTTAAACCTGAAGTTGGCCTGGCAGCGCGGCAACAATCCCCTGACACCTAAACTGCATTTTTAAAATATGACTTTAAAGCTTTTACAATCACAACTTTCCAACAGAGGAGAGTCTTCAAGCAATCTCGGTATATTCAGTCCCTCCGATTACTATCAGGCAGTGCATGGCGGGCTTCAGTTTTCCGGCCAGGTTCCTGTGCCAAGGATGTGAGCGATGAATAATGCAGCTTTTTAATTCAGAATTTAACCGAAAGCTGCATTAGCAGAACCTCTAATATTAGCCTTGTGTTCCGGAAGCAAGTGGATATAATTATAGAATCTGATTGCTCTCCATCTCCAACATCATCTCTGACGTGTTGTTTACGAAATTTCGAATCAAAGGGATAATAGACTGGCTTCCACCTGCTCACTCACCTGCATATAAATGGGAATATTTAGCGACGACAAAACTGCATCCCAAAGACCCTGAAAGGCAGAGGTAGTCTGTTCCAGGCCTCATTTTCTTCTTTCCCTATTTATCCTTTCATTCCGACAAAGCATCTAATTATAAAGACTGAATAGACTGATGTTGTTTAGCAGCCTTTGAACCTGACCAATACTCAATTTTGAACTTGAAATTGAGTTAGTCTACCTTTAAGACCAGCATCTCAAGGCCCACAATTTCTTTTTTCTTTATTTATTATTATCATTCATGTGAGTTTTATTTTAAATATTTGGATTTGGGAGGATGTAGATTAGAAACTGTCTGCTGAGAAGGGCTATGTTAAAGTAATGCTTTTTTTTTTCAAACACAAATTATACTGGATGTGAGCCTCTCGCTGACTGCAGTTGCTATAGCAGCAAGATGACAGATGTACTAGAAGAGAAGAAAAAAAAAATTAGAAGTTACAAAAAAAAACAACACAACTAAAATAAATACAAAGGAACCGAGACTGTGAAACGCTTTAGACGAATGTGTCAGAAACGCACTGATTTAACTTTTCCGTAGGTGATATAAGCGGTTTCCAATAAAGTGCACGGCTGAAAGCTATAAACATTTGAAAGCTTACAGACAGCCACTAGTTGCAAGTTTTTTATCCTCTTGCCAACATAATTCACCGGCATAAATGAGCAGAGCACAGGTAATCCTTCCAACGGGGTGAATGTGCATCCAAGGTACCATTATGAACCATGCCCGCCTCATTTATCATCTACATTTTCACAGTTATTATTTCTTCAATCGCTTTGCCAGGTTTTTCTTTTATACACCAAAGTATCTGTACTGTATTTTGATTAAATTATAAGCCATGCCAGTGAAGTACTGGCACATAAAAGTGGAATTGGATGTGCTGCCATGTAACAGCCCTGTGACTAAAAAGTGCTGAAAGGATAATACATTAAAATGATGACTGTGGTACCAGAAAACAAAGCATGAATGAATGACAAAAAAATCTCCACCATTATCACCTTTGTAATAGTTAAAGTGAATAATGTGACTTTTATTTTTTTTACAACATTGTGGTCCCAGATGGAGTGAGGGACACAGCTAAAGACGTTAATGGTTAGAAAAAGAAACACTGTCTGAAAAAGGAAAGAGATAATGGCATGGAAATTGGCTGAAACAGCAAACAGCAGAGTTACGTAAGACAAGAAAATAAGTTGACTAGAAGTGGCATGAGTTATGACCATGGGAACATTTTTGTCTTTGTTGTCGCCGGACCTCCGTGTCCTAATTGAGGGATCATTTCTGTAGTTTGTTTTAACAAATATTTATTCTACTTTTCTACTTTGAGCATTATTCCCAAATACAGCTTTGTATCCATCTGTAAAAGAAAAAAAAAAAAAAAAAGAATACAAGGCTTTCTACAGAAGTCTATTACAGACGTCCCTTTTTCGAATTCCAAAATGAGAGCTGATATCGGTGTCAGAATCAGAAAAGACTTTTTTGCCAAGCACATTTGTACATACAAGGAATCTGCCTTTGGTGTTTGCTCATAAATCAAACATATTCACACTCGCATATCCAAAAGTATTCAATATATATATATATATATATATATATATATATATATATAAATAAATAAAATATATATATATATATATAAATAAATATATATATATAATATATATATAAATAAAAAATATATAATATATATAAATAAATATATATATATATCTATATATATATAAATAAATATATATATATATATATATATAAATAAATATATATATATATATATATTATATATAAATAAATATATATATATTATTATAATAATATAATATATATATATATCTATATATAAATAAATATATATATATATATATCTATATATAAATAAATATATATATATAAATAATATATTTACTTTCACGATTTTGTTTTTATTTGTGCTTTTCATGATCATGTTTTGAGCTTCCCGTTTTATTTTGTAAAGTTTTGTGGTTCCCTGCTTGGTTTTACTTTGATTGCAGATTGGTTTCTCCTTGCGTACTCCGCCCTCATTAGTTTCACCTGTGTCTCTCCATCCCCCTGCCCCTGTGTGTATATACAGTCCTGCCTTTCCCTTTGTTCTCTGTCGTGACTGTCAGGTTTCGGGAGTGTTGAGGCGAGGACCCAAGTGCAAGACAAATGGTGAGGCAGGGAATCCAGGGGAGGGGGAAAAAAGCGTATTTAATGAAAATAAACAAAGGAGGAACAAAAAGCGCTGCAGGAGGCAGGTAATCCAGAACTCAATACGGCAAAAACACAAGGGGCAAGAAACATGGCATGGAACACAAAGGAGCAACACGCAGGCAAAATCACAAACTCACCGGGGGAAAAAAAACCATCAGAAGGTAACATTAACGACGCGACAGAGAACAAAGGGAAAGGTAGGGCTATATATGCACAGGAGGGCTCAGGGATGACAGGGCACAGGTGAAACAGATCAGGGCAATCAAACCAGGTGAGACCAATTAACAATCAACATACACAAGGAAACGGAAACGACAGGAAATCAAGTACGTAACAAAATAAAACAGGAAATGCAAAATAAAAGACAGAACAGTGACGTTTTAGTCCCCATGTTCATGATTCTTTTCCCTCTTTTTGTATTTTGTATTAACCTGCCCTCTGCAGCGCTTTTTGTCTAAGTTTTATCTTTAGTTGTATTTTGTTTGAACACTGTCCTCATTTCCCTTGTCCTGCATTTGGGCCCTCGATCAAAACCCCTCAACTTGACATTTACTGTATAAACTACAAAAGGAACACTTACAGTGTGACGGTGGTGTGTTTGTCTGTGGGGGGTGGGGGCATTGTTCAGCAGATACACTGCGACTGGGAAAAAAACTGCTCGCCGTGTGAGTGGTCCTGCACTCGATGGATCCCAGCCGCCTGCCAGAGGGGAGTCTGTTAAATAGTCTGTGTCCAGGATGAGAGGGATCGCTTAAGAGTCCTGGAAACGTACGGCTCGCTGAGAAGCGATGAGTCCCACGGAATTACCTCGCTCAGCTCCATCTCCCAGGAAGAAGTTTACCTATTTCTTGCCTGTCTACAAGCAGGTACATTGCGAGAAAAGCGAATCGGATGACAGTGTTTTTGTCACTTGTCTGTGTGGGGTGTACAGTGTTTTGTCATCTGCGTAGTCTGCAGGGGTTCATAGAGATCCAACGTCCACATGAAGCCTCTATGAATGTCTTGGCTGTCACTACACACACGGAGGGAAAAATAAAATAGATGCTCATTTCATGCATTGCATGGTAAGCCATTGAGCACACTGTTTTTTTTTTTTTATTATTTTCAACCAAATGCAACAACAAAGGTAGCTTTGTGGAGGTGATTGGTGACTGGAGGTTTTGTTCTTTGTTAGGATTCTCCTGCCCTCCTCGCATTATGTTGGGGCCCTGGGTTCTCAGTTCACCCATTCATCTCACCACTGTGCATGTGGGTGTCATTGTAATTCTTCACACATAATACACGATGACAATAAAAGCCACGTTGAAAGCTTTGTCATAGGCTGCGACTGTTCGGCTGGCCATTTTTTGTGTTCCGGTGTAGTGAGTTATTATCTTCAGTGATGTTTTTTCTTTTTTTTATTCTTTTTTTTCTCAGAAGGCATTTTAACATTTAGACATGATCCACCAGCTGCTCCGATTTCCCCGTTGAGTCTTTCTCACACTACACTTGCCGCGGCTATTCATCAAGTGAAGAAAGAGAAAACAATGCCATGGCACGACACTGCCTTTGAAGAGGCAGCCTCGTTGGACGCTTGACATTCCACTGGCACAGCATCACAGGTCCACTTCGGCCCATATCAGCTTGTGAAGCCCAGATAGTTCAGTGTGACCAGACCGAAATAGTCCATTACATTGATTGTCGTTGCCCGCACCGCCGCTAATTGTACATTGCACTCTTTGATCCAAAAGTGCGCCTGAATGCATCTGCGGGAAGAAGCACAACCTTTAATCAAATATAAGGGATACTGTAGACTTTCTCTCATTAAAGCCGTCTTACATGGCAAACCGTCTCCCCAGAGATACACAGCGAGGCTGCGCAGCATCACTCAACAGATCTGACTGACGGGAATAACACACTGTACAACTGTTTATATAGTCGGCCCATGTTCTTGGCATAGTGACAACAGTAGCTTCAGAAGGTTTAAGAAGCCGGAGCATATCCCTTCTTCCTAGCCATGAGAAGTCAGGTCCATATATGTTTTAACACCGATCATTTCTTTTTTTTTTTTTACAAAAAAAAAAAACATTATCCAAGACATAAACCAGTTATGTGCTGAATATGGACTGATTCAGGGCTTTAATCTGAGCGTATTTACATCCAAGCTGAAGGAAAGGTATAGGATTTCTTTATATACGGTTAAGCGTTTAGCTGTGCATGGAGTTGCTTCCAAGTATAACGTTTGTATTTATTTTGAAACCACAACACATGTGCAAAAGGAATTCTAGCTGTAGGTGAAACATGCCATCCTTAAAACAAACCCATCAGAGAGAGCTGTGGCCTAAAGGAAACAAACACACTTTTGGGGACGTCAGCATAAAAAGGGCATTGATAAAAGTCAATGCCTGCAACTGAATATTTAAAATAAATATTTTATTTATCCAATCATTGTCTGTCACCATTTATCTTAAAGACAAACAGCCGTTGTCACTCACGGTCAATTTACTATTCCCACTGAACCTAACAAGCATGTCGTTAGAATGTGTGAGGAGGCCAGAGAGGCAACAGGAGCAAAACCCAGCTGCCTCCGGACAGCCGGTGGATTTGAACCCAGAACCATTCTTGGCGTGAGGGCGATTCACTTCATGAACATGTTGCTCTATTTCTTCATTAGTTGTTTCTTGTTTCTTTTGTTCAGTCGTTTCTGAGCCTACACATTTCCTCCAGTTTGGATGTTAATTCTCTACACTTTAAGCCCGTCTCTGCCTATTCTAGAACTGTAACTTCAGTATAAACAGCTATGAAAAACCATGCCAGATTTACAACATTCACCTATCGGCACATCAGAGAATGGACATGGGCCTTCTGAGGGTGCCCTGTGGTGTCGGGCACCAGGACATTAGTAGTGGAAGCCTTTGTGTCTGAGGGGACCAGTCTCTGTGCCTCAAGCTTGTTCCGCTGCATCCTACACATAGCCGATCAGTTTGGGATACGGAGATTTTGGAGGCTGGCCTAACGCATTTGTTCTATTTTATTTTTTAGCTGTTTCTAAATAGTTTTTGTCCTGTTCGGGGCGGCTGCTCCTGTTCAAGAGTATGGTTGCAAGTGGGTCTGGGTGCCATGTCTGCAGCAAGGTTTAGTTGTGCGTCTAAGTAACATCCGCATAAATACCAGGACCAAAGTTTTCCCAGCAGAAGATGGCATTGTAACAAGATGGTCAACGCTATTCGCTTCACCAGTGGTTTTAATGTTTTGGCTGATCGGTGCTTCTGAGACTTGAAACAATGAAATTGCCACAATTTCATTTGCATATATGCTGCATGACGGTTTGCCAAAAAGAAACACATCTAGACTCCTTAGACTTGGACTTGACTTTATTGATCCGTTTGGGACGACTCCCTCCGGGAATTTATATTTCCGGCAGCTGTGTACAAAAGAAATAAGAAATAGAATAGAGGATGCACAATATACAATAAACTCTCCAGTCTGTCTGGTTGTCTTAGTCTGGCTGGCATGAAAATAAGTGTATGCACTGCACAGATAAGCCAACTCATAAGTGGCATTCTGCTCCTTCAGACAACAAAAGCACATATTGTGATTTCATGCATATTTCTAGACAGGTTGTCAAGGCTGAATATGGGTTATAACTGGTCCCTTTTATTCCTGTTATTTCTATTTTCTGTGTTTTTCTCTTACACTCTCCAGGCAAATTCATTTGAATATATTGCACTTTGTAGGAGTAAGTGAAAGTAAAGTATTTAAGAACAAAGGCGTAGCCTGACAAAGGGTTTCTGTCTGTCGGTGTGCGTGCTCACACATGTGGACAAATAAAGCGAAGACAATCCCAGCCTGAAGACAACATGGCTTTAACATCAACCCTGTCAGACCCTTCAACTGGAAATCACTTAAGTGTTACCGCCTTTAAAGAACTGACAGCACCTTTGTGTCCTCTTTGTCTTTTTGTCACCCTTTCATTATCACGACGATACATGCAACAGCATGTTGACGTTGCCATGGAGAAGTTGGTGATGTACTACGCTGCACATAGCAGGACAGATTAGCCCATTTCGGCTCCGATTTCCCTGGCTTAACTTCTCGCTGAAAAAAAAGAAAAAAACAAAACAAAACAAAAAAAACTCCCAGGCAGAATGCCAGGCTCCTCGGCGAGAGCTCAGACATTTGTCCTGTGCCACTGTTAAGGCGGCAGCGCAGGAAGAAACGCAGTAATTACCGAGAAAAAAGGGAAAGAGCAATATTCATGTGGAGCTTGGCGCCTCGCCTAACTTTCACAGATAACAGGCAGGCCAAAGTTGAGTCATTCTAAGCAGCTCATTTGGACAGCTGGAGTCCCTGTTACATGCAGATGCTGGAAATAATACTTAGAGAGAAGTGATGAGTCACTTAACTCATTTGTCCTCGTTGATCGCAAGCATGCGCTCTTAATGCGCCCGCACAGACAGAGGCGACAGTCGCTGACCTTATAAGACAGTCTGATAAAGTTGTCAGACAGAAACAACAACACATTGTACAGGGACCAGCTCCTTTTAAAGTACAGTACCACCCACATACTGAGTCAAAAAAAAAAAAAAAAAAAGCTCGATCCCACACACATTGGGCTCTTAGGAAAGAAAAACTATCCCGCCTGGGAACAAAGAAGGACATTCAGAGTTCTGGCCACGTGTGAGACATTGAAACTAATCTTGCAAGTTTTTAATAAAGGCAGTTGTGGAATAATCCAAAACTTACAATTTGAGAATGAAGTTCTAATTATGAGCGCTTCTAATGACTGCTGCCAAAATATTAAACTGCTGCACACTTTCATGAACACCAGTATGAGAAAGGGAGGTTTAGCTGCGTCTTCATTCGCGTTCCTCACAGCAATTCGAAATGCCAATTACAGTTTATAGCACTTTATAAGATATCAGTCCTGGGATAATGAACAGCTCTCCTGTCTTTGTGACAGAGACACCAGCGTTCACTTCCCCATAATTCAAAAATGCACAATAGGAAAAAAATCAATGTCCTCGACGTTTTCTGGAATCACTGTATTCTTCAATTGATTGTTCTCTTCCTCTTCTGTTGTTTGCTGAGAAAATCACTGTTTCTTTCTGAGAGGGACAAAACACACACACGCACACACACACACACACACACACACACTGCTCCTTTGTAAAGCCAAACTGCAAGGCCATTTGATCAACTCCTTCTTCTCTAACAAGTTTTTTTTTTCGATATGAAAATTGGGCCTTAGACTTAAAAACTTAAGCGAGAGAAACTCGCTTTTAGTATTTGAAGAGGAAACTTTATAGGCGGTCTGGTAAAAAGTGATATAATGGAAGAGAAATTCTCTCCACAAACCCCCTCTCTCCAGCAGGCTACCCCTCACTGGCCCTGTTCTTCTGACGGAGGCCGATAAACGGAGACACATCAGCCTACATTTTCCCTGAGAGCGAACGATAAAGAGTGTGGCACGGTGGGACGTCGATTTCATTAATAACTCTTCATCGCCTCGCATTAGAACTTGAATTGAACTCTTTGAACTCTGGTACGGGCTTCTGGCGTTCACTCCCCTTGCTTCGGTCCAGTTAAAGGGTGATTTGATCTGGCTTGGGTCAGGGGGGTCTTTGATCGTAACGTTCACGCCGACACGTTTCGCAATCGTGAAAATTTAATCACTAGTCTTTTGAGGACATATTCTGTTTCTCGGCACTTCATTGAAGAGGCGAGTAGTGGAAAAGTCGCGGCCATTCTTTAACAACGCTGCACCCACTTGTTAGATCCCACACAGAAGGGACAACTGATAGAGTATAATTGGAAATTATCCAGTTTGACGCATGCAAATGTATTTTTTGATCCTTTCTGTTCGACAGTGGTGTGGTGAATGACATAATTAATTAATTTAATGTATTTATTTCCCATTTTTATCAAATAATGCTACATTTAATGGACCAAAAGCGACATAATTAAATATGTTTATTTCCTATTTTAATAAAATAATGACATTTTATTGAATTAATTGACACATTAAATTAATTAATTACATAATTAATTAATCAATTAATTAATTAATTGTGTATTTATTTATTCCAATATGCAATTTTTAGCGCTCCACAGTGAGCTGCAGCGTGAAGCATGCTTGGAGAGGAAGGTGCATTCCTCAAGGACGCTTCAGCCATGGATGCCAAGGTGAAGGCTTCCACATTTCTACCTATCAGTCCCGGGATTCAAACCGTGACACTCCTCTGCACGCTTTTCAGACCACTAGGTCACTGCTGCCCCCATCACAGTGATTTATGCGCGTAGTAGGAATGAGAGGGAGCTTTTTTTAAACACACAATGAAACCTAGTAGGTGCCACTGTAGTGATAAAGGAACTTCTTCCCTGTACTCTTCAGCCACAAGGACATAGGGGTGATGTTTTTTTTGTTTTGTTTTGTTTTTTTGTTTTTTGGGTTGGTGAACTGGCTGACTGGCTTATTAAAATAAATCCGCAGCTATCTGATGGATGGTCATGGTCGCCCAGAGGCTGAACTCTTTAGATTTTCTCTTTAAAAACATCAGCTTTACTTTGTCCGTATTGCCAAATATACAGGCATGCTAACACACCAAACTAAGATGGGAACGGTGGCAAACACCGTAAATCTCGGCCTGCCCCATTGTCACTAGAAGCAAATATTCAGTCATGCGTGCCTAGTTCACTTTTTCCTAAGGAGTCACGTCACAGATCAAGTGCAGTGCTTTTCTTTTGCGTCACGGTACATGCAGGCTAAATTTAGGCTGATTAATGCTGTCTTCAGTCGGGGCAGTCCAAGCCGGCCCGAGCTATCGCAGCACAGTACAAAAGCCTATTTAAGAACAGTTTATAAGGTTAATAGCTCAGCAGCAGCATATTATTTTTGACAGTTATCGGATTATGTTCAGATTTTAATCAGCTGTGCTCTCAGTTGCCGGGCTCTGACAGCAAACGCTAATGATTATTCAGCAACTATTTGTGATTCACTTGACTTGCTTGCATTTCAGCGAGTGTAATATTAGCAAAGCGCAGCTCCGTTCTGCATCGTGGACCCTGCAATGTGGCTTCAGATTTGTGGTGTTATGATAAGGAAGAATGAAAAATAATGGACTTTGGGGTGAATGGCTCAAAAATAAAAATAGACTCAGAATAACAGCGGACAACAGAAAAAGATGAAGACCCGCTTCTTCTACAGTGTAATGAACCCTCAAAGAGCAACACTTGACACAACATTTAAATGTCATCCACTGTGTGTGTGGGATCAGAATACAGGAAGAATGAACGAATGGAAGAGTCACGTACAGTTCACAGAGAAGCGTTCACTTGTAATTCTCTGCCAATTCCTTCTCAGCTCTCTGTAGTCAAATCTCATCTGACTTTCAGACTCAGAAAATTCCTCACTTAACTGTTTGACTTCTTTAACACGGTGAACTGAGTCTGTATTAATTATTAGCGGTTCTCTGCAAAGAGGAACGCTGAGAGCAGGAGCTACGATTTAGCGTGTACCACTCGCAGTCACAGAAAATGCCACGAATCTGTGAATGCGAACACACACATTTCCTCCCGCAATTATTGCAGCAACAAAGCTGCCAGGTTGCTATTGCTTTACAGTGACTCTTCACGAGAGAAAACGAATTAAACGCCACAGGCGACAAATCTGCGCTTTGCCTGAAAGAAGAGAACCACTTTGAAAGACTTGACAATTCTTTATCTCCATCCACTGTTTCCTTCAACTCTCTTTACCACTCACACGTGGACACACGTTCACGCACGCATTACATCACTATTGTCTTTTTTCCCCCCCTCGTTTCTCCACTTTCCATCTCTCTCTTAAATGAGATCATTACACTGATTTCATTCCAGCTGTTATGGTTTGGGGGCATCTGGGAGACATTCCAGTGTACAGCCACAGATCACAAGCCCATACAGAGCCCCTTGCCCAGCCGTGTAATTCTCAACAGCTGCAGAACTTCTAGTTATGACACTTGAGCAAGAACACCAGCCGCACTCAATTAAATCCGAGCCCGTACTTAAAAAAAAAAAGAAAGAAAAGAAAAAAAAGAAAAGGGGTGCACTTGTGCCATGGTATTGGTGATGTAATAAAACAGCAAACTGTGAAGATTTTGGGTATTTATGAATACTACTTGTTAGGTTGATTTCTGATGGAAAGTGTAGGTTACAGGATGAACGGCTGTAACCCTCCGAGGACATCTAGTGGTTGAATATAAGTACTACATTAAGAATTATTTTTTACACAGTTACACTCTGTTCTCTTTTAATATTTAACCTACCTTGTAAAGTTAACAGCAGATAGACTGATGTTAATTGCACTTGCTCGCGTCCCTTATGATACAGTAGGTGTTTTTTTTTTCTTATGTGGTACAAGTAAACATAATCACTTACTGTATTTTACAGGAAGGAAATAAGTTTAATAACTAAACTGTGTGTTAGTACTGTGTGTTTTTAATGGCACACCTCCTTGTTTATCTTGACCAGTGAGCCTAGGACCTGCAATCCTCAATCCAAAGCACATGGACTTTCCCTGCAATCACATTAACCTGACTTTCTCGAACAACATTCCCACTTTCCTCATTGGCTCTCTTAAAAATGCGTTTTTAAATCCTGTGTTCGCGTCATTCATGTTCTGTTTGTTGTCACCTTACTCAACCAGATACCTCCTCTTGTTTATCACATCTCTCCTACCTGTCAAGCTTAATTGTTTCGACCTTGCTTGTCTGCATTTGGGTTTTCCGTTTGTGCACGTGGAATGAAAGCGCAACAGTGAAAGTTGAAGGGCTAGAATGTACAACCACTACATGGGAAAGTACAAAAAGGAGCTTCGAAGTAAATTGTCTTACGCTGGTCTTACGCTGAACAAGTCACGTTTTGGGAGATGTGGGCAACTCCCAAATTGTCTTATTAAGTCTGTGGCTCTGTTTAACATCTTTTACAATTTGTGTAATACAAATTTTAGCTGGAAGAATATCGTAATGCCACAGGTCCCGGGGAAAATACAGCTGTTTTTCTACCTAGTTGCGTTAAGTCTTGACCTGCTTGTGTTTCTTTTCAGCTCTCTTATCACATGAACATTGATCTGTTTATTGTCTGATTTACTATTGTTTCCTACTGCGTTTCTGTTTCTTGTCTCCTTCCATTTTGATTTTTGTTATAGGCCATCTATTCATTGCTCTGTGGGTGTGTTTGGCAGAATCTTAAGTTGCTATAAATGGAACGGGATTGTCAGACCTGTTCAATGACATCTTGGCTACCATGTTGTCAGATGACGTCATGTTGAGGAAAGGATGAATACCAAATAAATGTAATGCAGGATATATAACAAATACATTTTTGTATTCTGAGGGAATACCCAATAATGACTTTTAGTATTTCATTTTCCGGCATGATGGGCTTTGTACACCATTTTCTTCTGCATACAAGCGCCAGTGCACAAAAATCAAGCAGTGTGGAAACTCACCTGACGTACCGAGTCAGATACCGAAACCAAATTGCTACTGCCACTCTGGTCTATCATATCAAACCTATTCCAGCCTGCCAAGGATGCTGCGAGTCACTGCTTGCGTACGTGCCGTGGAGGCATTAGAAAGAAGGAAATGGTTGGGAGTGTTGAGAAGTCTCAGCATCGCCCTCTGTGGTCATAGAACCTGTAAAAGCAAGCCTCTGAAAGTCCCTCAAAATGTATTTTAAGGTGATGATAACGGTACAGGGACTAAAGTGGAAAGTGGAAGGCCGCAGAGGTTAATTTTAAAGGACTTGAGTGCGATAGTAGGATCTGTATGGAATAACATACGTGCATATCTCTGGTAGACAGAGCCACGGTCCCTGGTCCAGGCAGTGTACAAGGTCCTGCCTCGTCCTTGAAAACTTTTCAGCAGGAGGTAAATTAACCCACTTGACCCCTGTCTGAAAGCTCAAGGGCAGATCTTTGCACTTCCATCAAGTACTGGGGCCTCAGTGATGTCATTCAGTGAGTATCCACTGCGTCTGAGAGTTTACAGAGACTTTATAAGGGGCCACGGTTCTTGCTAGATCTCAAGAGTTTGTATCACCTTGTTTATATCAGAAGACTGTTTTACTTCTAGAGACGACTGAGTACCTTAGGCCTGCCCTTGGGGCATGTTACATCACTCATTCAACTTAACAATGTGTAAAAAAGGAGAACAAACCTTTTCACCGGGTCGCCCCCGTCCCAAGGTAACACTGTCATTCTTACCACCACGAAGTTCTTGAATTGACTAAATTTCCCTTTGCCAAGGAGCACACTGGTGCCCTCCTCAAGACCCCGTCTGCCGGATGATTCATAGTGAGGCAGCCTACTCAGTTAAGCGTCTCTTGGCGGAACAAGGTTGACTAGAGGACAGAGATTTCATGAGCATTATCTCCACAACATCCGTGTCCAGTCTCTCAAGGAAATTCCTGTAACACGGAGTAATCTTCTAGTTTCCTGTTTCATTTTGAATGACTCATGTGTCTCATCACTTCAGGTCCTGCTCCCATGTGCCACCTGCTTCCTTATTTATTTATTTAGTTATTTATTTGAGTCCTTGGATTTTCCAGAATTTGGGATTTATTTATTTATTTATTTTATCTTCTCATCTGAGTTTATGATTTAAATCCAAATTAATATTTAGACTCAAAATGTCACGACGGGAACGGTTGTTTGTCTAGCAGTAGGCTGGCGCCCTGTCCAGGGTGAACCCCGCCTCTCGCCCGGTGACGGCTGGGACAGGCTCCAGCAACCCCCGCGACCCAAGTGAGGATAAGAGGTAGTAGATTCACGTCACGACGGGATTCACGTTCTCTCGTACAAACAGACGGGGGAAACATTAGTAGTACAACATGTTGTGATAGAATTGTGTGGTTTGGAACAACATTTATTTAGAAATGAACGACTTTTCATTATGTAGGATTAGGACCGGAAGTCTCATTACAGATCCGGTGGGCGCGAGGCCATAAAGGTGCTCGCCACTCGACCATACAGATAAACGTTTAAGAAAATGTTGCCAACAACGTCAGCTTTTTTTTTTTCCAAGTCCGTTTTTTTTTTATTAATTTCCCGAAACTACCCTCCTTAGCATTTATCTGCCTTCTGTTATCACAGTAAACAGGTAATGTAATTTTTCGTAGTTACACATTTGTTTTACCTTTAGGTTTGACATAGCCTAGCTATGCTGGGTAGATTGCACGCTTTGTTTTTTGTTTTTTTGTTTTTTTAAAAAAAGGTTTCTGGTATCGCGAGAGAAATGAGGAGTCGGCAGGTGAAACGGGGTGGGAAAAAAACCCTAAACAAAACAGAAATTCAATGTACATGGGACGTGTTTGATTTTCGCGTTTTAAGTTCGGTCGCAACTAACCATGTAAATTATATCCGCTTCCTTTGATACCAAACAAACAAAATATCCCGACCAAACTGAAAATGAAATAACCGTAAACAGGAAATATCCTGCGCAAATCATAAAGTAAACAAACGTGAGTTAGCAAACAATATATGAAAGGGAACAAATTCCCACGAAGGATTATTATGAAGTGGTTAGGGAGTGATAAATATATATATATATATATATATATTACGTCTTCATTGGCCAAGGCTCTGTGCTAAACTGTTCTGTTCATCAGGAAAGCGAAGTTCCTCTGGACTTTTTCCACCTAGGTGATGTGGGGGAAGTTTGTCAATGTAATGTCAGTTGCCTGTATAAAAGTCGCGCAGCATCGCAGAATGGCCATTGAATCTGGAAATGAAGGACAAGGTAGGATGCTTGATTTGTTACGGTCAACTTGTTTAATTTAACTGAAAGACAAATAGGTGATATGTAACTAGCCGTGAAAATACTGGTTAATGTGAAAAGCTCTCTTCAAATAAATCTACAACTGTGTGTGATTAGATAATTTCTGTCTGTTTTTCATAATAACAGTAGAAATTAGAGGCTAGTATCATAAAAACTAAAGACTAAGGATTTATTTATTTTTTTCTTGTCTGTACATGCACTTTCCCTCAAGCTTTTGTTCTTGATTATTATTTTTTGTTTGATTTGAATGTATTGGTGCAAATTGATGGCTTTTTTAAGCGCAGAATGTTGTATGTTATGTCGTAGATAAGAAAAGAATTTATTAATTCTTCAGTAGGACATTTTTAAAGCATCATAGCAGCAGAGGAGATTACGAATGAATATGTTCTAATAATTATGAAAGGCTTACCCTTGCGTGTGTGTGTGTTCTTGTTTTTGTTTTCCTGTCTCATGTTCTGTCGTCATTTACCTGCCTCTCTTTATCCCTCTTTGCATTCATCTGTCAGATGAAGTTATTTGTTTTCTTCATCGTCTGTGCATTCCTACAAGTCACCTACCAAAACCCTCTAAGCCACTGGACTCTTCTGCCAAACAGTAAGTCTGATTTGTATGAGAGTATTTAAGTCCCAGCTCAAATAATTCCTCTATAACCTAAATGTGTACGTGTGTGTGTGTGTGTGTGTGTGTGTGTGTGCGCCTCGCTAGTTCTGGTCTTGGAGGTGGACGGCACCGTGGGCCAGTTTCCCCTGAGTTGCTTTGAATCGCCAGAGGAGATTATAAGGAGAGACAACCAGAGCCAAGATATTTTTTGGAAGAAGAATGGAGTGGACCAAACGCAGAGCGGCAACTCGTATCTGGTTCAGCTAGAGGAAAGCTTAGGAGGGGGCAATTACTCCTGCCACGGCAAGGACGGATCGCTCCTTAATCACACCGTGGTCTTAATCCGAGAGAACCAGGTGGAAAGGAGGAAGATTCTCCTGAAAACCGACGGAGGTATGGGCTCATCACTCGCTGTGATGAAACTGCTAGTGCTTGGGATCTTTTAAAGTGTTTACGCTGCTGAATTGCTTCTCTTTCTGTGACTTTTTATCATTAGAAGATTACTTGAAGTGCTCCGCTCAGAATTACAGCGGAGAGTTCCACTGCTCTTGGACCTGGCACAGCAGTCGCGTTGGCAGAGTGGCATTTATCAGAGCTCAACGGTAAGCTCGCAGGCTGCTGAAATGTTTTCTGTCTTGCTCTCCAGCAATAACACGGCCCTCTGACTCACGTCGGAGCTGAGGCTACGCAGCCATATCCATAAATAATATATTCTGAAATAAAACATAACAAAGTAAATTCCATGTATTTGGAAGGTCTTGGCATCTGTCTTTATACAAACAATAAAGCTCGTAAATAATGTGCATTGTCCTTTTGCCATACTTTTTTTTTTTTTTTTTTTAGTGTTTCTGACGACAATCACACCCAGTGTTCTGTGGACACTAGCGACCTGCATTGGATGTGCTCCTCCAGTCACAGTAACTTCAGCTGTTCAGTGGACGCGAACAGCATCTCCTGCCTGGACGAGCGGCACTGCCCCTACGCAGAGGAGAGCCAGCAGATCCACATCACCGTCTATGTCATGACCAAGCACTTTCTGGTGGAGAGCTACTCTAAACACTTCTACTTGTCGGAGATTGGTGAGACACATCTACCGGGAATCTTTCCGTTCTCTTTCTCTTCCTGCCCTCGCTTTCACCTCACCCTGTCTTTTACTTCCACTCTCGATTAGTGAAACCAGACAAGGTGAGGATTGCTAAAATCAACGCCACTGTGATAGAGTGGAGTTACCCGAGCTCCTGGAGCAGCCCCTACTCCTACTTTCCTCTCACTTTCCAAATTGCGCAGCTCAGACGTGGATGTAAGAGATGTGGCAACCCGTGCACTGACTCCAAAGCCTTGAAGGTAAGAGGAACTTACAGACTGTCATGTGAGTTTCACAAATTGAAGCAAAGTAAAAAAAAAAAAAAAAAAAAGAAGAAAACAAAAAGAAAGAAAGCAAGAAATGACAAGTAATCCCACGCACCGGACGAGAAGATGAGGGAAGACAGAGGGTCACGTGACTTCAGTGATCTAATATGTCATTTGTTTTCTGCTTGTTTCAGAGCCTGACCTTCCACTCTACAGACATTTGTCAGTTTCAAGTGAAACACAGCGCTAAGGCGGTGTGCGTTCGGGCTAAGGATGCTCTCTGTAACTCACAGTGGAGCGAGTGGAGCCACGTGAGGTGAGTGCCTCTCAGCGGTGCAGCGTTGGACATTCAATAATGGTTTCCAGTTGTCCTCAGTGGTTTCCTATGTGGTGTCTGTCACAGGGTTTGTCGGCCGCGGCAGGCGCTGTAATCCTCCGCCACGTTGTTTATTGTGCCTTATTGTTTCTGCTGCCCGTCTGGCTTGCCCTCACGTTGCTTTGTATATTTCTGTGGTATGAGTAATTAAATTTTGCTCCAGACTAATTTCCCATCCTTGTTCTGTTGCAGACTGAGGAAGAAAACGAAGAACAAAGGAAAGAACAAAAAACAAGCATAACGGAGAGAATGTTTGTAATATTTAACTTATTTCTAATTGAATAAATATAATCTAACTGAACGTGGTCTCTTTTTTTTATTTATTTAATAACTACCTTTGTGTGTCTCTAGTATTGGATGGTGACCTGTCTATCAGTCAGTGGCTTCAACTTAAGTTTTATGGGAGAATTCTTTAAATAGTTAAAGTGTGTCACTCTTAATTTGTGCTTTTGTGGAAAAATTTGCCACCGCACTAAAATTGTGTGTAACCATTTGACCTGATGTGATTGAAATCAGATTAGATTTATGTTCATTTGTGTTCAAGGTACAGAGACAAAAAGTTTTGGAATTGCACTGAGCTTTTTAGCAATGTTAAAGCTCAAATTGAGTAGAATATTATATATTGTACAATACCGGAATTGAAGACTGTACAGTATATTGCAGAAGTGTAGAGTCTCTTTTGTGGTTTGGGATATACACTCACACACCTTGTGCTTTTGTAAGAGAACAGAAATACCAGTAGTTGTTTCTATTTGACTAATAAACAGAAGCTCTAGGGGCATCAGGTGCTCAGAGTTTTGTGCCTTTGTCCCTAACCACTTAGGTGAGGTTATGGCTTGTGGTAGAAACTCCCACAACCCTCCTGGGACAAATCCGAAAAATGTTGTTAAACTTCTAACTGTTTGCACATGTGGTTTTTTCCTGCGCTCGTAGGCCGAGAGACCCATGATTGTGTTGTGCCCTCCTCCCGCCTCTCACAACAGCGACTGTCGCTGTTGGGGCCGTTACGATCTAGCATCCTGTTTACCTATCGCGCTGGCTGTCACATGACAAAACTCACAGATCACTTTGCCAGTTCATACAGTAATATGAAAACTGAGCTCCTCAATACGAGTGGTTTCAGACACCCCCTATGACAGCGTGTTGATGGTTTAGTGGGACAGCAAGGTCTTGGTTTACCTTGAAACGAGAGATGGGGCAAAGATATTCATAAGCTATTGGTTAGCGCTGGTTCCTGTTGACACCTCTGCTGCCACAGACATGTGTCACTCAGTCCAGCTTGGTATGACTCTCTGTCAGTCCAGTCATGGGACAGTCTAGTGGAGCGGATCTCAACATTTGCATGGCTTTTATGGTCTCACACGAGCGCCTAATGATTCACATGCGAGTAAAGAGCATATTTTTTTGGTAACGACAATTGATAAAGTTTACTGCGCTCATATTACGAAGGGACATCTGTAAGAGTTTATTGTTATGAGTTATCACTTCTGAATTTTCTGTTATCGATGGTCACAGGAGTAGTGATTCGACAACAAATCCATTGATAGTTTCCTCTTCCACTTTCATATAGTGGTTGAAATCACTTTGTTAAATGTCTGTTTATATAAATATTGATTATAAATTCTAATTGGGGCGATTTAAAGTGAAGTATCTTCTTTTTCTTGTGTAGCTTATGACCATCCGCACCTGACCATTCAGGATTCATTTGTTCTTCTGGACCACTTGTCTTGTGAGTATATTCTGAACAATTAATAAGCATTTGTTCCCCCAGATATCAAAACAATGTGATATGTATGTGTTTATTTATAAGGATCCCCATTAGCTGTGCCCTAGAGCACTGCTAGTCTTCCTGGGGTCCACATTCAAACAGTACAGTTAAAGAAGATACATTAAAAAGACCCATGAAGGACAAATAATACTACGAAACTTTACAGTATTCTAAGATCATCAACTTAAGGCAAAAAGAAGAAAAAACAAAACAAAAACAAAACATCATTTGTGGATTACAATACGTATGTATTAGAAACAGATAAATGCCTTTTTTCCCAGATGGGATTTACCATGTGATCTGTAGAAAATGACACAAAAACACAAAATGTAGACTGTGGGTGTTGGAAACAGAAATGCGCAACTGCCATTGTTTCATGGGAAGTAATTACTGTTCGCAGCTTAGAAAACAGATCCAGACCACCTGAAATTCCAGTGTAATTATCAACAAAGCGGACACACAGATGCACATATTGCCGAATTTCCATGTCACATGAAAGAAAAACCCAAACAAACAATGTGACACCTAGAGAATAGTAAGCCGCTCTTCTAATTGTTGGTCTGTAACACAGTCAGGAGATTGCGGTCAACGCTGTCTTCACTTCCCAGTTGTAAAAAAAAAAAAAAAAAAAAAAAAAAAGCAGAAGAGCTTAAGTGATGTAAGTACTTTCTGGGCTGTCATAGCAAAAATGTTCAACCTGACACCCCTGACCTTTGATATTTGGGCTGTTTGAGGTCACGTGACACATTTTGGGAATTTTATATATGCATTAAGTAAAAGTGACGAGCTGTGATCTACTGTAACTGTGTGGCGGTGGTGGAGGAAATATTTCTGATGTCACATTTTAGTAAGTTTGACCAGTTCAAAGGGAAATGTTCAGCATAAAGTTGCTAGTTGCGTGCTCTCTATTAATCTGTCGTCATTTTTTGTTTGTTGTAGGACAACGATTCACATTCTGATTTACCAGCCCAGATTTGAATAAACTATTATTAAACTCAATAAACTCCAAAAGCTCAAATATTTAAATTTACATGACAATACAAAGAAAAGCATCAAATTCAAATATTTACATATTTATAAAGGAGTACAGCAAAGCATTTGGCCTTTTACTTTGAAATATAAGTTACTTAGTGAGCTAAAGCCAAGGATGAAGTAGTTCTCCCCGTCTGCTTTGCAGGTCAGATAACAGAGATGCTATTGCGATTGCTGCAATATTGTGTAGGTGTCCCATGTGACTCCGAAACAGTTTCCTTCTGAGGGTGTCTGGCAACCGCAGCAGTTACAGTAATCACGACCACGTAACATGCCTCACATGAGCCAAATGATGTGTATCTCAAAGGGTACAAGTTAGATCAATTCTTCTTGTGTTTGGCTTTTCTTTTTATGCAGAAATTGACTGTAGTGGTGTTGCCACAGTTGCCTTGGAAAAGTTATCCGATTACTGGTTACTCCTTTAAAAAGTAACTTAGTTACTTTACTGATTATTCGATTTCAGTAATAACATTAGATTATCTAATGTTCAAATAAACGTTAGATAAGTGAGATTAAAAGTAACTTTATTAGTTACATTCATCATCTGCCGACTCCACGTCAATAATAACTGATGAAAGACATACAACATACATTTACGATTTCTCATGTTTCACATATTTCCAGTAATGAAACACGTGTTTCAGTCATTGTGAAATTACCCCCCCATTCTATTTAGAACTCAAAGGGAGAAGTATCCCTCTGACATTTATGGATATTGCTTGACAGCTTTTCCCCGTGGAAACTGAAAGTTCATACTCATCATTAACCAGCTGACACAAGTACATTTAACAACAAAATCAAGAAATGATGGAAGACTTGGGCAAATCCCTCTTAGACAAAAACAGATTTGAATGCTACATCAGATTGTTATTGGTTCTCCAGGTGGGGGAAATCGCATGGGGACAGTTTGCCTTTTGATTTTGCCTCCATGGTCGGTTGCATTAACAAGTTGTTCTCATTATTCTGCAGCCTCACTGACCTTGTCCCCACTTTTTGAACCATGTTAATTAATGTGCATTAAAGTAGCCATTGGGGCAGTTGACATTTGTCTTCATTCCACTAAATATTCAAATGGTACATTTGAGAATGCAACTGACTTTTATTGGAGGAAAGACGTGGAATGTGCATTCGTGTACTGTGCGTTTATCGCCACTAGATGGCAACATTGCACCTAATATACAGGTCTTGAGGTCTTGACCTGAAGTGAAACGGGTTTGAGAATTAGGAGTACGGAAGAATTGAAATCGCTGTTCATTTATCACAGCGATATTCCTCATGTTTAATCCCTAATTGCAACTTTAAGGCTCCCACCGTAAAAGTGCCTTTGTGCCAGTGTGTGTTTTTCTGACGAACATTTGTTATGCACTTGTCCGCATATTTAAATATCTGTATTTGTCTCCTTTTATGTCGACTGGAGAACATATTGTTAGACATAAGGCCCATTCTCATAAACATATGCCCGACTTTTACAGCCAGTGATTTTTATGAGTCTTCAATTCAATCAGGCCATTATTATCATCAGCCCAACCTTTTGATTTACGAGAACATCTGGTAGTTGTGCAGGAGGCTGACGACAGCGCCTACAACTCCTTTCTCATCAGTTACTTAAAAATGTCTAATAGAGTTATAACGCAGGAGATTTTAATAGCCCTCCCGTATGTAGACACTCGAACATGAGTCACATAAAAAGCGCACAGGCACACCTTTTGCGGGGGTTGAATAGCTTGCGCATACCCCCCCTCGTGCGTAATGATCAGAGATATTTTGCAAACCTTATGTCTGGGTGCCACGGAGTTAGTAAATCGCTGTATTAACATGGCTGGATCATCGGGCCTCAACTGACATCTTTGTTTTTGGACACCGAGACGGTGATACTTGGACTAACAGTGTGCGTTGGATATAAATATATACCACCCCAGAGGCCTCCAGTGTTCGCGTTGGCCCGCATGCCGACCGAGGCAGACAGATCATGGCAGGAGAGCCGACCACAATCAAACAAATGTGCTGAATGATAGATCTGGACGTGTGCGGACCGGGTGTGTAAAACTGAAGTAGCCCACACCGAGTGGGAGAGACATTTTATCCCGCGTTGCTTTTATTTATCACTATTTATTGTATCGTCTACTGGCGTGGCGGACTGCTCACGTTTCTCCTCACACAGCAGGACACACTAATAAACACCTATAGGGAGTGATGAAATGATTGCGTTTGCTGTCTAACCTTGACCGTTTATGGCGTTTATCTGACTGCGCGGCTCAACGTATGAGGACACAACACACACGCACGCAATGTCACTCTTAAAAGTAATGTCACGGCTAAGATTAAAGTCAAACTAATCTTAGATTATTAAAATTGCACCGTGTGTATTATTCTACAAAACCAAACAGCGCATTTTACTGTGTGGTCTTTTTTTTCTGAGCCTTATCTCAAAAAGCGTGGTGTAAGATCGTTTCATTTCAACAGCTCATGATAAAATCTCGTTTTTTTCCTTTTTTTTCCTCCCTTCAGATATAGCCTGATGATAAAACACGACTCATGTCATTCTTTTCATTTCATTATAATTAACCAAACATGTACTTATTGAACAGATGCCCCTCGGACAATTCAATTTGACAATTTAGAAATGACTCTTAATGACCGAGGGGGGAAACCAGGAACATGAGGCGAGGTTCCATGCATGTGAGCCCAGTGTGCAGTTTCGTGCTTCTGTGAGCAACCATGCAAAAACATGCAAAAACATGTTGTTACACTTTTTTTTTTTTTTTTTTAATGTTGTTTCTGTGCAGTTATTCATTTGAGTGATTGCACATTTTTTTGGACAGCGGGACGCGGCGCAGTTTAGCTGTAATCCTCATATTTATGTTGGATTCAGCACTTAGTCCCGCAAGATTTGTGTAATGCGTCTAATCAAAGCTAATTTCAAACCACAGGGCTGCAACAGAAAAAAAAATAATAATAATGACGCGCGTCGCGGCTGCCAGGCTTTTTTTGGTGAGCTGAAACTTTCTTAAGCTCCTAATCTTCCAGAGCTGATACTCTGAACGAACACTTGGACCGCTCAGCGCAGTTGATTCGGCTCTCATTTGAAAACACAAACACTGAAACTTCTCTTTAAATGTTTGCGGAAAGTCGTTTTGTATTTTTCTTCTCCAACGCGCACGCATGCATGACGTGCACGATTAAAATATGGGGTTTTTGTCGGTTGTTGACGTTTAAATAATCAGACGCATATACACATAAGTAAACACAATTACATCTGCACGCCAGTGGTGCAGTTGCTCGGATCGTCCCTTCTTTTCACTCATGTGTATGTTTTTTGTCGCACAGTAGTGAGACAAAAAAAAAATCACTCATCCGAATCTCATCTGAACATTTGATCGGATTCTTTTTCGGCTTGTTTTGCAGACAGATGCGGGCACATTTTCATTGCTGCGGCTCAAGTGACAACGCAGCGAACAGGCGAGAGATGCCACAAGCGCCCAGGGTCCCCTCTTCACTCTGCCCTTTAAGTCTCAGTATGCAAACTGCATGGATTAAAATTATGTTCTCCTATGAGTTGATGTTTGATTGTGGCGAGCGCATTAATTGTAAACTCCATGTGCGCAAATACACACGAAAAAAAAAGACTGGGCACACACACGCATTTGGCACACGTGAACGCGCAAGCACGCACGCACACACACACACACACACACACACACACACACACACAGAGCACAGCTTCTGGCTAAGTGGCCGGGGCGGGACGCTGCGTGGGACGAGGCGGGGACAGCAGGCAGGCGGGCGGGCAGCATGCTGGTCGGGTTGGTGGGCAGCTGATTGTCCGTGTTATTAACTGTGTTTGAGGGGCGTTCCCGCTCGCCTCGCAGACCACGCCTCCCTCACCTACTAGTTCTCTACTGTTTGGCATCCCAGAGATGGTCCAAAGTGATTCCTCAGGGAAGAAAAGAGCGCAGATCACCCGAGCAGGAGCTGACGAGGAGCCGAGCCGCGGTTACCCAGGACTGCCTCTTAATTGCGCGTAATCTTCCGTTTCATTCACCAGAACAGAGGAGAAGACTTTGTAAATAATAGGAATCGGGGCGAAGGAGGGCGAAGCGCGTTTCATCTCCCTCGGCTTCCTTTCTCACCGTGGGCTGTTTTGTTGCAAAAAACTGACATTTTGCTTGTGTTTTTGTCAGCTGCACCTTGATCCGGGGGACTGTCGCCAACTCAGTGCAGCCTCTCATCCTGCGCTTCCCCTTTCATCGCTGTCACGTTGTTCATCTTCAGAGCCGCTGCTGCTTCCCCCTTCTTTTTCTCCTGGAGTCGCTGACATGAGGTGCAGCTAACCCTGGATGCTGACAGCTCCCCTCTTTCCTTCCACATGTCGCATCTTTTGTTTACTTTGAGGAACACGCGCGCAACTAAACGCCAAGTGAAATAGACCACGCCACTTTGCTCCTCTGACAGCGCGATCAAACAGACGCAAGAGGAGGGGAGGCAGGGAAAAGAGAAGGAGGGAGCCGAGGAGAGGAGAGGAGGATAGAGAGAGAGAGGAGAGAGAGTGTGAGAGAGAGATAGAGACGACGTGAAGGTGCGTTTTGATGTTTGGCATCCACGAGAGCATCCAGAGGAGTGGGAGTAGTATGAAAGAAGAGCCCATGGTGGCCGGGATGAACGCGGTTCGGACATGGATGCAGGGCGCCGGAGTGCTGGACGCCAACACAGCCGCCCAGAGGTGAGCCCGAGGCGGCCTTGGCGCTGCGCTCACACCGGGGCGTGGAGACCGGGGGAGAAAGCGCGTTAAGATCTGCGGGTGTTAAAGACGGATCGGCTGCATCACTTGGGGCTGCATGCGTCCCCAGAGGACGCGGTTGTGGGGGAAACCTCTGTTCCCGCTGGCTTTATAAGTTTTTAGCTAAAACTCCGACTTGGCAATATGCTGTGTACGGCTTAAAGTGGTTTAACACATTCCTGGATGAAAGAGACGGCTAAATAAGAGCTCTTTTAGGATTTAAATGTTAACTTCGGATAAGTTTGTTGTGGAGAAGTGAGCTGTGAGTTTATGTTTGGGCTTTTTAGTTGTTTCTCTTTTTTGGTCTGAATCAGACCAGGTCACTTTTCAAAGTCTGCATTGCATTGGTATCGTTACACGCCTCAATTAGCAGAATTTCTGCAAAAAATAAAATCAAATGATTTGGTTTTGATCAATTTAAAATGGAAATAATCACATTAGACGAGAGGCCCGACATTATGAAAGCAAGTGACCTTTTCTAATTGACGGCGTAACCGTTTTAAATGAAGAACTTAATATTTTAAGTTACTTGCTTAATTATGATTGATTAAAAAGTAAAGTGCATTTGTTCAGGGCTTCTTTTTTTTTAAAGGGAAAATGCAAGTCGTTGCTATTTTTTTTTTTTAAATAGACACAGACAGAGGCGACTGTGGGTTTGAATTCAGATCTCTCTTGTGCTCCCCGAATGAACTGACTCTAACTGCCGTCGTTGTGGGCGCTGCGTGGTTTGTGCTTGTGTCCGCAGCGGAGTGGGTCTTGCTCGGGCACACTTCGAGAAACAGCCGCCCTCCAACCTCCGCAAGTCCAACTTCTTCCACTTCGTCCTGGCTTTGTACGACAGGCAGGGTCAGCCGGTGGAAATAGAGAGAACCACCTTCGTCGACTTTGTAGAGAAAGAAAAGGTGAGTTTGTCGATTTCACCAACAGGAAAAAAAATAAGAAACAAATCCGTATATTTAGAATATAATAAAAACTTCAAAAATTAAATCATAATGAATAAAAATTGGGTAGACCCGACCTGTAAAATCAAAGTGATAAATTACCAGAAGTGTGTTCACAAAGTGTCCAGACGCACACAGCAGGGATCACTGGTCCTGAAGGCTTCCCTGATGTGATTTTTCTTTTTACATGTGGTTTCCTGGAAAAACTTTCGGACATACCCGTGTTTATTTGGCCGTTAGTACATTTTCTTTTCTTTAATTGCAAAACCTAAATCTCTAAATAATTTCTCGCCAATTTGCAGCAACTTTTCTACTCTGTTGCAGATTATGCTATTGACTTATATTTTATCTGACAGTTGAGCACAGCGTGCAGCCTTATTCCTGCAGGTGCTGTCAGTGAAGATATATATATATTTTTTTTAAACAAGCATCAATATTAGTGTGTGGCATGTCCATCAAGTACATTATTGACCAGTTTGCAAGTGGTGCTAAAAAGTTATAAATATTTCTTTTATTCATTAGCACTCAGCAGCATTGCGGCTTGTGTATTATTTATTAGCGTTTTCTATTGGTCAATAACAACATATTATAATATTGCGCGGGGATTTATTGAAGGAGGAAAAGAAAATATGTTGAGTTTATTATAATTTATTTAAACTCGTTAAATGCCCACAGGAGCATTTTAACAACTCCCATTTCCCTGCTGATAAAGTTGTGAACAGAACAAATGTTTTATTTTCTAATTATTAAGGAGCTGAGTTTGCTCAGTTTTGTCAAATAATTAAAACTGCAACTTCATCCAAGTTCAGATGCTTATTTGGTATATTTTGGCTGCGTGGGGGGTAGAGACGAAGCGAATTTGATTCTATGCAGAGATAGGTAACGTCTAAAAATATCGAGTTGTGGAACCGTAGTTTAAAAAAAAAAAAAAAAAAAAAAGTCCCAGGAGGAGATGGTTTGCTCGCTCTGACCGAGTGTGTTTGGTTTAATTTTCATAGGAAACGACGGGGGAAAAGACCAACAATGGGATCCATTATAGACTCCAGCTCCTCTACAGTAACGGTGAGTTTGGCTCCCATCATTTTTATGGAGCAATAACAAAACCAGCGAGGGAATGATACGACAAAGCAAAGCGAGGAAATACCCGGAAATAACTGTTTTAGAAGGTCACGACGCTGATCTTTATTCTAAAGATTTTAATTGTGTTTTTTTTCCCCGTCTATTAAATAGTTTACAAGGAAAGATCAGCGCGGTGCCCTTTTTTTTGTTATTATAAAATGCTTTATTTAATTTATTCATTATCAAAACCTTAAAGACTAAAAATCTAATAATGTGTTGTTATTATTCTATTTTTACTTTTATTTGTTGTTGTCGTTGCGGTGCTTCACTGCTCCTTTCTGTAAATATGCTGTTTATCCTCCTCGGCCTACTTTGGGAGCAGTTATTAACAGCTGTAAAATAAAATGTCTTTTTTTATATATATATACACACTTTTTTAAAAAAACAAATATTAACTATGCATGAAATTAATAATTAAACTATATTAATTATGATTTAGAAAAATATGTGTTTCTTCCTGCTGTGCCCGTTTTCAGCAGTGAGCCTCAACAAATGTTTGTAGAAATAAAACCAACAGTAAGTAAATTCAATTTTCAATTTCAAACTGACAGCGTGAAGCAAATGCTGAGAGTCATTAATGTCAGTTTGGACTCATAGTTTCTGTGAAAAGTCTCAGAGGGGGAAATCAGAATGAATAAAACCCGTGATCTGAAGGGTCCCCCCAAATGAGTAAAGCTCTCCTTCTGATGTGATGTGAGAGTATGAAACCTGCCTTTAACACGTTTCTCCCCCCCTCTCTGTCTGCAGGAATCAGGACGGAGCAGGACTTATACGTTCGTCTCATTGACTCTATGACTAAACAGGTAAGAGGTTCTGAATTCAACTACGGGCTCCAAAAAAAAAAAAAAAAATGTAACATTAGGTCACTGGTTGTGCTGGTCTGAATGTGGCCCCTACTTACACCCACCGTGCCCCCCCTCCTCCTCCTCATCTTCTTACTCCCCCCACACTCGGCCTGCTGCATGCCTGTGTCTGAGACCCTCAACTTCAGCACAGCACAGCCCGCTTGATAAACGACCTGTCTTACCTGTGGAATACATTTACAGAGGCCCAGAAAAGTAGAGGACATGTGTCCTCATACTCTACCTCTGCACAGCAGCCAGTAAGTGGGGATAGTGTGTGTGTGTGTGTGTTTTTTTTTTTTTTTTTATCAAGCAGCATATATGTGTGAGCGCGTGTGATTGTGCACATGTAGTGTGTGAATATCTGTGCGAGGTGCAGAAGCGGTTGTGTGTTAGTGTTTGAGAGAGACAGTGATGCATGCCAGCTCACTCTTTGAGGACCTTGACCCTCATTTCCTCAATGTGAAACAGAACAAACTATCCCAGAGTGTGTTATGGCCAATTCAATCACACAAAGAAATACAGAGCAGCACATGTGGGCTGACGCACACTGAGGGAATTCTCCGTTAGGATGAATTAGACAACGAGGAAAGTAAACCCCCTTCAACGCTGTTTTGATATCAGGTCTTTTGTTTTGCCAATTCTGCCTCTAGTGCCATTAGGCTGGAAGAGAGTTTGCTTTAGAATGAAAAGAGTAGGAGGAGATGCTGTTTGTGTGAGTGCGTGTGTGTGTTTGCATGTTTATCAATGTGTGTGTGACTGTGTGTGTGTGTGCAGGGTGATCACAGCCCTGGAGACCATGTTGAGTGGGGTTGGAGGGGTAACCAGACTAGGTTTTTGGACGCTGTGCTGTATGGACCAGATGGTGCACTATACTCCAGTCTGGCAGTCCAACTGCTCACTGTACACCGCGCATAAACATACGTGCACGCACAAAACACGTATTTGCACACGCAGCGGCGCGCACACGCACGCACACACATGCACACACACACACACACACACACACGCACACACGCGCGCGCTCGCATACACATATACACAAACAATTTTCATCTTACTGTCTCTGTCAGAACAGAGCGTTCCTGTTCAGGAGGACTGGATTCCCACGATACACACATTTGCCAGATAGACAAACACTGCTCCCAAATGAAAGACACACACACACTTTTTTTTTTTTTTTTTTTTTATATTTGCCCCTGCATTGTGGATGGCTTTTCTTTTCTCTCAGCACGGCACAGCACATAAATATAAATCATTAAAAATTGTAATTTTTTTTTCCCTCCCTGCACTTTTTTTTTTTCTTTTTTAGGCAATTGTCTATGAGGGCCAGGATAAAAACCCAGAGATGTGTCGGGTCCTGTTGACCCACGAGATCATGTGCAGGTAAGGCAAACCGCCCTGAGTTACGTCTCCGTCTCTTATTTTCTTGCCTGCTCTTCACAGTCTAAATGACGAATGCTTTTCTCACTTTCGATGTGTCTCTGCTGGTGTAAAGAGGGGGCAAAGACGCGTGGAGCTCTGCTAAATTACAATAGAAATCTTATCATTTTCCTCAAAGTGGGTTGGGGAGATGGGCCCTGGCCTATTTCTGTTGTGTGTGTATGTCTCCGTGTATATATATGTGTGTGTGCGTGTGTGTGTACGTCCCTCTCATGTTCAGCTAATTAGGACAAGGAAAAGCTCATTACTCAAACCCATCCTCCTCAGTCTGTGTAATACATGCAGTTTGCCGTGTCCTGACAGTGAGCTATGTGCAGAGGGGCAGACTCGAATTACACATAAAATACAGTCACACACTCTCATTCAAAAGTAGTAAGCAGGCAAAACTCTCAGGCCCGCCGCGTGCATTTGCAATCAATAAAGGCATCACACAGCGTGTGATTGCTTCTTACAAGCCAGTCATCTGTAGAGTTGCATGTAGAGAAATGGCTGGTGGCAAAATGTAGCCACTTCCTGGTTATCACACAAGGCAATTTAGACCACTTGTTTTCATATGCTGCAGGAAACGGTGGAGATCAGAAATCTGATCTGGCTCTCCAAGCCTCTCGTCCTGAGGGACTCAGGGAAAGTAGGGGGAGGGTCAATCTCCCCCCCCTCTTCTCTCGACTCGCTTTGGTGTCTTTCTCCACCTCCTCGCCGCACACATACAGCGGATGCACACATGTAGTCAGACACAGGTACACACACAAACACGCAGACACTCCGACGAGCAGACAGAGAGGAAAAAGGTAGACGTAGTGATACTTTTTTTTGTGTGGGGGGGACGGTGGGCGGGGGGGAGGTGTGGAGGGAGGCTGGCGGCACGCAACACACTGTTACATTGTGCTGCAGTCAAATGATTCAGAAAGGGCTCGTCACATCAGTATGCAACCCCCTTCTACCCAGCATGCACTACTCCCCAGGTCCAGTGGGACCACTCTGTGACCCACTTCTGAGGGAGAGAAAGAGCGAGGGAGAGGGAGAGAGGCGGGATAGAGGGAGGAGACGAGCACTGAGGAAAAATAGAGAACATAAGATGTCTGGTTGTGTGATGTCTGACAGAAATGGAGCTAACCTGAGCCCTGGAGGCTAATTCAAGTTTGTATCCAGCCCCATTCAAGTTCACTGCCTTTTTCCTCTTCTCCTCCTCCAAAACTTTGGTTAAAATCACCCCATGCTGATCCCACCTACTGTAGAGCGAGAGCCCCGGTCTTACCCCGACAAGCCGAACGTAAATCCGACTCCCGCTTCTGATTGAACTCCGCAAAAGTCTCACGCCCTTTTACTCCTATTCCTCTTTCCTGTGTGCTCATCCGACTTCCTCTCCCTCTCCGAGCTCTGCCTTATCTTGCCCTCTCTGTTGTTCACATCTTGGTGACTAACTCCCCCATTGTCTCTGCCTCCCCTCACCCTCTCGTCCCCCTGCAGTCGATGCTGCGATAAGAAGAGTTGCGGCAACAGGAACGAGACCCCATCAGACCCTGTCATCATCGACAGGTAAGCAAAACCCGCCCTCTTAACCCCGGGCCGACGTGGCGCGGCGCCGTCGGTGCCAACGCCAGGCGGATGAAAGCAGTCTTTGACATCGTTTGTCTGGGAACACGTGACCTGCAGGCCTAATAAAGCAGGCCACAGGTTGGTTTCCAGCGGCCATAATTGAACGTGCAGGCAAAAGCGCGTGGAAGTGCAGTAAATAATCTTCCTGTGGCATGTGTGTGAAGTGGAGGAGCAATCACAGGGCGGTTGAGGAGCCCTGCTTCAAGTGTGGTCAAACAGTGTTTGTGTGGTTGTGCTGATGACTTAGCTGATGAGCAGTTTGGGTTACAGCTACTGTCTGGTGTGTGTTTCTGTATATAAATCTAAGTTCTTAGCCGCCCTTTGACTCGCACATTTCTTTGAGTGTGGCCCTTTCTCCTGCTGTCATAAACTACCTCTGACCGATGGAGCGCCTTGCGTGATTTACGGTCAATCACAAATATAAAAGCCTCCTAGATTTACTGCAGTGAGTGTGTGCGTGTGTGTGTGTGTGTGTGGCGACACACTGGAGGGACCGTATTTGTATATACTTGAGCAGTTCGTCGAGCAGCGTGCAGATTTAAGGCTGCTCTGATCAGGACTCAAGTTCTTCCACTCTAAACGTTCCACAAAAGCATCACGGTTTGACTTTTGTTGACTACAATTTGTCATCCATAAAGGCTGCACCGTCAGGTTATGCGAAGTACATCATGGGCTGCTTTGAATTTGTCACATTTGAGTGTATTTATGTGACTGTTAATGAGGCAGTGACCTGTGCTATCTGATGAACACAGCTGTCCTGTTCTCGCTGCTGCTCTGTCAAATGCTACCCTTTACCTGTGTATGTATGTGTGTGCATATCCGTGTGTGAGTTTGTGTGTGCGCCACCCTCGTTCCGCTCCAGCGAAGCGGAAGGCCTCACCTCAGCGCTCCCTGAGACAGCTGCACCCCGCCACGTGGCCTCAGACAACACGCCTGCCCATCACTCTGTGCCACATTTCTGATTTTTGTTTCCCCCGTGTGCATACTTGTTGAATCTCTCATCTGTGCGCTCCGACGCTCCGCCTTTCCCGGGCGCCAGCCTGGCTCGCCGCGGCCCGAACTTTCCCTTCGGTTTGCTGCAGTTTGAGCACGGCCACCTCGGCGAGGCAGGCTGGGGGAACAGCTTTCCCGGCGCCGAGCATGTGTTGTGGACGCTCGCTGGCGGTATTCCCCCGGCGCCCGATGGCTCAGGTGTGAGGGCAGCATTAACGAACAACAAATTAGAACAGGGGGAGGGAAAACAACGGCAATATCTCTGTTTTCCTCTCCAGCGAGCACTCTTTCTGGACAGGAAAATAGGTCAGGTGAGAGGAGAGCGGTCGGGGAGGGGGTGATTGCTAGTTTTTTTCTTTTAAAGGCGATGGGTGGGGTGGCTGAAGCTGAGAATGAGGAGAACGAGGAGCGGAGGGCTTGAACATTTGCTCGGTTAGTACCAATATATTCTCGGCAACTGTAATAATCAGGGATTCATAAACAAACAAACAACTGAGGCTGAAACTGACTCAATTACCATGAGTTCGCCTCCTTCAAATTCATAAAGAAATACCATCAGCAGCCCCTCTCCACCCTTGAAGTTATTTAGTTCGTTAAATAAGGGCTCGTTAGCCCTCTGCTGTTTCGCAGAGATGATTAGATTTTACAGCCCTAATTAGCTGGGCTAGCTCTAACTCTTCTGGAAGAGTAATGGGTCTGATTGCCTAATTAGCTCTCTCTCGTTAAGACGGGAGAAACAGGCCACTGCAGCAAAACCGCAGGAATGAGGAAAAATAAAGTCAGCTAATGAGAAACTTATTTGATTGTTAGGAGAACAAATCTGGTACAGTGTGGATAGGCGGCGCTCTGGGTACTGTACTTACTCACCGGGAGAATTGCTCTCGTCTCCTGTTGAAAACAAAATTTGTTTGGGCTTTAACATGTCCACAAGGAGCAATACGATTTGGATCCTAATTACGAGGCGTATTTGTTTAGGCTATGATAGCGCAAAAACGCTCGAACATTTCTTGGATTTTTACCGAAGCGGAAAGAATCGTTCACCACAGTCCTCCTTTATGGCTGTTTCAGTTTAGGCGCGTTCAGTTTTAGAAGTCGTGCTGTCGTCTCTGACGGTCTCCTCCAGCTGTTTCTCATCCGGATCAGTCAGCGCAGACGATGAAGACAACTCGTGCCATGTTGCATGAATTTAGCCTCCAAGGTGGTGAGTTCTTAGAAATTCACAGATGGACCTTGGCATGACATTTTGTGTCTGCGCTTGACACCGGGCGAAGGAGAAGCAGCTGAAAGGTGAGACGCTCCCGTCTCTTCCCAGGGGAAACATGTGTGGTCCACTTTAGCCTCTTACAGAGACAGGATAATACGGGGGGAGCCCTTAACCCTCCAACCTCCACTTCTCTACGGTGCTCCTGGTAAGCGTGGGGTTAATCATATGCAGCCACTGCTTATGATCAGTCTATCCTGCGCCTGAACGGGCCTCAAATCACAAACACATTTCCCTCCCATCCGCGCACACCTTCGCTAACGCTCTGTATCGCAACATTTCCTCTTCACAGAGCTATTTCGTTTCAAATAACTTGGCACATACCAGTAACTAGCGACAACCCTTACTCATGTTGTCCCTCCAGCGTCATGTGTCCTCTCCTGCCTCCTACCACCTGTGTCCCGTGGCCCTTTCCTGCTCGTCCAGTTCCCATAGGCCCGCTACAGGGTGTCCCCCTGGCAGGCAGAGCCTCTCTGGAGGGGAATAGAAACGCTCTGTGACCAGAGATAAGAATCCACTGGTTAGCTCGGCGTAGCCTTTATCCCCCCTTTCCACTCGCATTGCTCTGGGGGGGCAAAGGGGTGTCAAGTTTACATGCACAGACAATGTTATTTCAGGTTTATTGCTGTTTTTGAGTGGTGCTTGTGTGTGTTTGCGTTTGCCCACACTCCTGCAGCCCGCTGTTGATGTGGCCCATTTCCTCACATGCGTGCCTTTGCTTGTGTATCCGCATCGATGCTGGTCATTTCCCCAGAAGTGAGTGTGTGTGTTGATAGAGGCCATTTCCTGACGAGTGTGTGTGTGTCTTGAGTGAAGAATGTCGGGCAGGAAGTGCTCCTCCCGGGGAGGGTGATGTCATGGCCGACGGTTTCCTGTTCTCTGAGCTAGTGGAACGGGCCAGACTCACAGCTTCATGGTGGGTAGTTAGCGCTCGGTGACCAGGTTTTGGTTCACCTTTCGGTCGCTTCAGTTCCAGACGTGGTTTGGGTTCACACGCCGGATCACTTAACATCTGCTGGGAGCAAATGCAAGTTCAGGGCTGGCAGCGTACTGAACATTTGCTAAGCTCATGTTTTGCTTGTTTGGTCACTGTCCCTCTGTTGTGGGGAACCCCCTTATTGTTTTGGTTGTTGTGTTTGCATGCACTTCCTGGGGTGAAAGGTCAGTGTGTTGCCTTGGTTGGGCTAACGTGCACTAGTGAATAATGTATGTCATTGACTTTATGTCAGCCCTGCCAGCCCCCCAAGCAGAGCCCACCCATGTTTAATTCATCCGTCTCATTTGTGTGTGTGCGTGCACGCGCGCGCCTGCGCAAATGTGTGTGCGTGTGTCATTTAGAGGCCCAGTCTGCACCTGTCCAGCCATTAGCCCCCTTCTCATTTGCATATGATGCTAATGTGGTTTACTGGCAGCGCCTTCCGTCCCCTTAGCTTAGTTTCATTTTCATATCCATGAGTGTTAGTGAGAAGGCGAACGCACGCTTACTGTACAGCCATCCCACATTCTCCTGCCGGCGTGCGCTGACGACTTAACATCGAAAAAGATTTGCTTTTCTTTGCCACATCTCGTGTCTGTTTTATTTTAGGCCAGATTGTCTTTTCCATTCTATCCCACTTTTTTTCTTTCTCACGGTTGGTTTCTATTGTGTCTCTGACCACCTATCAGTAGCTTGACATTTCCCTCCGAGACAAAGAGAAGCTATAGAAAGTCATGTGACACTGGGGGTGACATCACTTTTTCTTGGTGGATTACAGTACAGTATCCACTGCGCTCCCCCCGTCTTTTTTTTTTTTATATAACTTGTATGGTCTCCCTTTAGCCTGATTTGATGTTTTTTCCTTCCGGGGTGGGGAGGTGCACACTGTACACACAGCCCTCCTCTTTAGAAGACTTTCTTTTTTCTTGTTGATGTTGATGTGCTGTTTCTTTCTTTTTTTTTTTTTTTTGTGCAGTCTTAAGGGGGAGCAGCTGCATTAGATGTTATGAGAGGCTTTGAACAGGACTTGCCCTGAGCTGGTTCTGGTGTTTGTGCAGGGCTCAGGGGCAGAGAAGCAGAGTTGCTGGCTCATCGATATGCAGGCAGAACTCCCTTCCCTCAGGTGCTAGGTGCCTCGCAAATCTGCCTCACACACACATACGAGGAGCGCACACACAGACACGAATCCACGCTCGCCCACAAATAAACTCACGGTGCCTATATACATACAGGGGACGGGGACGCGTGCATGTGTAAGAATCCACGGGCGTGCAAAAATGTAACGAACGCACGCACACACGCACAAATGCAGATTGACCTGCAGCTTTCTGCATCTGTTTGGTTGTTCTTTTTTCCTTCCCTGCGGGCCCCCCCCCTTCCATCTCCAATGTTGGAGGAAAGCGCGTCCCCAAGGGACGGACGGGTGCGCTGATTGACAGCAGAGAGCTTGGAGGTCGAGGAGCCTCAACGCCTTCAACTGCACCTTCAGCCCTCTCGCCCCCAACAACTGGCTTCGCTTTCATTTGCAAACACCCCGCCAAAAATGAACGCGTGACTCAGAAAATGTACACGGATTTGTTTTGTGTTCGTCACTGTGAAATATCGCATTTGTTTTGCGGTAAGGAAACAATTAGGAACATGCACATATTTTATTAATGTTAAGTTTGTGTGTGTTCATTGTTTAATTCTTTCCCTAATAAACTAAAACAGAGCTGGTATCACACTTTTATAGGTATATTAAGCTAATGCTCCCCAGCTGAATGCAGGTAACAACCAGTTTATTAGGGCATATAAAGGGTAATTTACAAATGTCATAACAGTGAAAAAGTTTTGGGTTTCATGACATGAGTTTTTTTTTTTTTTTTTTTTTTTTTTATGTTTTTTCTTTTTCTTTTGGCTTGAGCCTCTGTAAATAGCACTGTTGTAGCTCTATTTTCACTGCAAACTGCTTTGTCATTACTGCTTGACATTCCCTGCCTGACCTGGCCACTCTCCTTGGTTGTTCCCTCTGTCTTTGTGTCAGTGTTTGTTCTGTCCCAGAATGAAGGGGTTTTGCTGGCCAGGGCTGACCCAAATGAGTAGCGTCCTACTTCTCCGAGAGCTATTTAAGACATTTTTGGTGTCGGAAATTGCAGGTTGGAGAGATAGAGATAGAACGGCAGTGAAATAGAATGAAGATATATTTACCATACGGAAAAGGTCCCATGCGCGAACGTGTGTGTGGTACGGCGAGTGAGGGAAGAGTAACGTTTTCCAGGATTTAGTCCGTGACTCGCCCTAGAAGATGCGCTCAATTTGCTTTTCAAATGAGGCGTGAAGAGCACGAGTGTGCGCCTCTTGGTGTGATGCTATACGTTTGGACGTGCATGGCTCTGTGTGTGTGTGTCTGTGTGTGTGCGCGCTCGCCGCGAGCGGGGCTTTGTTTTCTCAGTGCTCTGATGTGTGTGGACAGTCGAGCACACGTCCCACTAAGTGCTCTCTCACACAGCCAATGTGTTACACGGCCGCCTGTGCCACTGCTCTTAATTGAATAGACATACCAGCTCCTCTCTGTGAAGGATACTCGGGCCTCCTCTCCGAGCTGTGGGCCGAGCCCGGCGAGTCGTGGAGCGGCACAGCTCCGAGCTGCCCCCGATCTCGGCTCTCGCCGATGATTCATCGCTTCCTGATGGTTTCTGCTAAGTGAGAACGCAGACAGTGTGCTCCATGCCAGTTTCATACCCCCCTAACGGGTGTCTCACTTCCCATCAGCTAGTTTCCACCCCACACCCTCCCTCTTGCTCTTTTTACACGCCACCGTAGCCCAGGATGTAAGTCCAGGTGTCCAGGATGAGTGCTTGTGACCCGCTGTGCCCGCGCAAGATGTATAGTCTGTTGATTGTTTTCCATCAATCTGTCCAGGAAGAATGGATCGCTGGCCAGGCGCTCTCAGTTTCACATGTCACAATAGAAGGAAAACCCGCACGGCATGGGGGGAGACAGGGTGGGAGAGATGTGTTGTGTGATAATGGCGGTGGGATTCTGCAACAAAGTTGTGGCATTTAAGTCATAATCTGTTTTATGTCTTTTCATGAAACAGAAAAAGGGGGAAAAAAACAAACATATTGGCTGTTTTGTTGTCATCCTCTCCGAGTTCGGCCTGCTCAAATCTGCTGTTCCGCGTGAGTTTTGTGAAACTGAGCTCGACTGATTTGAGCTGTAAAGCTAAAGAGACTAAAGGAAACGCTTCAAGGGTAGCGTCTCCGCCGCAATTAAACGTAAAGCCGGGACGTCAGCGCGCAGACAATTACGGTCAACGGCGCGGTTCGATCAAAGGGACGACAGATTTTTTTTTTTACGTCCCTGATATATTCCTTTTACTTTGCATTAATCACATGTCACCGTTCCACTTCAAAATGCGGAGCTGAATTTAAAGGCCTTTGTTTGTGTTTATGTAACTCGCGAGGGGAGACAAAGTAAGGCGTAGGCAATCGGCTGAGACACTTTGTTGTTTTACACCGCCTCACCCTCCTTCATGTGTGCACCGCTGGCGTTTGTTTGTTTGTTTGTTTGTTTACCGAGCGGCTTGACCTCACTCAGAGGAATGTTCGCTCCTTTTACTTCTGTGTCTCCTTCCGTGTTCGCCTCCCTCTGATTTTCATCCATCCACGCGTCTCTCCTTCTTCCTCTCCTCTCTTTCTCCGCGTTTGCCTTGCCTGCCCCTCCGTGTCTGTGTGCCTTTTGTCTTTTGTCCTCCCACTCAAAACTCCGGATTTAACTCTGAAGACTTTTTGGTTAATCACACTTGGAGTCTTCCCCACGTTTGAACGCTCTTCCTCGGCGGCGTGCTCTTCCTCGATCTCTGCGCGCGGCTCGGGAGAGGAGCCGCGCTAATTATCCCGGTTATTGGCTCCTCCAGCGCAGGAGCTGTGATTTACATGAGGTGACATTCAGTTCAAACGCGCAGACCTTCGCAACCTTTTTTCGGGGGGGGGAAACAATTAACGGCACCGCTTTCTCCTCTGCCTCTCTCCTCTACCTTCTTTTTTCTCTGCACACCAGCTCCCTCCCTCTTCCTCTGGCTATTGTCTTCGCGCAAACAGAGACGATTTACTGCCAAAAGAATGAGGGGTGTGAGAGGCAAAACAGTTGGTGTATTTTCTGTGGCAAGTGATTGCTTGCTTGTTAATTTACACTTCTCCTTTAGGGTATTCAGGGAAGAAGCTTCTGAGTGGATAACTTCAGCTTTGTAGGACTGCAGCCCTTAAATTAAATTGCACCCCATTTGTACAACAAAGACCTCGCTTTGTATCTTCTGTATTTCCCCGCCTGACCCCCCTGGAAAATTCAACACATACGCTCTCTTAACACACACCTATGGGCAGACATGTAGCCGAGACAGAGCGCGTTCAGAACACAATCACAAACTTCCAAGCGTTAATGAAGCGAGTCTCTCTTCTGTCATGACGCCCATGTTAGCATGACAAGATGTTTACACACACAATCACGGCGGCGCCTCTGATGTGGGCCGAGATGAAAGCGAGATAAGAGGCGAGGGAAAAGAGGAGGCAGAGACGTGATGGTGAGAGCGTCGGGTACGGGCTGCTTTTCTCTGTTTGACAGGAGGACAGTTGTAACAGTACCCCACTGAGAGCCGGGAGCGAGACACACACACACACGCAGACAGACAGATAGACAACAGAAAGGGAACCTGGAGCTAAAAAAAAAAAAAGTAATATTCTGAAAAGGAGAGACTTCCTTTTTTCTTCTATAGAGGACTTCTCTGAACTCAGACACGTTCTCGAATCAGGAGGAAAACAATTAGATCCACCCGCTTCCCCTTGTCCCGCAGTGTAGATTACAAATGAGCAAACCTGGCATTTATCACATTACTACAAACATTTATTAAAGCCGGTTCCCCTCTAAAGCTGCAGAGATAACAGTGGGTAATTGCAGAGACTGGCTCTATTAGTTAAGTATGCCTAATGTCACTGCCTCAGAGCATTAATGGACGCCGTAGTATTATGTTCCTGCGCTCATTACCACCCCACTCCCCTTCAAACAGATACACACACACACACACACGCTTGCACACCCTCTCCCCCCTTCCACTGACCCTGCAGCAGGAGTCTCTGCCACTCTAATGAGAAATGGAAAACACTGCTCCGCGAGCTCCAAGACACACACACACACACGCGAACGCACACACACACGCGCTCTCAACGGGAGACATTAGAAAGGGGACAGAGGGGTACAACACCATAATCACACACGCCCAGGGAAACAATTGTACCGTTATCAGAGTGATCACATTATAAAAGTTTAATAAACACCAAACGGCCTAATGGTGAATTAGCCCGCATCTGCCCCGTGTTGTGCCAGGCTATAATTAGTGATTTAACAGAGACAAACAAATGTTTTTTAGCCAGAGCCTCTCGCAGCTTTTCACAGTCAACAGATTTGCGGTCGGACATAAATTATCTCGTTTGGCCAGAATTAAGGGGAAAATGAAAGGAGGTTTTTATTGTGTGATCTTGACTCCAAGACACCAAAAAGTCACACACAGACACACACACAGAGAAAAAGAGGGAGAGTGACGATCGCACAAACACGGAACCGCAGAGAGTAGAGTTTGGCTCAAGCCCCAGTCTGGTTTCCTAAGTGGCACTTGAGATGTGTATGGAGAGAGGCGGATGGGTGCTTGAGATTGTTGAGGAGGAGGAGGAGGAGGGAGAGCGAATGAATGGGGCGTTAGGTGGGGTGGCTGAAAAGAAGAGCGGAAAAGGTGACGTGGAATGAGGCCGCGCGGAAGCAGTTGTGTGCCAGTTTTGGTGCAGCCCGCGTGAAATCGATGACAATTTCTAATTTCCAATCACAAAGGACCCATCACTTTTTAAAGGGGACTCCGTCCCCGCTCATCAATATTACATCAAGACCCAGACTCTCAGCGCGAGGGAGCAGGAGTGTGAGAAAACGGCTGAGGGGAGGGAATGTGGCTTCGGTCCAGAGTGTGTGCATGCATGTGTGTGTGTGTGTGTGTGTCTAAGGGAGGGAGGGGGTTCTTGGTGTAGGAAGGGGAGGGGAGGAAGAGGGCATCTGCTGAGGTTGTAGAAAACATTGCTTCCAGCATACACAAATGTGCAAACGCATACCCCACCTTGCATGTGTGTATGTGTGTGTATGTGTGTGTCTGCATCTGTCTGACTGCTTGTGTGTGTGTGTGTGTGTGTGTGTGTGTGTGTGCGTGTGCGTGCGTGCGTGCGTGCGTGTGCGTGTGCGTGCGCGCTTGCCAGCTGAGTGACAGCTTTGTATTGATCTGTGGGAGGCCCCGGTGTCATTAGACCCAGTATGGACCAGCAGGCACACGTGGAGGTCAGGGCATGGAGTTTGTGCATGTGTGTGTGTGTGTGTGTGTGTCATTCAGTGTGTGTGTGTGCATGTAGGACTGGGGGACCAAGTGTTCAGTAGTGACAGGCTCAAGCCTCTGAAGGAAAATCAATCGTGTCATAAGAGGAAGGTTTCCTCCAGCCTCCTTCTCCCCCTTTCCTCTCTCCTCCTCTTCTTCTCATCCTTTCTCCTCTTTCCCCCTTTTTTTCCTGTCCATTCCCCTCATCTGGGAGGTCACCCAAAGACCCTCCATTTACACGTTTACCACCCCTTTTTTCTGTTTCTTTTTTTTTTGCCTTCTTCTCTCTGAGCTCCTCAGCCTTATACTCGACACTCCTGGGTCAGCTGTGGGGGTTGCATGTGTGATGCAGCGATCAATTCGGAGGGTTACCCTGGCAAAAAAAAAAAACTGAGCCATTAGTGACAGACCTGATCCTGGATCAGCCCTCATTAACTAAAAGGGCATCGGGGGTGTTTGTCCAGATAAAAGAAATGACCCCAAACCAGGGCCAATTAACTGAGAGGGCAGAGGAATCGACGGCGTGCATTATTTTTGTTGAGCGGAAGTTTGATTCGAAGAAGAAGAAAAAGTAGAAACTGATGCGACTTTGTTTTATTGTGAATGTAAGCTGTCCTTCAGTTATTTATCACGAAGGATGAGCACACACTGCCTCTCCTTCGCACACAGACACACACACACACACACACAGGGCAAGCATCCACCTGTTCTCCTCTCCCCTTTCTTGCCTGAGGGGACTAGTATGGTAGATAACAGTCTGAGTGGGCCTGCTGCAAAACACTAATCAGACCTAACACTGCCTAATTAGCACAGAGTCCACTGATTGGCTTACAGCAATAATTAACACAGGTGAGAATAATTAGCTCCCCATAGACCTGTTTGTGCCTGCATGTGTGTGTGTGTGTGTGTGTGTGTGAGCGTGTGTGTGTGTGTGTGTGTGTGTGTGTGTGTGTGTGTGAAGGATGTTATTATGCAGTCTTGGTCCCCAGTGAGACTGAGGAGGCAGAGAGAAGAATCAAACTCATTACTGAAACCAGGCCAACCTGTGTTAGGTGCTCTGCTTTCCCACACCCAGAGAATTAGCCACAGAGAGAGATCCACCTCCCATTTCTCCCTCTCTCTCTCTCTTCACTTGTGCGTGCACGCTTACTTTCTCTCCTTTTATTTTTCTTTACTCTCTACATCTCTCCGTCCCTTTCCCCACCCCCCCGCTGATGACTGAAGGTGCGTTTGAGGAATCTCACCGCTAGGTGAACCTGCTAACATGAGACGAAACGCAGACGCGGGGCATCTCTCTATCATATTCTGCCTCTCCGGTGGTCCGCTTCCCCCTTTCATCTGCCCCATCTCTCTTTAGAACAGTAAGAAGAAAACGGGAGGGGAAAAAAAAATGTTGGCGACCGCTGTCTTCCTTTCCGTGTGAAGAGCTCCATCATAGCCCCTCCATAAAAATTGTATAGCATGCACCACATAGGCTACTGCTCACTGCCTAGTTGTGTGTTGCCTGGAAGCCGCTGAAATGTGCCGAGACGGAGCGAGAACGAGATAATGAGAGGGAGAGACAAAGGAAAGAAAAGGAGGGACGTTGTTTTTGCTGAGTGACTGGCCGTCGTTCGTCAGCCCGTAAGCAGCATGGTGTCCTCCGTCTCACTCTCCCTGGTTATTTTTACCAAAGTGCTGCGTCTTTGATCAAGCCAACATCACAGAGGAGAAGACGGGCACGCAGACACTGAGAAGAGGAGGGAGGGGGGGGGTTAATATTGGAACACAATTGACGGCTTGTCACTTTTAGCTCCGAGGCACCGACATCGCAGAGTAGTTAGTTCGGTGCCAGAGAGGGAGACAGAGGGGGGTAACACACACACACACACATACACCAACACACCTCTAGAGCTTTTTTCAGTGCTAAATAAATAACAAGCAAGGATGTAAATTGGTGTTTTCCTGGAGTGTGCGGCTGCTCCTGGGATGTATTTTTCATGTCAAGGCGTTTTAGAGTGGTTTAGGAGTGCAGGATGTACGGGTAATGAATTTAACCCCCGAAAACTGCGCGTAAACACACAAACGCGCAGCCATGCTCTCGTACGTACACGCATACGCGGGGAGGGATTCGACGGTTTACCTGACCACAGGTGCGCCGCAGCACTAATATGAGCCTCTTTCAAGCTGAATCCCACCCCCACCCCACAACCCTCCCCTCCACCCACCTCCCTCTCCGCACAATTGTTCTCCTCCCACCAAGATCCAGGGAGGTGCCAGGGGCGACATCAGCCTATAACCATAAACTAGTAGACACACAGTAGGAGAGGAAAGCTCATTGTTGGCTGACTGATCTCCAGTCTCTCGCTGACAAGTCTCCCATGTTCGCTAGATTTGTTTTTTGTTCTGTTCGCTCGTGGTAAACACTTGCCTCTCATAACAGGCAGCTACTACAGTACCTCTGTCACACTAAGGCTGTCAACACAACGCTTACCCGCACTGTACTCCACGTCACACTGAGCTGAATGTTGCACACACACACACACACAGGCACACACACAGGCACAAATACAAGATATATGTAGGCTACGTACGAGGGAAATGGATGTACTCAGACTCGGCTTAAATGCATATAAGAGCTGTTAAAACTCTGTTTATGGGAGGCATTTGCATAGTATTCAGAGCACTTTCTGTTTCCTGTCTCCTTTTACACACACACACACACTTACACTCATAAGCTGCACTTTTCCACCACAAATACCCTCAACATGCCGTCCTGACTTAAATAAAAAAAATAAAAAATTAAAAAAATGAAAGAAGGGTGATTGAGGCAAAACAAGGAAGGCTGTTTTTTTTCCATATTTCCTGTTTCAATAATTAATATGCATGAGTTTTATGGCCGCTTAAGATGCGATCAATTATTCATTAACAGCATGTTAATTGCATCCACAGTCGTGAATATTTAACCAAACACTAAATCAATGGGGTCGAATGAGAAGCAATATGGACATTTTATAAGCTTTGCCAAAAATTGGGCTAGGCTTTAATGAAAGCAGCAGATTGAAAAGGGACAAATGCGAAGAAGGAACGAACTTCACAAAAGGGGGATGGGGTGGTGGTGGTGGTGGGTGGAGGGGGGTTGTGTTTAGAAAGCAGACGGTATGAATAAATGCAAGGTTGTTGACTGGTAATAGTGTAGTCAGTGACTCTTAGCCTTTTTCTTCCGCTTTGTCCCTTCTTTTTTCCCCCAATCTCCACCTTTTTTTTTTTTTTTTTTTAAATGGAGAGGATGTAATCTCTTCATCTCTGCCCACTGTAGCCAGCCTTTTTTCGCTCTCAAAGACTCCAGACTCCTTTGTCCTGGATCTTTGTGTGCTTTTTTGTGCTTTTTGTGTGTGTGTGTGTGTGTGTCTGCGCGGCTCCTGTTTGCGTGTGTTTGTGTGTGCGCGTGTCACAGCGGTGTCTGGACAGTGACATTTCTCTGCTTGGATAACCATCGCGCCCTCTGTCCCTCTGTCCCTCCAGCCATGACGCAGGGTAATGTCACCTGTCAGTCTCAAACTGGCCTATCACACCCACCTGCTGGCCCCTCGTCCCCCACCAGACCCTAACTGCCCTCCCACTCCCTCACCTGACCCAGAACAGCCCCACCCCGTCCCCCACCCTCTTATCTTGACTCCAACTGCTCCCCCTTACTGACTCACCTGGGAGACAAAAGCCCTCGCCGTCTTTCCCTTCCTACTCCTTTTGTCTTCTCCTCCGCCACCTCATATGACTCCATATCCTCCTGCTCTTTCGCTGCCTTATATCCAAATGGCAACCCCACCCCTTCTTCCCTCTTGCATTTGCCCCCAGGACTCCAGAATATTGCATGGGAAGACGGCGCATACGGCGAATGGCGAACTCGGGGGTGGGAAGTTGACTTTTTGCCTGGACCTCGGTACTTGCGGCGCCTGTTTTCAATTACTCTCCAGGCACTGGGAGGGTGGAGGTTTATGCATTATATGGGAATGTAATTGACTATAACTGCCCTCTTAACATTAACCAGGTGTACTGGCTGAGTGTGTGAGATTAGGCCCCGGGTCTTGGCCCGTTTACGGTGTGTGTGCGCGGGCTGTCTATGCGGTTGTGTTGTTGCTGATGTATTTATACCCTTGCTCCTGTGAGGTGCTGCCCATTAGCGCCGCATTTAAATACGCCATTTTCCCGTGCGTGGCTGCGTTTGCGCGCGCGTGTGTGCGAGCGCGCCGCTGCCTGTCCGTTCGTGTGGGTTGCATCACGCATCTGCCTGTGTGCATGTAAGAATGAGAGGGAAAGTAAAGAAAGAGGCAGGATACAGATGCAGCCCGCTTCAAGGGGGGCCTGACTTTACAAGGACAAAGTCAAAATGGGCCCATTCACAAGGCTGACACGCTGTGATTTGTATGTATAGTAGTGTGCAGCCTGCAGGGCACTAGCCCAGGGGCTATCACAAACACCCAGACCAGCACACCAGCAGGGGGAGGCGAATGGAGGCGAATTGGAAAGTGTGTGTTTAGAAGGAGAAGGATGTGTGTGCATGTGTGGCGGTAAAAAAGAAGCATCAACAGGCTGTCAATCAAGCCCCAGCCACAGCTTGTCACTCCTCGATAGAACTCGTCCGGGGGAGAATGGGAGTCCCTGGGACCCTGAGAGGAGAAAAGAGGAGGAGGAGGAGGTGCTGCAGGGGAGACGGAGGCAGCGGGGAGGAGGGTGACTGTCTGTCTGTCTCGGCGGCTCAAGCTTGATTTGATATTTGATACCGAGCATGTGGCATTTGAATGCAAATCTATTTTGATTGTCTCACCGTCTGATAGGGTTAAGAGGACTCTATAGGGGATATGCATGTGTATCAGAGGGCTGCTTTGAGGCACGCACACATACACAATAAGAGAATTATTCAGAGGGATTATATTACTCACCAATTCACTTGCATCAGGCCCTTTTTCCCCCCTCAAAGCAATATAAAGCTATTTAATCAGAGGAAATATATAAGCTAATGGGTCAGAGGTTATGGAAATGTGTTGGACTGGCGCATGTGTCCATTTGAAAATGTGAGCCTGTGCAGGATAATTATTTTGTGGAGGACTGTGCTTAAAAGCAAGCATGCCAAGTAGGTAGACAGACGGACAGAGGGACGGATGGATAAAGTCGGTATTACTGCAGTATGGAAATCCGAGGCTCAGTTCCCTCCCAATTAGAGCAGTGACTTCTGAAATGCCATAATACCCATTAATTAGCAGGCTGCTATTTTCTCAGTGATTTGGCTAATTAGTCTGCGAGGCACTACACTATCTGGACCATTATTATTGGGCTGAAGCCATGCAAACACACTCGCGCACGGCACTCACGCGCACCAAACACGGAGCCCGCGTATGCACACCTTACAACTGGAAGAGGAGGTACACGTGCTGCGCACACCACGACAATTTCCCACAGTTGAGTGACCCTAATTTAAGTGACACCATTATATGCTTCAATAGCAGCGTAGCACAGCATTAGCGAGTTAAAGCCGAAGATGGGGGTGTTGATAAAGAGTTCGAATTCGCCGGCCTCTTCCTCTTCCAGCTGTATTCTACCCGTAGCATGGGCTGAAAAAACACAACAAATAGCAACATATTCCAGTTAGAAACAACCAGGGAGGCATCCCAGCCTCTTGTAATGACTTGGCATGTGTGTGTATGTGTGTGTGTGTGCGTGCGTGTGCATCTTTCTCTGCCTGCCCCGACAGTCCATCAGTGTCTCCCACCGGACAGACAGGCCACTGACACAGCACCACGAGGCCAGGAAACCTCTTCAATCACTCCCTCACTTTTCCCTCTGTCAGGCAGCAGAAAGGCGTGATTGATCTGTTGTTTCTCCTCGACGTTAAAGTAAAGAAGTTGGGTCGAGTTATAAAAAAAAAGAAAGAAAAAAAGAAAAAAATACAAATAAATTGGTTTGTGACAACCGCTTTCATAGGTTTAGTAATCTTCTCCGTCCATAAAGCGTCTTGTAGCCCGCGCGTGTGTTTCGCACGCATGTGCGGGAGAGAGCGTGCTCACGCTCCTCCTCGCAGCCCGATGAACTTCGCAAGTGTCCCATCACCACTTTAATCAAATTACTTATGAACCAAAATTGACAGTTTTCATTAATTATAAAGGATTATTCTAATTGCGATTCAAATTTATTCATTTAGAACAGACGGCATTCAGTAATGTTTCAGGAAATTTGCATATTAAATGGAGAGGGTAGGCTATTAGCTATGCTAATGTATGCATGATTCCTTATTTTGTGATTGGTGGGCCATATGTAGCAGGCTGGGGGTGTGCAGGTGAGGAATCTAGAAGGCGCTGTAATATGTTTGATAAACACAGAGGGACGCAAGGCCAAAACACACATTTAGAAGTGCACATCCACACACACACACACGCGGGCGCGCACTGTGGGAAGCCATAAGTCTCTGTTCAATATCAATCTCTCTCTGTCTTTCCTCTGTCTCACACACACACACACACACTCACTCTCTGTCTCACAATTTCTCAGTCTCTCCCACTCTCTGCTTCCATATTCCTCCCTGAAGACCCATTGGTGGGAACAACTTTTCACCCAAGAACAAACGTGGCACACTAATTAAGTTTCTGATTTCTGATCTTGCTGCATTTAGAAACATAACCTTGAGCCTGTGTACAGTCACAGTCACAGTTATGATTTAATACGGTGCTTAAATGGAACAAAAAGAAAGAACTTTTGCAAGCGGCACATTCATCCCCACAATGTATGGGGCCGGTCCCGGGCTGACACAATGCTCTTTATCAAGCTATATATAGTCAATGCATTATGCATTAACTTTAACATGTGCTTAAATCAACACTATTCAATATGAATACATCAGTCTTCAACTAAGGCAGAGAGGAGAACAGTTAGGGTAAATGGCTTTGTGGGGACACACACACATACACAACCACACACACACACACACACACACGCGCGCGCGGTCACACACACCCTTCGGCTGTGCGGCGGTGTCTACCCAGGCTGATGACAGGGCCATTATTCACTGGTCAGTCCCACGAGGGCAGGGTTTGGGCTGGACAGGGTAGCAGAGCGTCCCAGCATGGCAGGACAGCGCTAAGGTGAGAGGGACCAGGACCCTTCATTACTCCCACGGTCTGGGGGCCTGGAGCCTCTCTCCCTCGCTCTCTTTGTCTCTGTCTCCATCAGATTAATGGGCCAGGCCCGACAGAGGAAGTGTTTCAATCAGCGCCGCCTGCCAAGATTGTCCATCACCCAGACAGCCTCTTATTCATCATGGCTTTGATACACAGACGGGCATACGCACACACATGCACACATGTTTATTTAGTCGCATTTTCCCCCCCACCCCCTGGCGTTCTGGTGCAAAGCCAGCCCACAGGTAGCGATATTATCAGGCTACAAGTTGTTGAACCCAGCTCTCCTTCCTCCGTCAGCGCTCGCGAGCGGCTCCTCTTTCGATGCTCCCTTGCACGATGTCTCGGTTGAATTTTGAATGATCCTTTTTCGGATGAAATGGATGAAACACAATTGGTTAAGTGTCTCTGGGACTTCTGTCCCCAAGCTGGGACCGGAGCTGCGGCTCCAGGGGGAAGCGAGGAGCGATCTCTCCCAAGTGGGGCCTCTCCCCGAGCGGCGAAGCCTTCGCCGCGGATTCCCCCTGACCCACCGTCTCCCTCCTCCAGGGTCCATTTGTTCTGAGAAATATTTAACGACGGGGGGCAAATTCAGATGACATGACATGCACACACATCAAGCAGACGAGGAGGAGGACGGGACGGTGCGCGGAGTGAGCTGGAAATGAATTTTTCAGCGCAGTGAGATGTTCCATTTGAATAAATCATGACACTTAAGATAGACATGAGGGCAATATAGAGGTGCCCACCACTACTTTGAGGAGGAGCACTCCAAAGGAATGGAGTGGAGCGTGTATGTGTGTGAGAGGGTCTCTCTTTGTCCTTTTACCTCAACATGTCTGACGTGTTTCTACACATTATTTTTTTTTGCACCTTCTTTTTAGTCAAGTTTAAAGATGCAGCATCTCTTCTTCTTGCGTTAGGGCGTGTTGAACTAGATGTTTCTCTTCCAGTTTGTCGAAACTGGGCCACTGCAGCCTGGTGTCCGAGGCTGAGGGCCAGGCCCAGAGACAGACCTGGTTCTGGATTATTAATGTCCCCCCCTGTGGAGCCAGGCCCCCTCCCCCACCCAGTGCCCCCCTACACCCCTGGGGTCAGCCTACATGGCTCCTGGTGCAAGGCCCCCCTCATAAATCTCCCTAAATTAGTGTGTGTATGTGTGCATGCGCGCGAGTGTGCCTCCATTCTTAAGCGTATACCGCAGGAAGGGAGACAGGTCACCACGAAAACAAGCCAGTCAGGCTCTTGGTTGAAGTGTCAGTGATGCATGGCGGAGAGAGCGAAAGAAAGAGTTGCAGGGAGAAGAAAGAAAACGAGAAACGAAACGCGAGGGGAGGGAAAGAAAATACACAAAACAGGAGTTGTTTGATTCTGTGAGAGCGCCGGACTTCACTTTTAGTTTAGTCTCCTATTTGTTCCGCCTTCCTTTTTGGTGCTGTAACATTATATTTGCTTACAAATATTTACACTTAATTTGAGCGCGCCTCTGACTGCATTAGGATCGATTTCCCTTGAACAAACCTTAATGCTTATTTGCTGAAGTGCGGGATCCTCAATCCCTCTACCTGCCTAGATTAGTTCAACATGTCCCACGGTGGTAACAGGCGTGGGGAAGTGCTGTTGTGTCACTTAGTTAACCCCCGAGACAAATGGCTCCCCTCCGGAGCGCAGTGAATTACACACCTCATGAAGCATATTAGGAGCCAGACACAGTGCTTTTCTTCTGGAGATGATCTGTACGGGCTGAGTTATGGCATCACCCACAGCCATTTTTACAGCGCTTCGGCATCAGAACAAAACAGGGAGGGCAGAGAGAGGAGGGGCAAAGAAATGAGGCGCAAACGGCAGAATGTGTAACAAAAGGCCGAGGAGACGAATAAGCTCCTGAAAGATAAAGTTCTAAAGTTATCCGAGTTAGATTTGACAAGGAAACCAACTCTTTACCTCATTTGTGGCTAATGTAGGAAAATTATTAGAAAATATAAGAGAATTGTCCCTCGGAGGCTTCCTTGCTGTTAGCTAATCGCTTTGACAATCTTTATCACCACAATAATAATATTTAGATGCTACAGGGATTACTTAAAAGTTGTGTTATAATTGCTTTCCTTGTTTTGTTTTTTATGGGCAGAGGGTGATTTTGTGTTTAATTGCTCCAAAGTGACAAATAATGCCCGTTACGGTATGATGAAAGTGTGAGATCATTAAATTACTACGGCGACCGGCTGCATGTGTTTATTCGCTCCCTTTCCCTGTTACAAATTTACGCCACGAGGCTTCAAGAGGCCAAGCAGTTATTTACACAAATTCACTTCCACAGCCATTTCTGGATTTGGGGGTAATTACGTGAGAGCAAAATGGTTTTATTTCATTTAATCCAGCCGGTGCAGCAATTTGCACGAGTAATATTTGGAGCCATGGAGACGTAGCACAGCGAAACAGCTCGAAACCAGCGAGAGTTTCAAATACAAACAAGGTAGGGGAGGCAATAACCAGAGCATGAGCGTGTGCAGGCTATGACTGTGCCTATAGTATAACGGCCCAGAACACAGCGAATATAGTGAGGCAAGGAAATGGCCTTAAAATCACAAACAAAAAGATCGCAGAAAGTTCATTTTGTCATATAGTATGTATTAATTTAACTGTCTATAACTATTTTTTTTTACATTTTAAACCAGTACTAATTTGTCTAAAAGCTGTGAAATCCTAAAGTCTCCAAACTTTTTAGAGTTCCCTTAACCTGACCAGCCATGGCCATGATCAAATGGATGCTGAGTGCTGATAAAGATGAGGACGGATAATTTTTTTTAAATTTGTCTAAATTTCCTGCCATTTAATTCACCAGCTGGACCGATCTGATCGTCGTGCCTTCGAGTAAAGCAGCGATTCCCATCCCTCTCGTACCCCGGGCTGTACTTCTGCAGCGACATGTGGATCACGGACGGAACGAAGCATCGATCGCTAAACAATAAATGTCCTATTTTTATAAATCAAAATGGGAAGAAAACATGTTAATGGGGAGCTGAACTGGTGCAACGGAGAGAATTACAGGCTATCCTCAGCTATCTGTCCATATTTACTGGTCAGCTGTCAATCAGATTATCCATAAATCCTTATGGTAATCTCTTCGCTAAATTACATATCAACACACACACACACACACGCGCGCACTGCTCGGTGTGCCCCCCTCCTCCTTCCAAGCGCACACCCACACACTCTGTTGATCCATGTAAATGTGTGCAGTGGTGATTCCAGTCCCTCGGCTCCGGGGGGAGATGAGATGGAGCACAGAGGCTTCAACTTGCTGCAGTTTTGTAGTGTTTCCATGCGGGTGACTCCAGACACCTTAAGTCACATTAATAATGAATCAGATGATACACACATGCAAGAGATTGAGAGGATATGTTGACATATAGCGCGCCGAGTCAGGCGTGCTGACTTGCTGGTACTGTTTTGTTTTGTTATTTTTTTCCCCCCCTTCATTCTCTCGCTGTCACTTTTTCTTTTCCACCCCTCGACTCCTTTCCCCTCCACCAGATCCTCGTGTTTAACCTTCTGATTTGGTCACCCCCGACTCCGATGACCCCAACTTTCCTCCTTCGTGCTTATCCATCATCCGTCCATCAAGAGCACCTCAAAGGAGGTGGAGAAGGATGGCCGAGGGTGCGGGGGGTGGGTGGGTGGTGGGGGTGGGAGGGAGGGAGGGAGGGAGGGTGGGATCAATGAATTAAACAGGAGGTGCAGTGCGGAAGGTGGAGTATGTTGGACAAGTGGATGTAGTCCACAGCTGTCTGAGAGGCTGCTCCCTGACCTCGAGGAGATAGGAAAGTTGGGAGACCCTCAGCCCTCAGCCTGTGGGGTCTAACAGCCACTGTAAAAAAAAAAGAAAAAAAAACCCCTCCATCTCTCCACTTCATGAATTATTGAGATTTTGGCCTACAGCCTCTAAAATATACAGGAGGGTGGTCTGCCTCTCCTTTCAGATTTCACATACTGTCTACCCCATCCTGTCTATCTTTCTATCAGTTGCTCCTCTCACTTTCTGCCTCCCTTTTACCCCCCCCCCCTTCTTCTCATTCAGATTTGGCCTCTTATTGGCGAGATCGTAAATCAGAACACAAACAAAGTCGAAGGGAGGGGGAAAAAAAAGGGAGGGAAAGGCAACATCAGAGAAAGACAGACTGCTACTCAGATCATAAGAGGCTTTTTCTTCTTTCCTTGAAGAGGAGCATCTACCACTAACCAGCTGTCACGCATTTAAAAGTTTGCAGGGATAAATTCACGAGTCCTTGTGTTACATCAGACGCTTGTAATGCGCGCAGCAGTGGGCCCGGCCCTTGAAATAAGACACAACTCCGGTCCGTCCATTTATCTTCTTTGCCCGCTTGTTTTCCTCGATGAAGCAATTGTCCAAGGCACGCCGCTGCTTACTGTGTTTCTCTTGACATGTTTCCGCGCATGTGTGCGTGTGTGCGCACGAGGCGTTTGCTCGTGCACGATCATATCTGAGGCGGCTGGCTCCAAACGCGCTGCCCAGTGCAGAATCCTAGCCATAACAAATGAACAGAGGGGAGAAAATAAGACATATGAAAGAAAAGCTGAGCAAAGGAGTGATTCTCTTTCTGGCTGGTGGAGATCTGTATTGTAAGCAGTTTCAGCTGTCAGCACTTCTTTGAGCTACCTCAAAGGGAGGAGGAGGAGGAGGGTGGAAGGGGTGGGAAATGTTGTAGTTTTATTCTCCCCCTTTTGAGGGTTCCTGTTTATTTGTACACGGCGCTGTTTATTTTCACGGTTGATTTGATTTTTTTTTTTTTTTTTGCTTTCCAGAAAGACTGACTGCGCGGAGAGGGGAGAGTGAAGAGATGTGCGCCACTGTAGTTTCAGTTAAAGAAGAAGTTGTCAGGCTTCAAGCCTTGGGGTGGGGCTAGGGAATAAATTGTCAGCCGTCCCCTTTCTGCTGTTCGCCCCCCCCACCCCTCTCCCCACCACCTCCGTCTCCCCTCCAACTCTCCCCTTTACTCCTCCGACCCTCCCTCCCTCCTCCCTCCCTCATTAAGTATTGATGTGGGTAGCCATACTTGCCATCTCAGCCTATTAATAATGCATGGCAGGTGCTGTTGATGTGGTCTCTCACACTGAGATTGAAAGAGGCAGGAATGGCAACACTATGCTGCAGAGTAGCTACAGCGCAACCTCCGTCACACGGCTGTGCAGCTGGGAGGGTGGGGGTGGAGGTGGTGGTGGTGTGTGTTTGTGGGGGGGGGGGGGGATTTGGCCTGCGTCTGCCCCGGTGAGTTTATGGCAAGCTGTGACAGCAGCTCGGAGATGGATATACAAGGCAGCATCTTACTCAATATCCCGGAGCTGTTTTTACATACAAAACTGCCTTTGTCATAAACAACTGATGGATGGTGGCGGGGTAGCGTACGGGCCTTGTCTGCCGCCGCCGTTTTATTTGCTTTGTTTGTTCCCCGCGTTTTATTGAAGCGGCTCACGCCGCACTCTTCATTGGCTCGCTGATGTTCTGTCAGCAGCCCCGACTCATCCGCTCTCCCTCTCTCTGTCTCTCCGTGTGCAGGTTCTTCCTCAAGTTCTTCCTGAAGTGCAACCAGAACTGCCTGAAGAATGCAGGGAACCCTCGAGACATGAGGCGTTTTCAGGTGATGACCCAGGCCCAAATCCGTGTGCGCGTACAGTGGACAACGACCGCACTTCCTGTACACCATTCCCCAGCATTTTATTGCACTGCGCCAGACACAGCGAAACCTTTGTCCTCTCGCGCAAATAAAACACAATATTCACGAGGTGTCTCTCCAGGGAAAGTCCAAAAGCAACATAAAATAGTGTGTGCTTATACGTCACAAAAATATATATATTAAAAAAAACTGTCCTAAAATGAAGGAATAAACAAATATTATTTAGGGAAAATATTGGAGTAAATACATTAATGTGTAAATTCACAAACCTGCATGTGTTGAGAAGCAAAGCAACCGTCATGCTAGCCAGAATTAACTCACACTCTAGGTTTGCAAGATACATGCCTGGCTCGCCAAACACAACAATCTTTTATGTACAGTATGTGTTTATGTATGAAAAATAAATCAACACCCGAAAGTACATTTAAATTCACTGTTAAAAGTGACTATAAATCTGTATTTTCTTTTTAATTTTTGCCAAAGCAATGGATTGATAACTATGTGCAATGTGAAAGGGCAGCACATACTGCATTGAATAACCCATGGAGATTTATCACACGAGTCTGCAGAGCCTTTTAGCATCTTTCAGCTTATTGTTTCGACCACTTTACTGTACTCTACTGTCAAAACAATTAGCTTTCTGCTAGCAGCCTTTTTCAGGAGAAGAAAAACTCTCAGAACTCAAAGGACCCTGCCTGCCTCTCACCAAACAACACCGATCCACAGTTAGCGACTAGCTGGTGATCATTAACGGAGAATTCAACAAAACGGAGTTGGTGAAATCAAATAAAATGTGAGCCATGCATGCTGGATGTGTAGATAGTCGAACGTTAGCCAGCATTTTAGAGAAATTAACTCTGGGGTCGCATCGTAGCATTTGTTTTTTACATCTGTTTTCTCAAGTGGCCAAAATAATCTGTTATTTTTAGACTTGAGGGAAAGTGACACATTTATAAAAACAGAAGAGGTAAACAAAACTGATGAAATGCACAATTCTTCACATGCAAAAGTCGAGAAGAAAAAGAGGAAGTAGTGCTAACTGGGTGCAACCCATACGGCTCATGACACACGCCAAAACTTCCTGTACAGATGCAGAAGAGTCTCTTTCACTGAAATGTTTGTCCATAACAACAGCTTTATATGTAAAATAAATCTCCGCAAAACATAGGGCACGCAGGAAATATCAAATGAGTTTACAGGATTATTTGAAAATAGAAGTCCGCGCTTAATCCACGCGGGATTTTACAAGAACTCATAATGCCCTGTTCATAACTCGTCTCGTTCTAAGCACAACAGCCGGCAAACTGCTGCACATATGTTCTGCCAGCGTCACAGTATGTCGACGGGGTGTTGTTGTGTTTTCTTCACTTGTATCGCTTTCCCCTGATCTCAGGTGGTCGTGTCGACTACGGTGAGCGTGGAGGGTCACGTCCTGGCCGTCTCCGACAACATGTTTGTGCACAACAACTCCAAACACGGACGCAGAGCTCGAAGACTGGACCCCTCGGAAGGAACGCCGTCCTACCTGGAACACGGTATTAAAAGCCAGGAAACAAAACACTCCCAGGCTCCCCTCTCCTCACTTTCTTTGTCTTCTTTACTTTCTTTCTCCCTCTCTCATCCCCTCCCTCCCTTCCCCCCTCCCTCCCTGTCTGGCTCCACGCTCAACCCCTCTTCTGTCTCCACTCAAACCCGCTTTCTTTCTTATCTCTCTCCTGTTTCCTCCCGGATTCTCACTTTCCTCACTTGTAGGGTTTTTAACTCGAGCTAAGAGAGGAGTGAGTGGTAGCTAGTCAGTCTCTTGTCTCTCCCTTGTGGCTTGCTCCCCTCAGGTCTCTGCCTCTGGGCCTTCTACTCTGCCTCGCATAAGCACTATGTGTCTTATGAGGTCTGTTCTGCTTAAAGCCAACACTGGCTTTATTTCCTCGGAGACCTGCTTTTATCCTCCAGCCCTCCATCACTCCCCATCCCTCAGGTTTTCAAACACACCCGTGCACACACTGAAAAGCCCCTGCACACACATATGCACCCCCGCACGCACAGTCAAACCCAAACCTTTAATACTTCATAATGACATGTGCACATGATTTAGGAGCCTGCACTGATTCCCAAGTCCCTAATCCAGTTATTTTCTCATTTCGATTTCCCAGACATTGAATAAGAGAAACATTTTTTTTTTTTTTCTTTGAGGAAAGTCAACCTCAGGGATGATAATGACAAAAAAACTAAGAAGGGATTTACATGATGGCCTATAGTAGATTGCATTAAGATTGAATGTTATGGTTAAGTCTGTCTAATGACTATTCTCCAGAGGCAAGGTGGACCACTTGTCCTTGCGACTGGTCTCATAGACGATTAGAAAAGTTCACAAAGACGAGACATATTGGAGACGTCAGCGGGACTTGGATCTTGGGCGGAAAGAAGGGTACACATTACGCTAACAGATGTTCCCTGTGTCGGAGAGATTTGTTTGGGAATTTCCTCTTCTCTGATTTTCCGTTCTGCCGGTGACGGGAGTTAAAAGTAGGAGGAACGGGAGGAGTGGAAGAATGGAGAGATGTAGGGGTACAAGCGCCTGATAGTAAAAAGAAAAGATGAAATTATGAGAAAGAGGAAGGCATTTTCTTTTTTCTTTTTTTTTCTCTCCACCTTTTCCTTTCCCTCTCTGGTGTGCGTGTGTTGAGTTTGTGTGCAGGATACACAACTTTGGGGCCCATTTCAGGCGGTAATAGATGAGCAGTGCATATAGTTGAACAGATGGCACCGAGGAACACCCCAAAGTATAATCCTATCACATGGATTCACGTTCCACCATCTGGTTAATCCACGCGGGCGCGCACACACACACACACACACACACACGTATATATAAACACACACATGCACACTGAGCGCACATAATATCAGCGGCTGTGAAAAGGAGGCATCTTAGGCCATGATTACGGCCACAGATTGCTGCTTGGTGAACGCTGATCTCTGCAGGCGTGTCGGGGGGCTAAATATCATTCCAGCTTGTTGGGGAGGATCAACAGAACAGGGAGTCAGGCAAAGAGCAAAAGGCTAGGCTGCGGGGAAAAAAAAAAGTCGGCCTAGTCTAAAGTGGATTATGCCGCTTTACAGAATTACAGCATGTCTGACAAGCTGCATATCTGTAAAGGAGAGGAGATTTAGCTAGTATAAACATGTATTTTTCCCTATGTTGTTCTTTTCTTCAATCACATCCAGTAATCTCCGAGGCCGTACAGATAAGGTCAAAAAGTGCACCGACTACCAGTTACTGAAAATGAGGTTTATTGTTGTTATTCCATGTACTTTGTCAGATAAGACGCAAAGAATATGCTTTCAGAGAAAAAGCTTACAAGACGCATTACGAACACGCCGAGCGGGAGCTGGAAAAGGACCCGCGCGGTCACGTGCTGTCATAGCCAGGCGCTGAGATAGCTGCTACCCAGATATGTGAAACAGACAGCTGTGCGGGAGCTAAGTGTTTGGTTAATGAAGGCAGAGTATTCAGAGGGCAGAGCTACTGTTGGCTCTGCTCTGTTCCCCGGTCGCGTGGCCTTTGATCAGACACTGAGCACACCTGACATTTACACGCCCGCACGCTTCACCACGTGTCATAAAACAAGTGCACCGCCGCTGCCCTCACACACAGGGCAGGGGTGATGTTTAATAACGGGGTGCGTATAATCACTCTGATTAGTATTCCTCGCTCGCGCCCGACCCCTGGGAGAGAGGCGAGAGGTGATGCGTGTGTGTGTGTGTGTGTGTGTGTGCGTGCGTGTGTGTGCGTGTGTGTGCGTGTGTGTGCGTGTGTGTGCGTGTGTGTGCGTGTGTGCGCGTGTGCGCGCGTGTGTGCGCGTGTGTGCGCGTGTGTGCGCGTGTGTGCGCGTGTACGCGCGAAAGAGATGGAAAGAAGACGGGACTGTACAAGGTGCCAAATTGCCTGGACCTTTCTGGACTGTCATTAGGTTAGCTAGTATCTAATCTATTATTTCTGTGATTTTTTTTTTTTTCCTTCCCAGCAACCCCCAGCATCAAAGCCATCAGCCCGAGTGAAGGCTGGACCACAGGGGGCGCAACAGTCATCATCATCGGGGACAACTTCTTTGACGGCCTTCAAGTCATCTTTGGAACCATGCTAGTCTGGAGTGAGGTTAGCCACCAGCTTGTTATTTATAAGTGCGGATGAGCGTGTGCGTGCAATCTGGCCTCATCTAAGAATGTTAAATTATTAAATATTAGGTCTCCTGCAAGACTGAAAATCAGTGGTACCACGATTTTGTGGGGCTTGATTTTTTTTTTTTAAAAGCGCTGTAAGCTAGTGACTGTGTCCAAGAGTAGACAGATTACAACCACTGATTTTAATAGAAGATTACAGTGAAGATTTAATTGGAGATTAAAATCAGTTCTGTGAAAATCTTCTTCAGTAAATACAGAATAGAATAGAATAGAACGGAAAACCTTTATTTGTCCCACAGTGGGGAAATTGCAGTTTGCAACAGTATACATAGTGCAGACAAGTTACAAGAATAAAGAGTGGGCTGTGTAAAAGATAAATAATATGATTAAAAACTGGCATATGTACAAAAAGCAATGAATTGCAACAAAAAAGTAATTGGATTATAACAAAAAGTATTGCATGACAAACCTAAAGTATCAAAACAACACATTTGCTAATGAAAATTCAGAATATGAGGCAAAACGCAGTCGTCCTCTCGCTACTTGACTGCAGAAAAAGATAATATCGAGCCCGGACAATCATGAGAAAGTTTCAAGAGCTGGGACACTTCCTATCCTGCTTGTTAAAAGAGCTGTGGAAATATCCCAATCATTTCCTGGTCTATTCCAGGATGTCCGTGGTCTACTTTGACCTGCTGCTAGCAGTGCTGGGAACACACATTAAAAAGATTTCTGCGGCCCAGTTGATTCTGAACAGCTGCCGATACTGTGTACACAGTTTATTATGAGCCATTTTGGATGCCAAACACTTTAATGGCGGACGAAAGTTTCAGGGTCAGCGTGTAAACACGGCTGAGACAGCGAGAGGTCGTGTTTATTTTCCACCTCATGACTGTAGGTGCGGGTTTAAACGTCCTCGGAATGCAATCGCTTACTTGAAATAGTGTTAAATGAAATTAATTCCCGATGACAGCGATAATTAATTGCCGCCCTGTTTGTGCGCATCAGAAATATTTTACAATCTGAACAGCAGCCTGCTATCTCATTTCTCTCCGTGGCAGCTCTTATTTCTGTCATCTCCCCGTTCACCTCCCTTCCTGTCTTTTATTATATTAGTATCTGCCTTCGTGAAATATGTGCACATCGTACAGTATGAATCCCTTTGTAAGGAGCATCTGCCACATGACTAAAATGTAAATGCAGTGTATGTGTGAAAGTGAAGGTCAGTGAGCGGCACAGCGAAACAGCTTTCTCTTTAGTAAAGGAATAATTCTATAAAAAGCTCCTACATTATCTTGCTGAGGGGTGAGCGGGGCCAGACAATGGTAGAATGAAAGCCTAGCTAAGTGAGCAATAAAAGGTAGAGTTAGAACGCACACACACACACACACACACATGCGTGCTGTATACACAGAGCACATTGCGGCAGCATTGATAGCTTTTGAGCACTGCTAGCTTTGAGTGCTAGTTGACTGTAGCGTGCAGAAAACGAGCACTCAGCAGCGAGGTCTCATCTGTGTTTTCTCTTGTTGCCATTTTCCTTCAAAGACCCTTCAGCGTACACACACACACACACGCCCGCGCACGACGAGTGGGCTCATCAGCCGCACTAAGTGAGCCTGTTTAAGACGCAGCAGCGCTTTAATGTGGCTAACGGCGGCTCGACAGCTTCGGCTGACAGACACAGAGACAGGGGCAGCGGAGACAAGCGTATTATACCTTTACTTATACCGCTCAATAGACGTATGCAGAGGAAAGTGTGTTTTATTCATAAACACATAACTGCTTCTGAAGCCCTCTTACAGAGCCCATGTCAGCACCGATAACCATCCCGAGCCTCACAGTGACATTGCCTCGGGCTATGGGGCCACCTGACATCGCATCATTTTCCGGCTTATTATACAAAGAAAGAAAGACGGAGATGCGAAGGAAAGGTCTGAGGCCGGGCCGAGGATCGTCCCCCGAGCGCATGTTTTAGATGTGAAGTTTCATTTCTTTAACGGGGGCCTGCCTCCTCTCTCTCTTGCTTCTCCGCAGCTGATCACCCCCCACGCCATCCGTGTGCAGACTCCGCCCAGACACATCCCCGGGGTGGTTGAGGTCACACTGTCCTATAAATCCAAACAGTTCTGCAAAGGCACACCTGGACGCTTCATCTACACAGGTACTACCAACTGTGACGCCAACTCAGAGAGCGATCTAAGGAGAAAAATGCAGCCCTGGCCTGCTGCCTTTTTCTAATGCAGCTTTCTCTCACATTCTTTTTAATTCTACGAACAACACATGCACCTCGCAAAGTACGGAGAAAGAAGAAAAACCGCCGCTATCACATAAAAATTCTTCACACTCTAGCTTTAACTTTTATTAGGCCTCCCTTTTTCTTTTTTTTTTGCTGCATCTGGTAAAAGCGACGTGGTAAACTGTTTATAAGCTGCCATTTATTTCCTCTGTTTCAGGAGGAAAAACATGCACGCTAAACAATTTAAAATTCAATAACCTGACTCAATAATTCAGCGAAAAGCCTGCTGATCGGAGGGGGGGAAACTATTTGCCCTCTTTTATGAATCAGGTGAAGGTCGGGTAGGGGAGGAGGAGGTTTAACCTTTTGATTAGAGGGATTATCGAGAATTAACCCCGTCGAACGGCATAATTCTGAAAGGAAGAAGGCCGCGCGGAGAGTGAGACTTTTGACGGGGAGTGCGGGCGCATGAGTAGCTGGAGTGCTCCGACACAGCGTATCGGCGCACGGAGTTATAGCCGCGCGGTGAAAAGAGCGGCAGAGAGAGTGAATGTGAAGCGGTGATTAACCAATGCGGGGCCACAGGTCCTCTGGGAGACTGCGAATCACATAAATCTGTCTGTAATCTCAACCACTGATAGACTTAGGCTGTAAGCCCCGGCTGGAATTGCCAACATTTGACAAAATCACAATTGAGAGGGAGCGTGTGCGTCACGTCACCGGCGCGCATTCTCTCCGCGTCTCTTGCGCGCGTCCTAATTGCTGCGCGTGGAAGGAATCCATGTCCATGTGTCGCAGTTATGACTCTGTTTGTGTACTTACGAGAAAGCTGCCATAGGAAGCCTCTGTTTGTTTGTTTCCACGTTTGTATGTATGTGTGAATGTACTCCAAGCGCACACAAGCGCGTTGACAAGTAACTGCATTACTAAGACAGAGGGCAGATGGGTGGGCAGCCTTTGCCATGCCAGAGCTGTCCAACAGCCCACAGTCTGCCAAACCCATAGAGCTGTGTGTGTGTATATACGCGCGTGTAGGTGTGTGTATGTGTGTGTACGCAGCCTTTTAATGTGCCAGACATGTGGGAACCGTATGCATAAACGCCCTATCGCTTCCCAGCCCTCCACTCTTTCACCTTGTCACATTCACTTATTCAAAAATTGCTCCTTTGAATGAATTCATCCCTCTCTTGCTCTCCCGGTATCGCTGCCTCTGCCTGGCTCCTTTGGAGGCGCACGGGAAGAATCTCAACAGGTGAGAGGTAGCGAGAGGTCATCCACTGGGGGCTGAACACATTGCCAAGCACTGGCATCTTCACAGTGACACAGTCAACCGTGTCGAGGCATACATCCCAGTTCTACTTTTTCACAGACTTCGCCTCAGCCCGCTGCTATGCGCCCTCAGTGGGTATTTGTACCTCTCACACTGCTCCTTTTTTCTTATCTTTTTTCACCTTCTCCCGGCGAGGAGGAACCTGCTCACATTCGGTTTCCTGGATGAGAGGCGGGGAATGACGGGGGAGGGATGAGCGGAGCATTTGGAGGAAAAGAAGCGGTTGATCTGAGCGGAGAGACTGAGAGGTGGAGGGAGAAAGAGAGGAGAAGGATGGAGGAGAGGGATGGAGGATTACCATGGGCCATGTTGCCCTCCTGGGTCTGTTTGGCACCAGTTTGAGCCCAGTTGCCAGTGGGTACTAATCATGGAGGATTGGCAGCGCTGCGTGGCAGCTGGCAGCTAGCGCATACACTCACATCAACACAACCCACAGTAGCAGACATGCATATACTCGTATATTACATGTGCATGCGTGATCACACACACACTTACACACGTGCACGCTCTGAATTACATTGGGGACAGCTGGCATTGCTAATCAACTTCTGCTGAGGAGAGGAAAGCGAGCAGCTCACAGACCTAATTAAGTCAACACATACCCAATACTGCTGCTACTGCTGCTTTGCAAACATACCCAACACACACACACACACACACACTGAGCCCTATCTATAGGCTTATTCGCCCCTCCCTCTTCTTCGTGATTATTGATACTCCAGAACCTAAAAGGAAAAGAATTCAGCTGCGGCTCCGGACAGAAGACACAAGCGAGGGACTTTCGGTGCTGAGGAGATTCACAGAGAAGCTATTACAGTAATGTGTCCTCTGCCGTCTCTGAGGACTCCTCTGCCATTACACTTCAGAAAGCTCCAATTAGACTCATCAAAGGCAATTAAGCTATCCGCTGATAAGAATAAAAGAATGTTGTTTTTTTTTCCCTTCCTTGCTCTTCTTCTGTCTTTTTATCCCCTTATCCCCCTTCTGTTCCTCTCTCTGCCCTCTGCCTTACCCACCTCTGGGGGCTCGGAGCTCTCCTTAATCTCCCTCTCTTCCTCTCTCTCCCTCTCTCTTTCTCATTATCAGGTCATTGCCCACCCCCCTCTCCTCTTCCTCCTCCTCCTCCTCCTCCTCCTCTCCCGCTGTACAAATGCATCTACGTGTTTGGTTGTGCATCATCTTTTACCGGATTGCTGTCTTTGTAACATTCATCAGGGAAGCTCTGCCTTTTCTTTTCTCCGTGCAATGTAAAGTGATAATACCCCACCGGTTGGGCCTACGCGTACGCACGCTGGTGTGTACGTGTTTCTGCGTGCGCGTGCGAGTGACGCAGGGATACCGGCCGCAGATTGGAGGAGTTGATGAATCACCCATGTCGTTCAAAAGGCAATCCCTCCCTCCTCAGTATGCAGCCTTGTCTGCTTAGTGCTTCCACTACAGCTTCTGCTGATATTAAAAGGCTCTGCTGGCTCACATTAAGGCTAGCGCCGCGCGCGCCAGGGGCACGCGCACGCACAAACATTAGGGGTAGTTTTTCAGCACTGAGTGCAGATTAGGTGTGTAGGAAACATCACTCAGTTGCAGCAAGGAGGAGCGGGAAGAGCCAGGGAAAAGACAAAAGTCAAGAACAGAATTTAAACCAGCTGCTGCTGTTGACATCTCTCTCCGTCTCTCCGTGTCTGCCTCCGTGCTCCAAATTAGTTTTAGGAGAGGAGGAAGGACTGTCAGTTGTCTGTCATTTTATGCTCCACAGAGGCCGGAGTAAAACACGGGTGTTACCAAAGTTAAATTTTGTAAGCAGGAAAAAAAAAAGCCGTGTAAAAGTTTTGATCCGCGCGGTGGCCACTTCTCCCCGTAACACACATTGAGGAAGATCTGATTAAATAGTAAAGGTATACGTTTTTTTTTGTAGGTATATGTGATGCCGATTGCATTGACATTATTATTTTGGAAAAACATGTGATAATGTGTGAGCAAATCTATTTTCTACATAAATAAAGTCAGAGATATTCAACATTCATAAAGGCATGCGGTGCAACTACACACGCACACACCCACACGTCCACACATTACAGATGCACAAATGCAGCGTGTAGTCATCTGGCAATAAAAGTGGGGTGCAGCCACGAGCTGGTCAATTACTCGTCTTGCTCCTATTTGTGAATGCTGTCTTTTATTGAGCTTGGGTGGATGCCTGCTGTTGATTAAAACGGCCGGTCTACAGCTGGAGACAAGGCCAGCTGAGATGGCTGCATACATTCACATTTACTGCACACAGCCCTAACTGCGAGGAAATTCACACCTCTATTTGAGATTGAGATTAATTTTCTGCACCATGTGGCTTGTCTTCCCTCTTTAGCATGCTCCGCTCTTATTACGGGAGCATCTGCTCCATGATGATGATGTAAATGAATTTTGAATGTAGATTATTTTATACCCTGCCGAAATGAGCAGCGTTCACCAGAGGGAATGATTTCTTGTGTTTTCTTATATCTTAATTCAAGCGCGCACTTTTCATCCAGATTTTTTTTTTTTTTTTACGAATTTGCATTCTCCCGCTGAGGACCCGTGCTGTCAGGTATTGTTAACTGTCGACATGCACTTTTTGCAACAGATAATTAGAGCTTAGGTTGTAGTAGCATCCACACCTCCATTGATTTGTAGAATCTCTGAGCGCCACCCCCCCCTCACCACCACCACCCTCCCAATACCCCCGCCGCCTCCATCTTTCCTTCCTTCTCCCCTCTCTCGCCCAGGCTCCGCTTCTCCCGTGCTTTAGGAGCAAAAAGCTCTACTCATCTGTTTTCTGTGTATGAATTTCCAGCCATGCATTAGTCTCCCTGACATGTTCAAGCGATGCTTTATTTAGCTTGTCGGATTCTGCAAATAAACGCAATCTCAGGGTTTATGGAAAAATGGATAAAAATTAGATTGTAAGGTATTGATCTGGATTGTGAGTAGTTGGTGGGGGTGTGGTGTGTGTGCGTCTGTGTGTGAGTGTGTGTGTGTGTGTGTGTACGGTGGTGGAGGTGTTGAGGGGGGCCGGCTCTCATCTATGTTGAGGAGGAGGAGGGGGGGGGGGGGCAGAAATGAAGCCGTAATTCAGGGCTATTGAACCCCCTGCCACTGGCGGCATCGATCGCCAGGCAGCGCTTATGAGATCACACCTGAGCACTGGAGACTGCAGGGGGGAGGGAGGGAGAGGGGGAAGGGGAGGAAGAGGGGGATATGACGGAGGAGAGGGGAGGCGAAGGAGGAGTAGAGAGGGAGAGAGAGAGGGAGAAACAGAAGGTTGTGATATGATCAGCTCCTTACCCACTGTCGGAGGGCCTGTTAAGGTGTTAACATCAAGCCTCAGAGCCAATTACCTAACCCTGCAAGTACACTACCCACTCACCTCCTCGCGCACACACACAATGTTGTGACACAGGAGGAGAAGGAGACAGGGCAACTGGACGCTCGCTGCAGCTTCCCCACCTCCTCCTGCGCCTCCACCTCTCCTCCTACCCCTCTGTGTTTCCAGGACAACTCCGCTCTCCTGACCTCTCAATTATCCCCCTTCTCCCCACCTCTGATTCCTCACGCCCCGAACATCCACCCCCTTTTACTCCACCCCTAAACCTCATACCTCCAGCAACCCCGCCACCCCCCCACCCCCTCCATCCACCCCTCCGCCCTTCCAGCCCGGCCACCCTCTCCTCCCTCTCCTGCCCCCGCCTCACCCCTCCATACACACTCCCCCTGCGGCTCTGTGGGTTATTATAGTGAAATATGAAGCGATGTGGATTCTAGGCTTCATGAAATTTCCATGAGCATTGATCTGATCTGATGTGGGTGATTGCTAGGTGAATCCCTCCAGTCCAGGGCTGTTGCTCATCTATTCATTTATTTATGGCAGTTATGTTTTACTGGCTTTGATTTGCTCTTCTGGAGAGCGACAGCTAAGGATTATAAATATACCTGTATAGGAGAGTGTGCTTTGAATCCTGGAGTGTAGCCGCACACCTCTCCTCTTTCGAGGCAGGAGTTTTTTCTTTTCTTTTTTTTTTTTATCTTTTTTCTTCCAGCACTAATTCCTGGTGTGAAATGTGAGATATTGAGCATGGATATAAGAGCATAAAAAGCCAGGATAATCCCAAAAGAGACAAGGCGAGGTAGTTAGTGATGTGCGTTGTCCCCCACATCCTCCACTCCTGGTTTATGGTCCTTGAAAACGAGCAGAGACAATATCGCTTCCTCTCTCAATTACCAAAATTGGCTCTTTATTTGTAATAGGGGTATCTCTGTACGTCTTGGGGTTTTTATGCTATTGTTCACTCGAGGCTCATTTGGCACATTGTGGAGAACTGATAAAAAATTCATCATAAAAACAAAAGCCTTTGAGACGAAAGAGAGGATGTTGTCGAAACAATCCCCTCCTCAGACTGCAGGCCTAATCCAGGGCAAATCCTCCTTAAGGCTTTAGAGAGATCAGAGAACAGGAAAGTAATGTCAAATATTTGTCCTCAGAAATAATTCATACTTTATTTGTTGCATGTGATCATCTCATTGTTTTGGCTTATTTTATCAGTGGACCAGCTGGCCTGTAATGTGTGTCATACTTCGGAGGCTGAGCCTGCCTCTGGCATCCCGACTTCTAGTTTTCCCTCTCCGCACCGTCTTTGCTTCTAGCTATTCACCTTTCCTTTGATTCACTCTTATGGATTACTGGAACAGTCCACTGGGAGAGCTGTCTAAATACGTTTGTGTTGCCAAAACGGAGCATCACCTATTCTTGCTCCCGTGCTCCCTTTCCTTTCTCTTTTTTTTTCTTCTTTGGTTTGTGTGTTTGAGTGGGCGGCTCAGGAGGAGCCATGGCGAAGTCACTAGAGGTCCAGCAGGACAGCTTGTACTCATAGCCTCTAGGGGCCTTTTTTTTCTTTTACTGGGGGCCGCCTAGTCAGCCTGGCTGCTCAGATGTGAGGCGAGCAGGGCTCCAGCCCTCAGGAAACGTCCAAGCTGCGACCCAAAGGGGAAACAGACGGACGGCGCGAACGCATAAAGCAGATTCTCACGCATAATGGCTCCTCTTCTTTTCGCTGTGGACGGACGGGCAAATGCCAAATGCACACATGTTAAAGCCCCCCGCGCGGCCGCAAACTCCGCGCACGAGCAGCGCCTTAAAGGCTGTAGCCCAGAAAAGTAGCCAAGGCTGTGCATCGACTCCCCACAAACGGGGGGAGGGAGGGTAAAACACAGAGGAGAAAGAGAGGGAGACAGTACATTAGGAATGAATTATGTGGAGAGAGCACTTATCCAACAATCCTCCTCTGAAGTGTTTGTACTATAAGCTTCAGATCTTCATTGTATTTATTCTAATGTTTAAATATTCATGGTAAATCTTCTCATATTCAATTACCGTAGCGCGACCACAGCATGCAGAGAGAGTGCTTTCTCCCTGCTGCCTGGATGATCTGACTATGTTTGTGTGTGTGTGTGTCTGTGTGTGTGTGTTTAGCTCGTTCCCCCGGAGCGATCAAGCCTTTGTTATATTGGAACCAAGCTCTGTAATTGCTTATATTAGTCGCTGATCAACGCAAGACCACAGGACACACATACGCATGCATGCACACAAACACACATCCACTGATTCCTGACAGTCTTTTTATTAACCACCAAAGCGGGCGACAGAGAGAGATTCATTACATCACAGGCAAACAAAGACACACACCAGACTTAATAGAGAACACCCACATTTTCAGCCGGTTTACTTCAACGCTGAAATATTCATGCGAAAACGCGGCGCTCCGCTCGGTCCCATCTGCCGCTGATGCATCCCCGAGTTGCTCTTGAACAGTAGTTGTTTTCATGATTAAGAATCAAGCAGTAAACTTCTCTCTCTCTCTTTCTCTCCCTCTTCTGTGTGCGTGCGTAGCGCTGAACGAGCCAACCATAGACTACGGCTTCCAGAGGTTACAGAAGGTCATCCCCAGACACCCCGGAGACCAGGAGAGATTACCCAAGGTACAGTGTCGCGGCTCCTCTCATGTGTCCGTGGGCACGTTAGCTGCCGAGCGCAATTATTCCACAGGAATTTTGTCTTACGTCGGTACGGAGATTTATTGACAGCTCCTTGGGTTTCATAGCACATATGGATATACATGGCACAAGGGCGGCGTGACCTCACACACAGAGGATTAACTGTGCGGTAGAGACAGTGGACCATACATGACACTACGCGGTCTTCACGTAAACATTTAATCACGCGTTCATGGTCATTTTCTGTTCGGGCTAACTCTTTATTTGTGCAACGAATGCACAAGCAACTCTATTCATCCTTCCACTGAGTATAAGGTCATTTAGACTGGCAATGCGGGAGAGGAAGGGGATAGATGGAGGGAGGAAAAGAAGGAGTAGAGAGGGAGGAAAGGAGGCTGAGGGGAGAGAGAGAGAGAGAGGAAGAGGGAGGCAGAAGCAGGTTAGGTGATCCATCATAGCTGTCCAGTCTTACCTCCTGCTGGGTCAGTGGATCGAAGTCAACCCCGGGTGGACTTTATTACTTCCAGCACACACACACACACACATCTAGAAAGCAACACACACACACATACACTCATAGAAATCCACGTACACACTTCCCCACGCCTGTGCACGCACACACGCACACACTCGGTGGACGGAAGTCACCGCGAGGCAGAGATGGAGAGCCCAGGTAGATGCAGAAGGAAGACAGAGAAATCACTTGTCCTCGCTGTGTGTCATGTCTGGTGGATACAAGACTTGTCCCGGTGAGTTCTGGTCTTTAGCCTATCAACCCCCCGTATCTCTCTAAATATCTTTGTATCCATCCATCTCCTTTCTTCTCCTCCTCCTCGTTCTCCCTCGCTCCGCGGTGTCTCTTTCTCTTCTAAATGAACAGCGGTTGCTGGCAGGCCTGGTTGTTCATTTCAGCTCTATTGATTTGTGCCTTTATTGAGGTAATAACAGTTTGTTGACCACACTTCTCTCAACTGTTGGCCTCAATCATTAGAGAGGGGCAGGAGAGGGGCATAAAACTGGCAACTTCCCGAGTTGCAAATGTCCGTTCACGGTCGCGTTGGCGAAGCCACTTTTCGTTTGCCGGTCAATTTTTTATTTATTTATTTATTTATTTATTTTTTTTTTTTTAAACCGACTGGGAAAATGACGTATTTCATTCTAGCGGCGCCAAGTTTTAACCTCACTCGGCGCAGAGAACTAGCAGGATATATGCCGATGCCTGTTCCATCTCTGTATGTTGTTGTAATGATCCAGTGTCCAGCTGAAAACAGCCCCCATACTGTGCTGCAGCTAATAGTCAGGTGGTGAGAGTGAGGAGGGAGCGCCGGGCAGCCAGACTGCAGGGTGTTTAGCTAAGGCTGTGGTGTAGCTGGGGGTCTGGGGCCGGCTAATGAGTGGCCGCGCTGCCAGACGAGGCCAGGCTCTGCTCTGGATCAGGTTCCCCTTCCTGTTGACGTCTCTGCGGGGCCTGACTTTACGGGAAGAGACCCTGCGCCCAGGAAATGGTCTCCCCTTACAGCGGCAGAGCTAGGGAGGCAGCGCGGCGCTAACCACATTTATCTGTTTATCAGAATGACTCTGGAGCGCTGCCTAATCGCGTTTAGCCACTGGACAGATCCCTCTGCTAACGAGAGACTGATAGGTACAGACGGGGCACAGGACCACGAGAGAGTGATTAATAGAGAGAGAGAGAGGGGAAGAGGAGAAGAAAAAGAGGGAGACGAGAGGGAGTCGTTTGGAGACACAGGTGAGGGGAGAGACGTCGGAGGAGGAGGAGGAGGAGGAGGAGGAGGAGGAGATGCACAAACAGTAAGAACAGTTTGTGAACAGTAGGGCCCCGAGGAGAATGAGGCAAAAAATAATTAAGTGACTGAGGTTTCACGTGTCCTCCCTGAACACCGTTACACTCCATGTGCAGATCTGTTTGTGTCCTAATGCCTCACACTTTCCTCATTTCCCCCTCCTCCCTCTCCCACTCCTCCTCCTCCTCCTCCGCCTCCTCCTCCCCTTCATCCATCCATCTACCTATCTAGCAATCCCTGGGAGGCATGTGGCGTCGAGGAAAAGCAGAGAGGAGGAAGCGAGGAGCGGCGCATACATACTAAAGAACCACTTACCTTCCTAGGGCCTCTACATCTCTCAATCACCTCAAGCAGGCCTCCTCTCTGGTCTCCCCTCTTTGCGTCTCCCCCCGCCTCCTTCCCCCCTGCCTCCCTCTCTGCCTCCCCCAGATACTGCTAGTAATGGGAGGTTAACACAGAGGCAGCGCTCCCATTATTGAGTGAATTTAGCACCTCGGACAGCGCTCCACAATCTTTATTGCTTTGCTGACCCTCTCGTCATGTCCTGGGTGTGCTCGACAGCCTCCACATGTGCGTCGGCTGCGTGTGCGCCCGCCCGCGCGTGTGTGTGTGTGCGCGCGCGCACGCGTGAGTGTGCGATATGAGGTCTGATTGAAAGGCGGTGTGTCACGGAACAGAGAGCACACATGCTCCGGGGCTTGTTCACAGCGAGGGATACACTCAGGAGAGTATAGCGCACAGCGTGTGTGTGCGCGAGTGGAAGAGAAAGAGGGAGAGAAAGAAACGAGGAGAAGGTTGGAGGGGAGGGGGCTGCAATTTTCTGGTTGTCGCGCCTCCAGCATATATCCTGGCCCCGGCACATTAACTTTTAAAAAGGGTTTCGTAGGGCTGTAGGTGTCTACATCACACGCACACACATATAACGACCGCCTGGAGTCACACACTCATACACTCTGGCAGGGGAAAAAAAAAAAAAAAAAAGAATAGAGACAGAGAGAGGAGGGTAAAGCGGTAGAAAATGAGCGCGGAGAAGCGGCAACACTGCGTTAGGATAAATGTTTGATGTGGGAAATTCTACTCGGCGGTTTTCACCTGAGCAATGATGTTCTACATTTATCACACAAAGTGGATGCGGGGCTATTCACTCGGATCATTACCAGGGTTAATACAGGGCAGGAGACGGGTGTGTCCCAGCTGACGAGGGGAGTTGTATAGCCGTCAACCTGATGATATGTTGTGTTAAATGAGATTGATGTGTGATCATGGGCGGTAGATTCATGATCCGGCAGTGACAGAAGGGAGGGAGAGGACGCAGAAGATGGTTGACTGATAGAGAGATATGGGCTCATGTTTTATTCACAGATAACAGTATCTTCCTTCTGCTTCCCTCCGAACTGCCCGGCGAGTAACAAAGTGCTGGGATAGGCCCATTTCTCTTCCTCTGCCTCCCTCTGTCTGCCTCTGTTCTGCATTCACAGCATAATGCAAGAAGTGAAATGTAATAAAAGTGACTGAACTCTTTGAGCCGTCACACTCACGATCAATCCCCTTCCCCTTTCTGCGCTTGATTGTAGGAGGTGATTTTAAAGAGAGCCGCCGACCTGGTGGAAGCCTTGTACGGGATGCCTCACAACAACCAGGTAAACACACACGCACAAAAAAACACACACTCTGTGCACGTGCATTTTAACACAAACATAAACATCTTAGATAAAATTCGGACCACCGACTGCATCAAAGGCGGCTTCTGCGTTTGGCCCCCGCTGTGTTCGCGCGAGGTCCGCGGGCCCTGCAAACACACAAATGGGAATTTTGTCTTTTATCTGCACCGAGGAGGAAGGAAGAAGTACGATGAGAATTAAATGTTGAGGAGGAGATTAAGGAGAGCACCAAGGTATATGGAGGAGAGGAGGAAGAGAAGTGGGGTACTCTGAGGGAGGAGAATGGGAAGCAGGGAGGAAGAGGAAGGCTAAAAGATTTGATGAGTCTGTTAATGAGCCTTGCCTCCATTTACTGGAACCGATCCCACCACTCCCAGTGACAGCTGATGAAAACCACTCAGCTCTGCGAGGTTTACATGAGCAATATTAGCTGTGATGTGGGGAGTCTTCTCTTTGTTGCTGACCACTTCCCTTTTTTTTTCTCCCTCTTCCTCAACGACAGGAGATGATTCTGAAACGGGCAGCAGACATCGCGGAGGCCCTCTACACGACGGTGCCACGGGGGCACAACCAGCTAGCTGGCCTTGGCAGCAGCTCCGTCCACGCTGGCATGATGGCCGTAAACTCCTTCACGGGGTCGGAGGTGGCACAAACGGCCAATCAGGGTGAGCGAGAGGAAAAAAAAAAAAAAAAAAAAACGAGGAAGAAACGATTAAAGCCCGTTATCACTGGAAAAAGTCGCTGTGATTTATTTTTATTTTGGCTTCTCGGGATGGACAGTAAAAATGAATAGCGCAATAGAGATTTTATTTTTCATGTGGGAAATTCGGAGAGGGTGATTTAAGAGCGCGGAGCAAATAAGAAAGTCTGGAAAAAGGAGGACGGGAGGAAGGGGAGGAGGAGGAGGAGGAGGAGGAGGAGGCAGTCAGGAACAGGGAAAACTTGAAAGGAGTAAAGAACGACGGGCGAGAGAGTGAAGAATGGAGAAAAAGAGAGCCGTGGATGGAGTTCGATGGAGAAATATGAGTGGGTCCTAGGGGTGTGTATATTAGACTGGGGTCGGCCCCTGTCTGACAGAGAGAGATGTGGGTGCAGTCAGTGGTGATTCATCACGCGCACCGGGGGGAACGAGAGGAGAGTGGATGGACCAGCTTCTGGATGTGTCTCAATAATTCCAATGAGCTTCCTCTACCTTTCATCTTCATGTGGGACCATCTGCAGACACGAAGAAAACAACTGACAGCAGCTGCTTTACTTAAGAGTTAGTTTCCAGTTCGCTGCAAATGAGAATCGGGAGTTGGTGGTACCTAATTATGGGAGAGGAGTGTGGTGAATAGCAGCAGTAATAAGCAGCGAAGAGCAGCCATACTTGCGCTAGAGAATAGAAATTCCTGATGTTCAGTTCCAGCTGTTTTTTCTTTTTTTTTTTCCTCCAGTGTCAGCATGTTGAACCTGAGATGTATATTTATAGCCCTCCTCCTTATATTGTCCTCCTTCTGTTCGCTGCCCCTGTAAAGCATAAAAGAGCGAAAGGTCCTGTCAGAAATACTGGCTTCATTCTTTATAAATTACACGGGAGCTGCAGAGGCCTTTTAGTGTTAATTGCCTTATCAATATATCTAATTTTGGAGAGGAGCCAATAAGGTTAAAGGCCTCTTGTTTCAGTAGTTGGATTGCCGCTAGATCCCTTTCATATCATTCTTCCTGCACTCTGCTCATTGCTTTCTCGCTCTGCCATATGCTGTCTAAGATTTTTTTTTTTTTTCGAAAATTTCTTTTGGCTTTACAATCCTGTGTCCATTACTCGGGTATGGGAAAGAGTACTTGGCAGCTCTGCATGTAGGCTTTCTTGTTTCGTTTTGTTTTGTCTGCCATCTGCTACATCTCTAACACTTAGTTTCTCCCCTTCTCCTCTTCTCCCCCTGTCCATAGGTTTCAGTAGGAGTACAAGCAGTGTGTCCCCTCATGGTTATGTCCCCAGCTCCACTCCCCAGCAGAGTAGCTACAGCTCTGTGTCCACTAGCATGAACGGCTACGCTAACTCTGGCATGGCAACCTTGGGCACCTCGCCCAACTTCCTCAATGGATCCGCAGGCAACTCGCCCTATGCTAGTGAGTAAATGCACCACATCCTAGATCCAAAAAAAACAAAGAACAAGGGGCCGGCGAAATCAAGGCACGAGAGGCGAAAAGATTGAATCATAATAGGATTAGTCTCTGACGCGAGTTGAGGAGCAGAGATGGAAACAAGAACTGACACACAAGGAAAAAGTATTGCTGTTCAGCTGGCTCATCTGTTTCTTTAAGAACAGAGTCAAACGCAAATCCCCACTTTATTGGCCAGGGGAGCAGATCACCCCCGCCCGACACACACACACACACACACACACACCCCACTACCTCTTCTCACACACATTCACCCTCTACATTAAAGACCCTTGATTAAATCAATAAACTAATTGCTAGAGAAGCAATTCCATTTCAGCTCTTTGATTCCTGGGTGTTAACAAGTATTTTAACAGGCTCATCGGCCCCACACAGACACTTTCAATCAATGGCCCCTCGGCCTGCCTTTGTAGGTCCAATTTTCATTAATTGATTAGTTAGGCCCCTTCATAAATGGATTATGACTTTATTGCAGGGATTTGTCAGGAAGAGCCATAAAAGCTAAGTGTTGGATAATAACAACAATAAAGGCAGAAGCAGATATCAGAGGGCAGGTGAAATACGGCTCAGTTGATTGTAAAATCACTGAGGGGGAAAATGCTCTTAGTGTATTAGCAGACAAAAGACAAACCCCGGAGAAGTGGATGGATGGGATGATGTCAGAGGGAGACTTGAGTTGTGAAGATAACCGTCTGGTCATTTTCGTATGTGATTTACGGTGGCCACACGAAACCCAGCCACGAGCTGGCGTGCACTTGCCTTCGATTATTGGGCAGGCCGCTGTTACTTGCTGGTTCTGCTAGAGTTATCTTCCCCTAGCCTTGATTTAAAATTTAAAAAAAAATAAAATAATAATCTTAATATTTCAAAAGGCTTTGAGGAGTTTTTGAAATCTTAACAGAATTAAATATGGGACTCTAATTGCGTGCATCTGAGGATGAAAAATTCATGGCTAAATGAATCGATGATCAGTGTTCACGCCTATTGATCTCTGAATCTGCAGCGCTGCCCAATAGCGAGCCATGTTGATAATATTAAACTACGATAACTTACAGTTGACACACAGTTAGAGCAGCAAGCTTCCTAGTTGGTGGAGGTTTTTCCCTCTCTTAAGGAAGCCTTTAATTCAATGAATTCCTGAGAAATAAATCCTGGAGGAGGCAGCTACTGTACATTGCCAGGCTTTTATAACCACACACTAACAACTCGTTGGTCTCAGTTTGTTGGAACCAGTGGTGCTGGCTGTTGATCGAAACCTCTTCCATGATTATCTGTGATAAAGGTGATGTGGGGGGAGCCTTGTTTGTCAGTTGCCCTGAAAACAAATTAGGGGTATAGCACCCTGGGTAGGTGAAGAGATGTTTATCAAGCCGCTGCACACCCTGAGTGCAGGATGACTCATCAAAACACACTGATCAGAGGGAGGAAAAAAAAATGTCCTTGGGGTGTTTTCGGTTTCCTACTAAACACATTTTTGTCTTAGCTATGGAATATCACATGCTAAATTAGTTATTGCTAAATCTACACCAGAGATTGCAAAACAAGTCTGAGCCAGCTGATCTGAGTCCAAATTATTATCCCTCCTGCCATCATCCATTGACCAGTCCCTTTCTGTTCGTCCCGTCTGCCTGTCCTCTGCCCTCGGCCCTCTCTCTAACCCCCTCTCTGTCTTCACCTTTCCTACCCCGACCCTCCTTCCCTGACATGCAACCCCACTCTCCCCCCCGTCCCCCCCACCTTAAACACCCCTCTCCTACCCGTCTCTCCTCTCCCAGTCGTCCCGTCCAGCCCGACCATGGCGTCATCGACCAGCCTGCCCTCCAACTGCAGCAGCTCCTCCGGCATCTTCTCCTTCTCCCCGGCCAACATGGTGTCCGCCGCCGTCAAGCAGAAGAGCGCGTTTGCCCCCGTTGTCCGACCCCAGAACTCCCCCCCTCCCACGTGCACCAGCGCTAACGCGAACAGCCTGCAAGGTGAGCTCCCGCACGAGTAGCAGCCCGCCCCCCTCCCCACTCCTCACATTTGTTTTCCTGAATTCTTATGCGCACATTTGATTTATAAAACAGTATGTTCATCCCTGAAGCTTTAATCCTGCTCTTCTTCACCTCTTACAATAACAATTTCTCACTTTTTACTCCCACTTCTCTTCTGTTTCCTCCTCCCCTTCACTCCTTGTTTCCCCCCTTCTTTTGCCTCCCTGGAACCCCCTCCACTCTCCTCCTCCTCCTCCTCCTCCCCCACTATAGATCAATCTTTTGTGGACTCTAGCAAGTACTCATCAGCCAGCTCTCTGCAGGGCCTGGCCTTCTCCTGAAGTATGTTATCCCTCTCTTTCGTTTTCTCTCTTTGCTCATGTTCTGTTTTCTTTCCCTCGCCCCCCACTCGGTATCCCAGTCCGCTCATTTTCACCATCCTGCCCTGCCCTTCCTTCTCTTTTCTGTTTTTATTTGTCACTCTTGACTTGTCAGAGAGGCGGCATGCCACGCCACATGTGTTCTATTTCCTGTTTTCACTTCCTGCTTCCTGCCCGTGCTCCAGCGGGTGTCTCTGCGGAGAGGGTCGGCGGGGGTGGGCGGGCGGGCAGGCAGGGGGGTTTGTTATGCCACCGCGGGTCACTCTCTTTTCTCCCGTTACCATCGAACGCGGCGCGGGGTCCGCTCGTCTAGGCAGGATGTTGTATGGTGTTGAGATCCTGAGAGGGAGAAGTGATGGATGGGAATCTTTATCAGAGCCCCGAGCTAAGCACTTCCTCACTTCCTCTGTCGGCGTTGATGAGCGCTGACCACGGTGACCCGGGGGCCAGTGGCCACCGTGCGCCGACCACACTGACACACACACACACACACACCATTGTGTTAATCCCAACAAGCCGGAGACACTTAGGAAATAACCTGGGAATTAGTGGATTGAAGGGAGAGAGGGATCAATAGGAAGCCTATATGTTATATGAAAAATTCCTCCCTGTCATGGCTTCTGTGTAAAGGGAAAAAAAAAAAAAAAAGGGATGGGGGTGACGGGGGAGGTAGCTGGTGAGGATCTAGGAGGCGGTATAAGGCAGGGCGTGATATAAGAGGGGAAAAATGTACGCAAAGCTGCCCGTTACAAGCTCAAAGAATCCATTTCCATGTCCGCGCCTAATTTCATCACCTTCGTCATCCCACATCGATGCATCCCTCCCCCCCTCCTCCCGCCTCCCCCCACCTCTTGTGTTTCAATTACGCTCCACGATGCACACTTGGCTCGCCCGGTCTAACTGATAACAATTAACAGTGGCAGCTCTGGCACGGAGCTGTTCAGAAGGGCCCCCGAATAGTCGAACGATGTTGTCGGTTAGCGGGAAAAAAAAAAAAACTTTAAAAAAAAAAGTTTTGATTCTGCGGCCGCGGAATGAAGAGATAATGAGGGAGAGTCGTCTTTGTTCGCCAGATGCTGGAACACATTTCTGTTATGTGACTGTTGTGATGACAGATGAAACCCAGCAATCACATGTCTGACCTCTCCCTCTCTCTCTCTCTCCCCTCCTCTCTCTCTTTGTCTTTCTTTACCCCTCAATCTCCCGTCCCGTCCTCCTTCCCCTTCTCCTTCCCCTTCTCCTTCTCCTCCGCCTTCCTCCCCCTCTTTTCCCACAAAAACAGCGATTCCCGGGATGATCGTTCCACCCATGTAGAGGATCTGGGATGGCTGGAGATTTGCGGATGTTGAGAGGAAAAGACACAGTGGTGGAGTCTGGCGAGCCTCTGTTATGCTCCGGAGCTGAACTGAAGGAAGTCAAGATACGACGCAGGACTCTGTTAAACTCAGGCCTTTCCATTGGGATTTCATCTGAAGGGATAGGGGAGAGGAAAAAAAAAGAAAAAGGGGGACAATATGAACCTTTTTTGATGT